>NC_032026.1:1443396-1563938 GCF_001865875.1 Lupinus angustifolius
TTTTCAAGGCATATTATGGAAACATGATTTTTTTATGGCTTACTGATGCTTAGAGTTTTCTTCTTCTATGATCTTTCTCCAATTATGGTTACTTCTACAGAAGAGCATAACTCATTCTTACACTTTATTAC
The DNA here is from genome assembly GCF_001865875.1 of Lupinus angustifolius. Classification (NCBI taxonomy): domain Eukaryota; kingdom Viridiplantae; phylum Streptophyta; class Magnoliopsida; order Fabales; family Fabaceae; genus Lupinus; species Lupinus angustifolius. Next base: position 1,443,528 of record NC_032026.1, read on the forward strand.
TAATGTGTGTGCCATAGTTGGAGTTATTACAAATACACACTACTTGAGAACGAGTTTCTCATGTCACCACATATCTATTAAAAAGTGATAAAGAATTGAATTATGAAAGAGATGGACCGAACCTCACAAAGAAGTTCAGACTCACCAACAAGAGACCCAAAAGTCTTATCAATTGAATGTCTTAGGGGAAGTTACAAAGCAGATGAATGGACCCATGACATGCTTCAAACCGGTGACATAGTTGAAGAGATTCGAATAGGAACTTTCACCAACTCCATTATCAGGTTCAAGTCTCATTTCAAGAACGACAAGAACGGTGTCATCAAGATCCTACAAGACTCATACAAGAAGAAAGAAACTTCTATAATCATAAGGGTCAGGAGAGGAACCCATGAGTTTATAGAGTTGCAGGCATGCATAGTTCCCAATGATTTCTCACTCATGAAAAAACTATGTCCTTAGGTCCATCAAAGATCCTAACTACGTTCTTGACTTCTTGGATCGATATGAAACTGAGTACTTTTCGATGAATGACTCTCCAGATAGATACAATCTATTCAAGAGATGTTTTAGAGTTCTTGAGATTCTTGGTAGTTCATCCTCTACAATAAGTTGATAAGATCACTTTATATTCCTTTTTTCTTCTTCTTATTCTTTATCGACTACCCCCAATTATTCCTCATTTCTTTATTACTCTAGTTTCTTTACCTCTCTCTCATTAAACACACAACATTATAGTGTGCACTTTTTCTTCATTGAAGCAACATATAAGGATCAAGATTAAGATCCATCTCATTTCTCTCTTTTATCCATTATGGTTAAGCGTTGGATGAAATTGCTTCTGCCAAATGGTGGTTAAGCGTCAGTATTGCTTCACGTTCAGATTTTAAGAATGGGAGACGAATATTCACTCACCATCAAGAGGAAGTATTAGAGTATGTGTGGTGTTCAACACAATCATTTCAAGCTTGGAATGTTTGACACATTCCAGCTTGAGGGGGGATGTTAAACTTGTTAGTTGATTTCGGTTTGTTAGTTGTAATATTGTTTTCGTTAATTGATTAAAAGTTTAATTAATCGATTAACTAGTTAGTATATAAAATGTGATTCCCTTATTCCTTGTAATTCATTCATTTTCAATAATGAGAAATATCAATTCTTTAAGCTTTCTTTCTCATTATATTTTCTCATCTTTCTTGTTTCATCAAGAAAATTCAAGCATGCTCCTACCATTTTAACGGTGATGATTAAAGAATGCAAGATGCACACAAATTAAATCATTTAATATTTTTGGTATAATAAGTGGGGTATTCAATCAACAACAATAAAGTTGATTCGTAGAAAGCTAATGATATCATTCTTTATTCCTAATTTTTTAAAGTAATTGATTAGGTGTTAAGTGTCAAATTTTTCATATTTTATACATTCTTTTTATGGCATTTTTACTATTAAATCAACTCAAATTATTGAAATTATACTAATACATGATTAAAACTTATTCAAATGGTGAAGTCTCACCTTTAGAGTGTTTTGTAGGCTTCATCTGGAAGAATAATCGCAAAAGGAGAAGTTCCTAACAAAAAAAAAAGAATTCACCCATGACATGTCGGAAAATTGCAACAACTCATATGTTCAATGTGAACGATCGAATCGTCTAAATGAGCAAAACTCACTGCATTGAGCGCATGTTTCCACGCTGAGCACAAATAACAGCGAAAATCAACATTTGGCCATTGTTTCATTTGCTATGAGCGCACCCATTTGCGCAGAGTTTTGGTGTGCCCAACGCAATTTGGTGCGTTGAAAGGTCACAAAAAAAGCCATTGGGAGGTGTGTTAAGTGCATAGGAGAACACCAAAACACTATTTAAGGACTTCCAACTCAAACCATTTGATGCACACTTTACAATATTTGTAATACTTTTTTTCTAAGTTTCTAGAGTAGTTTAGCTCATTTTAGTTAAGAGATCAAGGTGTAATTATTAGAGGAGTTAATTTATACTCAATTGTGTGTGCTTCTACCATCACATGAGATGTGTTTTATTCATATCCTACTTATACCTTGTGAATATGAGTAGCTAAAACTCTTGTTGAGATTGAATATAGCATGAGCTTAATGTATACATACTGATTCACCATTAATTCATGAAGTTGTGATTATATTTGAGTTTTTTAATTACTTTAAGCTGACTTTAAGTTTGATCATCTTATTACATGATTATTGAATTATTTCCTCAGTCTCTTACTTGCATTATTCTGAACTTACATAACTCAACAGAAAATGCATTTGCTCGACATAGACTCGTATTATGTGTCATTACATGCATTTCATTTCATCTGAAAGGTGAGTGTTCTAGCAAAACCCAAAATATGTTGGTGTTTTCTTTTTATAATTCCATTTTGTTGAACTGTCTCAATATATGTGGCTTGCCGTAAAATGTTATGAAGTGCATAGAATTTATGTAGGTAAAATTCCTTGTCTTTATTTGTCAAATGCACTTATTAAAGATATATGATAGGTTATTTTGGAAGATTATAATTGGTTAGAAAGTGAGGAATTAGCAAGTTAGGTTTATGTTAGTTATTTGATTTACAAGCTTTCTTTTCATTCTTTTCTCTTGTATAAATAAGTCATATTGGTTCACTTCTTATTCAATCAATTCAATTCATTCAATGAGAATATTATCAATCTTTGTTTCTCATTCTTCTTTCTTTAAACTTCTTTAAGCTTTCTTTTATACACTTCTTGATTCATCAAGAAGCATTCTTTTCATGGCTCTTACCACATTTTAACATTGTATCAGAGCATAATTATCTTTTGATAGCTTCCGCTTATGGTTCCATGAAGGATTTCATGGAAATCTTCAACAATCAAGAATATGGTGGTGCTTTCTTTTTCATCTCAATGACCTTCATTAGTGTTATCTTGCTTCTAATAGGTGACAATACTGCACGTGGCAAGACTATCTTGATTTCTTTGATTTCTCCAGCGTTGTTATTCAGCATCCAATGTTTCTTTTCAACATATGGCCCTAAATTCTTCATTATCACCTTCTTCATAGACCTTCAAATTCAGATCAAAGGAGTTTGTTTTTGGTCAAGAATTCTCTACAAGTGAATAAGCTAGCTTCTTGATATCCTCAAGCTATTCAAGAATTGAGTATCATGACCAACTTATCCTATACAAGATTACATCATTTTCTTATTCTTCATCAGTTACCCATCTTTCTTATTCATCGTAGAAGCATCTCATTAGGATCAAGATTCTGATCTGTTCTCTCTCTTTCATCATCAATGGTTGGTTCGCTTCTATCCATGATGGTTAAGCTCAGATATAAATTCTGTCATAGATGGTTAAGCATTGGATGAGTAGCGTCTGTCCATAGTGGTTAAGCAAAGATATAGCTTCTGCTATGGATGGTTAATCGTTTGATGATATAGCTTCTGCCATGGGTGGTTAAGCGTTGTTATTACTTCAAATTAAGCATCAAATCAATTCCAAGCTGGAGAGTAAAAAATTTCACTACTAGCTTGAGGGGAGATAATAAAGATATATGATAGGTTATTTTGGAAGATTATAGTTGGTTAAAAAGTGAGGAATTAGAAAGTTAGGTTTATGTTAGTTATTTGATTTACAAGCTTTCTTTTCATTCTTTTCTCTTGTATAAATAAGTCATATTGGCTCACTTCTTATTCAATCAATTCAATTCATTCAATGAGAAAATTATCAATCTTTGTTTCTCATTCTTCTTTCTTTAAACTTCTTTAAGCTTTCTTTTATACACTTCTTGATTCATCAAGAAGCTTTCTTTTCATGGTTCTTATCACATTTTAACCGCACTTGACTTTAGAATCATATTAGTTACAAACCACAAAGACAAAAGACTTATCATATCTAATACCTCTGATTTAAGCTTTATGGAAATAACCACGTGAATTTAGATTTGTCATTAACAATAATAAAAAAATATCTATTCTAGAAGTACAGGAAGTAAAAAGAGAAATCTAAATATTCATATGAACCAAGTTAAAAGAATGAATATATTTAGAAGTATTATCATCTAAGTGAAACATATGGCATAGGTCAATTTTTTTTATTACATTCAATGAAAATACATATACATTACAAACTTTTTCAAGTGAGATTGATATCCCAGTCTAACATGTCAAAGATTATAATCATATTTGGTAAGAGAATTAAGAGTGATATGAGCATTTTTTTTTTATCAGCAATGAAATCTTTATTAAACAAGAGATAAAATAATTAGGAGAATAAGTGGTATTCCTATCACACAATCCCTATAATTAACAAAGAGATACACAATTTGAAGAGTGTCTCACCCAATCAACAAAAGAATAAGAGAACAAAGGAAAGCGGGCGTTGAGAAGGCTGTTAGAGAGTAATTCAAAATTTTGTTAGGTAGTTAGGTTTACTTACTATAATAGTATTGTGTACCAAACTTAACTACCATGAAAATACAGAAATAGAAACTCTCTCAATCTTACACAAAATTTGATTCTTCTTTCTTTCTACTACTCATTCAATCTTCTTCACCTTCATTCATTGTCTTCTTTCTTCCTTTCTTTCTGAATGTTCTAAAAAATTGGTATCAAAGTAAGGTTAAATAAACAACATCTTTTGCAACTTTTCAAAGAACAATGGGGCAAACCGGATTTCCAGCAAACCTCCATATACTTGATGGAAAGAATTGGAACCAATGGAGAATTTAAATGTCAGCTATCATAGGGTTCCAAGAAGTGAGTGAGATTGTGGAAGATGGCATTCCAGACTTGGTATATCTCACCACAGAAGCACAAAGGGTGTTATACAAAGAGAGTAAAAAGAAAGATTGTAAAACAATGTTCTTGTTGCATCAATGTGTTGATGAAGCACATTTCAAGAAGATTTTAGAAGCAAAATCTGCAAAGGAAGCTGAAATTCTTGAGAAAAGTAATAAAGAAGTTGAACAGTTGAAGAATGTGAGGTTACAAACCATGAGAAGGCAATATGAGTTGATGCAGATGGAATCAAGTGAAAGGATTGCACAATTTTTCAATCGTATCATCAGCCACACAAATGCAATGAAAGCAAGTGGTGAGAAGATGACAGATCAGACAATTATGGAGAAGATTCTAAGAACACTCAATCCTAAGTTTGATCACATAGTGGTGGAAATTGAAGAATCTAAGAAGATTGAGGAACTAAAAATTGTAGATCTCCAAGGTTCTCTTGAAGCACATGAATAAATAATCCTGGAAAGATCAATAGAAAAACTTGTTGATCATGCATTGCAAGCTCATGCCTCAAGAAGAAGAGGTTATGGCAGCAGAGGTGTGCAAAGAAGCAGAGGTAGAGGAAGAGATCAAAGAATGGGAGGATACAAGTGCCCTCAATTTTCATACCAAGAAAGATCTAATTCAGACCCAGCTGATTTCTCAACTATAAGAGGAGGCTACCAGAAATGGCAAGGTAACAAGAAGAAGGTTGATAGGAAGAAAACTGAAGTGTTTCAATTGTGATAGATTGGACACTTCAACAGTGAATGCCAAGCATCCTCAAGTCATAATGAAAATCGTGGTAAGCATCATGATGAGGCTTACTTGGTCAAGAAGGAAAATGTTGAATGTCAAGATGATGAACCAATTCTGTTGATGATGGAAATAAACAATGGATTCAGTAGTAATGACAAATGGTACATAGACTCTGGATGCTCAAATCACATGACTGGGAACAAAAATTGGCTGGTAAACTTTGATGATAAAAGAAAAAGCAGTGTGAGATTTGCTTATAGCAGAACCATCTAAGCAGAGGGAACCGGTGATGTGTTGATCAATAGAAGAGATGGCATGAATGCACTAATATTCGATGTACTCTATGTCCCTAGCATGAAAAGTAATCTTATGAGTCTAGGACAACTACTAGAAAAGGGCTTCTACTATACAAATGCATCAAGGAATATTGGAAATATTTGATGCCAAAAACTACAAGGTATTGAGAGTTCCTTTGGCAAGGAACAGGACCTTTCAAGTAAACTTGAAAACTGTTGAAACTTAGTGTATATCAGCAACATCTTTGGCAGAAGATTCTTGGCTATGACACCTAAAACTAGGACATCTGAACTTCACAGACATAAACATTATAAGATCCAAAGACATGGTCAGTAAACTACCACCAATTCAGATTCCAAACAAGGTATGTGACAACTGCTTGATTAGCAAACAACATAGGTCATCATTCAGCTCCTACACACCCTCTAGAGCAAATGAACTTTTGCATGTGATTTACTCTGATGTATGTAGACCAATTGACACTCCATCACTGGGAGGAAGTAAGTACTTTGTTACATTCATAGAAGAGTTGAGCAGGAAATTATGGTTATACTTGATGAAGGCCAAAAGTGACACATATTTAGTGTTCAAGATGTTCAAAACATTGGTAGAGAAACAATCAGAAAAATGTATCAAGGTGCTAAGAACTGATGGTGGATGAGAGTTCACTTTAGGAGAATTTGACAACTTCCTTTAGGAGCACAGAATTGTGCATGAGGTAATTGCCCCTTACACACCTCAGCACAATGGAATTTTAGAAAGGAGAAATAGAACCATACTAAACATGGTAAGGAGCATGCTAAAGGGTAACTGCCACACAGTTTTTGGGGTGAAGCAACATCAATAGCAAAATACCTATTGAATAGGTGCCCAACCAAAAGACTTCTTGGTCAAGTCCCTGAGCAAGCATGGTCTGGAATTAAACCATCAGTGGAGCACTTAAGAATCTTTGGATCTCTTTGCTATAGACACATACCAGACCAGAAAAGGAAGAAACTTGATGACAAAGGGGAAGCTATAATCCTTCTTGGCTACAATATTACAGGAGCCCATAAATTGTATAACCCTGAGACAAAGCATGTATTGTTCAACATGGATGTGTACTTTGATGAACTAAACTCATGCAAAAGGTGAAAAATTAAATCCTATCTCCTTGGCCAATATGCACATAGACTGGGAAATTGATGAGTTAGTGTTGAATGAAAGGAGCATAGATCCAACAAACACATCTCCTGCACTAGAAAGAACTAGATCAACAAGGGTAAGGAATCCACCCTTTTGGTTAACAGACTATGTTTTGAGTCCTGGTGAGGAGGTGAATCAAGAAGGAGACATAGTGCAACACATGGCCCTATTTGCTAATGCATAATCAATCATCTTTGAGGAAGCTATATCTAATGATACTTGGAGAGCAGCCATGCAGGAGGAGATCAAGTCTATAGAAAAGAACAATACATGGGAGTTGGTGGACTTACTAGAAAAGAAGCAACCAATTAAAGTCAAGTGGATTTTCAAGGTTAAGCTAAAACTAATGGCACCATAGAAAAACACAAAGCAAGGCTTGTGGCCAAAGGGTTTATGCAGAAAGAAGGGTTGGACTATTCTGAAGTTTTTGCACTAGTAGCTAGGCTAGAAACAATAAGGCTCATAATAGCCTTAGCTAGCTGGAAGAATTGGAGCTTGTGGCAATTGGATGTAAAGTCTACATTCCTCAATGCTCCACTATAGGAAATGGTGTATGTCACTCAACCACCTAGATTTATCAGCAATGGGAATGATTAGAAAGTGCTTAGACTAAACAAAACATTTTATGGATTAAAGCAAGCCCCTAGAGGTTGGAACAAAAGAATTGACAAGTTCCTATCTGATTATGGATTTTAGAAATGTGTGGTAGAACATGGTGTATATATCAAATCACTCAACTAGAATCAGGATGCTTTGTATATCAGCATGTATGAGGATGATTTGTTAATTACAGGCAGCAACTCCAAATGAATTGAAGAACTGAAGGGAAGGTTAAATGGTGAGTTTGAAATGACAGACTTGGGAAGATTGTCCTACTTTCTTGGTCTAGAATTCCAATACACCAAAAGAGGAATATTCATGCATCAAAGAAAGTATCTACTAGAAATACTAAACAAGTTCAAGATGTTGAGTTGCAACCCCTTTGAAACACCAGCTGAGGTGAATAAAAAATTAGGAACCTGCGAAGAAGAAGCCAACACATATGGAACTTTATTCAGGTGAATGGTTGGAAGTCTGAGATACATGTGTCATTCAAGACCAGAGATCTCCTTCAGTGTAGGTGTAGCTAGCAGATTCATGAATAATCCTAGGCACTCTCATATGCTTGCATCCAAAAGGATTCTAAGATATCTAAGGGGAACAATTGGTTATGGTATTGTCTTCCGTCATCATAATGAAAAGATCAAACCAAGTCTCATGGATTATTCATATTATGATTGGTGTGGAGACATAGTAGATAGAAAAAGCACAATGGAGTATATTTTCTTAATTGCAGGTGCCCCAATTCCATGGTCTTCACAGAAACAGAAGGTGGTAGTTTTACCAACTTGTGAGGTTGAATACATAGTTGCTTGCTCTACAACTTGCCAAGCCTCATGGCTATCCTCACTACTATTGGAACTTGGCATTGAAGAAGGGTGCAGTATGGAGTTAATGGTAGACAAAAAATTAGCCATTGACTTAGCAAGGAATTCACTATCTCATGGAAAAAGTAAACATATAAAGACAAGATACCAATACCTAAGGCAATAAGTTTCAGAAGGGAAGATCAAATTGACATACTTCAAAACAGAAACACAACTTGCAGACATAATGACCAAAACATTGAAGATGGAAAGATTCAAATGTTTGAGAAAGGAGATAGGAATTCAAAGCTTGAAGGATGTTTTGAATAACTAGTTAATTGATCAAAGGCTTAATGAGAAATGTAATTTTAAATCATAGGAGGTGTTAGAAAGTAATTCAAAATTCTGTTGGGTAGTTAGGTTTACTTACTATAAATAGCAATATATACCAAACTTAACTACTATGAAAATACAGAAATAGAAACTCTCTCAATCTTACACAAAATTCGATCTTCTTTCTTTCTACTACTCATTCAATCTTCTTCACCTTCATTTAGTGTCTTCTTTCTTCCTTTCTTTCTGAATGTTCTAACAAAGGCTCAAAGAATTCAAAAAAAAAAAGCTCTATCACATCATCTAAGTTGAACCTCATATTATCAAAAATGACTCTATTTCTTATGTGCCAAATGGTCAAAATAGTGGCAAACCAGACAGCCTTCCACCAATGTTGTTTCTTGTTATCTAACTTTATGGCATTTTCATGGAGTGAGAAAAAAGTCTTGACATCATTATGGATAATAGAAGTTAACCCAAAGCACGAATAAAGCTTTTCCAAACAAAATAAGATATGGAACATGAGAAGAACAAGTGATTAGTAAATTCCTCCAACTCACCACAAAGAGAACAAAGAGTGGTATCTTAAGCACCTAATCCATCTCTAAGTGCAAGGTTCACTTTATGGATAATTAGTAAATGATTTTTTCCCATGTGATTTTTGCAAAGGATGTGCAAACATATTCATTGCATAAAGTTCAACCATCAATTCACCTACACCAATCATCTTCATTGAGAGAAGGTCCTGAATATCACAAATTGTAATCATAAAGGTTAGTTTAGAGAGTTATTTGAGTTTGGAAATAGAAACTAGATTATGGGGAAAGATAGAATGTAAAAGACATGTATAAACTATTTTAAAATATGAAACTTATGATGTAGTAGACTATACTTATATGCCATTTGCTAGGGTGACAAAAATTGGTGATGTTGGATCAGAGTGCAATGGGGAGTTCCATTGTTACTAGGGTATGAGAAGAGTGGAGAGCCACAAGTGAGACACCACGTCTTGGGCCAAAACCTTAAGACGTTAGTTCTATAGGTCTTTTCTACTTATAAACTCTTTCATTATTCCCCTCATATCTAATGTGAGACTTTACAATTGTATAAACCAATCAATCTCCTCTCAAGTGTGGGTACCACACACTTTCCGGTTCGCTCCCCTTAAGTTCGATCACCATGTCCCAACCACCATCAGCTCTGATAGCACTTGTTAGACCAGACTGCCACTAGGGAGCCTCAAACCATCAGGAAGTTCCATTGTTACCGGAGTATGGGAAGAATGGAGAGCCACAAGTAAGATATCATGTCTTGAACCAAAACCTTAAGGCGTTAGTTTTATAGACCTTTTCTACTTATAAACTTTTACACTCCTCCACTCATATCCAATATGAGACTTCACAGATGAATAAGTCCAACATGAAAAAATCTATATGAAACCATTACAAATAATTATGGGTTCATATTCATACTAAGCTTTACATGCACAAAATTTAATTCATACTCCTAAAGGTTTGTACATAAGATATCACCAATTCACAAACACTGGTAAGAAAAGAAAATTTAAAGATTCATTGAAATTGATGTCACAGAGTCAACTTAACAAGAATCATGGGTCTCCATTGGAATATATGATTCTGTCACATGTAAGTGTGATTTTATTTTATTTGTATATCATATGAACAATTTTATACTCTACCATAAGTGTATCTACACGTGTACAAAAAAGAATATAATTGGTGGTGTAGCTTATTTTTCAATGTTGGCCTCTCCAGTATTCAAATGTGAAAGAGAAAAATAAAAAAATTAGTGTTGGACCATACGACTGGGGAGCCTTCAACCACCAATGTAGGACTTCCGGTCCGTTCCTCTTTAAGTCCACCATGTCCCAGCCGAACCATCGGCTCTGATACCACTTGTTGGACTAGTCTGCAACCGGGGAGCCTCCAACCATCAGCGAGTTCTATTGTTACATGGATATGGGAAGATATGAAGAGTCACAACTGAGACACCACGTCTTGAACCAAAACCTGAAGGCATTAGTTCCATGAGTTTTTCCTTTTTATAAACTCTTTCACTCCTCTACGCATGTCCAATGTGAGACTTCACACTTGAATAAACTCACCAATTAAGCCCTAAATAATATTAAGTTTTACACATTAGATTTTTTAATAGCATATGTCAGAAGCTGAATCAGTACCAGAGAAAATCCAACCTAATCGGTAGGATTAGTGCGGGGACTTTGGATTTGGACACCTATGTAGAACTCACCTACTATTCTGACATATGAGAGGAACCATTCCCATTCTTCAGCGTAGATCTCACCACTAATAGATTGCCACCTTTCTTTGCTTTGAATCTATGTATCTAAATTTCCTTTTACGTGTCATGCATGAACTGGAACACCTCACCAAACATGTTTGAAAATCGGTTTGTGTTCTTCTCACCATGATCCACGACGCCGTTTTCTTTGCCATGCCAAGATGTTACGTGCTTGAAAAAACCACTTGATGGAATGGTGTATATTTTATTCTTTTTGTAAAGGGTGGCATATAATATTAGAGATTCAGATTGAGGTTTAACTTCTAGAAAAGGAAAGAGCACTTTTTGAGAAAGATTACTTGCATAAATAAAATCATTATACAGATAAGTAGATTTTACGTTATGGTGATCAAACATGTATCCATGCAAGTTTCTCCACCACTCACCTTCAAAATTAAAAATTCACACTCAAGATCCAAATCCCCAAAGGTCAAAGGAGAATCTCGTAAGGATGTTATATTCGTATTTAGGGCGGACATGAAATGATATTTCATTTTAAAGCACTGCAGAAGATTCTTTCTGCTCCATCTCTCTCGGTTAAAGGATTTTAAGTTTAATAACAGACACTTTCTTTGCCATGCAATTTTTCCAGAAAGAATCAATTTGGATTTGGGGTTAGGATACAAATGATTTTAGGTTAAAGATTGTTTGGATTTAGGTTGAGGATACATGATTTTAAGTAAAAGAATGTTTGGGCCAGGTTGGCGTTAGAAGTAGGGTGATTATGGTTAGGTTCGGTCGGATAAGGGTTGTTCCTTACTCGACCCTAAATATTAGTTGGGTCATTTTTTTTAATTTGGACCCAACCATAAACTCGAAGCTAATCTAACCCAATGTTGATTGGGTCAGCTTTGAACCTGACCCTAGATCCGATTAATATCATATATCCTCATTATTATGAATATGTAATTTCACATATAAAATGATATACATATATATGATGAAAAAATTAGAGAATCAATGATACTTTCGATCAAAGAGGTGTCATTGTTCTGTATACAATTGAACAGAGACACGTGCAAACATGATGATTGAATGACCGTGGTACAGGTCGGCCTAGTCATGTTTGTCCTCTACCTGAACCTATATATTGATTGGGTCTAATTTTTTAATCTAAACTCAACTATAATACTATAATCTGATGAGACTCGACCATATTCGGACTCAATCATGATTGGGTCATATTAGATGAGCGGGTGGATCAATCTTGCTCAGTCCTAGTTAGACACATATTTCACTTATATGTTCAGGAGTTATGAGAGAAAGGAAATGAGAGAAATCAAAGAGCTAAGAATGGGAAGGAGAAAGGAAGGGGAGAGATCATGTTTAGAGAACTAAATTGTATTTTACCACATATATTTGTTCATGAAAGGATCAATAATAAATGGAACGAAAATAATTCAAAAGAAACCAAATTTAGAAGGATGTAAATAACTCACATGGAGGAATTTGGTATTGCGCTGATTAATACCAACTTTTGAATAGTCTTTGTTCCTGTCACGTACTTAATGATTTTATTTGAACAGATAGAACTCTAACAAATATATTGTAATTTTAAGGACTCAGAAAATAAAAAAATACAAGGACTTAAGACAAAACAATCACCATTTATATAGATGTAAAACTTTATTAAGCGAATTATTTTTAATTCAAAAAAGTTGTAAATAATAGTCACCACAACATAAAAATGATGGAGTTTTTTTGGTACTAGAAATGGTATTTCTGAACTAATCTCTTACAGAATGTGTGACTATCATCTAAACAAGTGTCATTCATAATAATCGAATCATTGATTGTTTGGTTATTTTTAGATCTAGTGGGTCCTTACCCCACTAGACCAACACATCATCTACTACATTGATCAATACTTCCTTCATTCCATTTTTTAATTTGTCATAAATTGATTGTTCAAAAAGTACAAATAACATCCATAATTATAAGACACATTATTAATGGTATTTAATCACAACTATATTATTTAACATTTTAAGTAATACTTTTAATATTTATCTTAACGCATTACATTATTAAAATGAGAATTAAACTGACGCATATAGGTGTATGTTTCAAAAGTTTGACATAGACACGTTATAGACCTTGCTGGCTCCACCCAGAAAAGTAAACAAGAAATAATAAGGAATTAAACGATTATTGTTCTTAAACTATATGTCCTATAATTTTTCCTTTTCCAAGTGTTAGCACCTAAAAAGCTACAGGAATAATGAGTTCCACAAATAGTGACTAATCAATGATCAAATTATTTTATATGTAAAACAAAATGATACATTTATTATTTTAATTACAATGAAATAATACTTTTATCGAGAAATATGAATTGTCCTCTCCGATACTCGATAGGATCTTGTAATAACTCAATGATGAATTAGTAATTGTGGTATGGTGCATGAGGTGAACCTTCAAGTTTGGGTAGGAGACGCGTTTTTCACAGAGTAATTGATGCATCTGATTTCTGATACAGAAAATGACAGTTTGCTAATAGATAAACAGAACTTCTTCTGTATTCTTTCCCCTTCATTTATTTTGACAGTGCAATAAATTGCTAAAGTTGACTGTGATGCACATCAAAGGCCAATGCTCATTGGTACGAACCATTTAGGTCCACACGTAGTAAAAAAATTAAACTAAAAACATAAATGGTAAGATACTCATGTTGAGTGAGAGTCGTCTTAAGTAACGGAGAGACAAGTGATTTTTTCCTTTGTATTTTAAGGGTAAAAGTGTAATATTATTTTAAATAAAAATGATATGAATGTCAATGTGTGTTGCCTTTTCTTTACTTTTACATAGCATTTACCTCTTCATTAATGGAGAGAAGTCTCGCTCATTCCTGCTGACCTTATGTCTGATATTTAATCATGATCAATTTATTTCCATTGTGCAAGTTGAATTTTGAAGGAAAATCTCAAAATTATTTTAGAAGTGTATTACTCTGAAACTTTTATTTTCCTTTTCTTTCTCTAAAAAACTTAACTTGCAAACAGACCCTTTAGAAAAATGTATGGTCCTTCCTCACTTATGGTAATGGAGTGACAACTTTAATTAGTGTAAACTGTAGCTTAGAGTAATTAACACATCCTTTTTTAATCTTAATAAAATGCAAAAATCATTGACGCTTTAACTAGTTCAGCTGCGTATTATATAAACAAAAATATAAAATTGCATACTATGCATAACTAATAATAGAAGTAAAAAAAAAACTAACAAGAAAATACTTAGTTGATGATTGAGTTTTTTAAATAGTTGATATCATGAGTTTGATCCCTATACTGTGTATGAAAAGAAGTTTACTAGTAAAGGCAAAACACATATCAAAAATTTGTATTCCTCTTCAAAATAGATTAGTATTTTTTTTTGGGTAGAAAAATAGATTAGTATTTAACTATCGGTCAGGGACAACCTTAAGAGAAAAAATAAATTTGGGAAACTTAAACAAATCTAGATTTTAAATATATACTTGTATTTTAAAATAAATTATATAAATAAATTACAATATTATGTAAAAAGATTGATCATTTAAGAATGAAAAAAGTCTTATTCTTTTATTGAAAAAAGTTTTAATTACTTTGGAATTATGAAAATGCAAAAAACTTTTTAGTGTGATGGTGTTAATAAAACCCTATAATTAAATATAAAAACATATAATAAGTGAGTATTTTACTGTGAGCTGTATATTACAGTGTTCATAGCAAAAGTAAATAGATTATGAGTGTTTATAGCAAAAGTCACACCTTCCATATGAATAGATGAAAGAATTTGTAACTGGAAAAGATTCATAGAATCATTATTGTAAGGTTTTAGTTTAAGATATGATGTCTTATTTGTTACTCTCTACTCTTTTCATGCTTTGTAAATATTGGGGCACTTCCATGGTTGGAGGCTCCCTAGTCGCTGCCGAGTCTAATAAGTAGTATAAGATGTGATAGTTCGATTAGGATATTATGGACTTAAACTGAAGTGAACCAATAAGTGAGTAGTACCCAACTTGATGGGCATATTATATTGTTCATTCAAGTGTGAATTCCTACATTAAATATGAGAGGATAAGTGAAAAATACACATATAACTACTACATTAAAATTTTAATTCAAGATATGGTATTTCACTTATCTCTCAACACTTTTTTCATCTTCAATAACAATCAAACTCCATAAGGTTCCAACAATATATATTGTTGGTATTATATATGATATGGTTCCATGTATCTTTAAGAAAAAGAAGAAGTGGTCACATGTAAACGTGGCTTCCTTATATAGTATGACAAGACAAAATCGGTAAGAATAGCTTATCTTTATATCTTATAATAATAGTAACTATAAATGCTGAATATGTCCTTCACATACACTCATAAAATTTTGTATCTATGATTCTCATCTAAAAGCCAACCTGGCATAATTTTTCATTATTTCTACATTTTAATTATGTGATCCATGTATCATATCTAGGGATATGTATACCTATAAAATCAAATGGATCATTATTCCACCATAATATATAGTATTACAAATCACAACATTTTTTCAACTTTCAACCTCCCAATAAACCCATATCCCCTTCATTGCTTTCATATTTCCCTTCTTTTCTTATAGTCCCTCCATTTCTTTTCACACCTTGTTATGTAAATACCCATAATATTTTCTTGGTATTATTAAGCAAGAGCCAAATTATTTGTTTCCCTTCTTAATTTATATATATATTTCTTCTAGTATATTTCCTCCTACACATTATTATTTTTTTGTGAACATTTTTTTGCCAAAATGATGCAAGAAAGAAACTCAGAAGTTGAACTTGGTTCTTGTTTATCAAATCTCATATTATCTAGCAACACAAATACCCTAGACTCAATTTTCTCTCACTATCCAAAACCAGATTCCACTGCTATGTTACACCCATTAGGCTCTTCATCAGTGTATCTAAACCAAATAGATATGCTTCAAAGTTTCTACAAAGAAAGTTTACTAAATGTGTCATTTGTTTCTTCTACTAACACCACTTGTTCCATAAGCACTTGGAAGAAAAAAGTGTACCGTGGAGTTAGGCAAAGACAACGTGGAAAATGGGTATCAGAGATTAGACTTCCTCAGAATAGAAAAAGGGTTTGGCTTGGCACTTATGATAGTCCTGAACCTGCAGCTTTTGCTTATGATCGTGCTGCTTATAAGCTAAGAGGTGAATATGCACGTTTGAATTTCCCTAACCTTAATGATTCTAAAGTAATATGTAACCTATTAGGTTTTGAAGATTCAATGAAATTGAATGCTTTGAAGAGTTCAGTAGATGCTAAAATTAAAGCTATATGGCATAAAGAGAAAAGGGAAAAAGCTAAGAAGAAAAGTGATGCAAAGAAGCTTGGTTCTTGTGATAATATTATGGATAAGAATTGTTATGGTGATAGTGAGAAAGAACAGAAGAGAGAGTCAATGTCATTGTCTTGTTCTTCATCTTCTTTAATGTTGTCGGAATCAAGTTTTTGTGATGGTTTAACAAATGAGTTTCTTTCACCAAGTGTTTCAAATGAGAGTTCAATAATGGTGCCTGAGGAATTGGGTATGGAAGATTTTTGTTCCTTGGAAAGAATGCCTTCATTTGATCCTGAGTTGATTTGGGAAGTTCTGGGAAATTAGGACAAAATATATGTAACATGTCATGTTCCTTGTGTGGAATTTGGAAAATCTTAGATTAGTATGTTATTTTCATTTTTACCACATGGCTCATAACTCCTCAAGTGTAAATGAATGATGTTCTTTTGATAATGGTCATAGTATGTATTAATATCCAAATACCATAAAGATGTGTTGTTTCAAAGTGTCATATTATATCATGTCAATTAAAAAAATTAAATATTCATAATTTTATCAATTTTTGTTTTATTATAATTAGTTAGTGACAGGTTTTGGAACAACAAATCCTCATCCATCACGAAGATGTATAAGGGGTTTTAGTTAAATGAGATACTAACTTAAGTGTCTCACTGTATCCTAAAAATTTAGTCAGTGCCCAATTGGGCAAACTGATACTTCAATAAACTAAGTGCAAATTTGGTTTCTTCATGATGAAAACATATATTTTGCACGTTATGCTAATAATCCATGCGTTCTTATGATTGACAAAATGATACTTTATTAAATTATCATATTTTAGACCATTACAATACTTTGATATCTGAAACAGAAATAACATGTTTGTCTGTGATTCCCCAAGAACCATTGGCTCACTATTTGTTGTTTGAAGGAATAAAGTATATTCTATCTTCTCCGGAGCAGTAAAATTATGATATGTATCTTATTTAATTATTTTCTATTAAAATATTTCTAAAAACTATAAATATGACATATATCATAATTTTACTAATTTGATGATATAACTTATCTCATAGTACGATGAGATATTTTATTCTCTCTTTTTTATAGAGCTTCTAGAAGTTTGTATTTGTGTGGGCCAATACGATTGTGATAAATCGGCCTGTGTGATAATAGTGT
Organism: Lupinus angustifolius; assembly: GCF_001865875.1. NCBI lineage: Eukaryota > Viridiplantae > Streptophyta > Magnoliopsida > Fabales > Fabaceae > Lupinus > Lupinus angustifolius. Next base: position 1,461,099 of record NC_032026.1, read on the forward strand.
TGGTTTTGAGCTATAGTCATTGGACCAGCGTGGCCCACTTAGGAACAATATGTCTTCATAGTTTAGGCTAGAAGTGGAAACATGTAAGCTATTTGTTACAAGACCAATAACAAGTTAAATTAGACCTTTTTTCATAAACATATTATGCTAAGGTTTTTAAAAAAAAAACTATTTTACACATTATGATAGATTTTAAGGAATTTAAAAGACATATTAAGTAAAATACTAACATATTTAATTATATTATATATTAATATTTATATTATATTATTTTAATATAACTAAATTATTATGTAGGTAGTTTTAATATAATTTTTTATACACAATGTAGTGTAATTGCAGAGGAAATTGATAAATATTTAAAACTAGGTTTGTTAGTCAATTCAAACGCAGTCATAAGGTTTTTCCAGCTAGATTTTTAGAAATGTTAGACTTAGACCTTAATTTTTTAAACAAATAAACAAATTAAGCATAAACTACTATGTATTATAGAGGTTATGATTGTTTAAGATAAAATCTGACGTGGATAAGTTATGGTTATGGACAAGTATTATAATATTTATCTCATGCGTACTTGTATATTTATAAATTTACTTTTTAATTATATTTTTATATATTTTTATTATTTTTAATTATATATTGTTTATTTTATAATGAATTTTAGTAATTTGAGTATAATACATATACAAAAACTTTATTATTCATGTAATAATTATTTCATATATATTGATGATTAGAAAATGTATATTTAAACCCAGTGTTATTAAAATCATCCCAAATAACAAATCGGTCAGGGTACTGGTATAGTGGTACATTGGTTCAACTGATGGTTCAGTAATTAAACCTCATGTTTGTTAAATCGGACACATCTACTTATATTTATATATATGTCAACCTATAAAAAAAAATTCAAATAGGTAGATACTCAAATTTATAACTCATATCTATAATCTACTCAAACTTCACATAAACAAACAACTTTAAGTCTTTAATAAATTCAAAGTCTAAAGTACAAAACATATATCAATCCAAAAATATTGCTTAACAAACACAAAATATAAGTAAATGACACAAGTTTAGTACTTATATCACAAATACAATGTAGAATTTCATAATTTATTTGGTGTTTGTAACCCACAACTTACCTTAATAGACGACTAGACACAATGGCAGGATGGAACCGAAGACTAGACGTCGGAGCAAATACAGTGGCAAAAGTGGAAGACGCTAGAAACCGAAGCTTGAAGACGCGACGATGAATGTGGATGAAGCCCTGGAATTTGGAAGACGCGACAGTGAACGTGGAACGTGAAAACCGTGTGAACTGTGAAGTTTAAAAAAGTCGGAAACGTGGAAGTCGTGAAAGTGAAGAAGGGAGACTAGAGATGAGGTGAGGATGAAAGTGAAAGTGTGAATGGACATTGAAGCTGAAGTGAGGATGAAACCCCGAGTTTCATTCTTTCATTTTTAGGGCTTTAATGAGATGACATCGTTTTGGCTCATTTTTTTAAATGCAACAACCGATCGATTTACTAGTTTTGAGGAATATCGGTTGATTTTGACCGGTTTCCACTGATTCTGGTGTATAACCGATACAACAATTATCCCATATTAATAAAGGGTCCGATTCACCAGTTTTCCTGTTAAACTAGCCAGTACGATACGGTTTTATGAATATTACTTAAACCTAAAACTTATTGAGTGCCTCCGTATACATACTATCTACACAAATATGAGTATGGCAAAACACTACATGTGTGTCCTATCATATTTTCATCCCTAGCTAAAATGACGTGTTAGCCGTAGGTTGGTTTTGTCAAGATGATAAGGTCCTTTAGCTGTATTAATTAATTATGATATTATGGCCATTATGAAGCCTTGATTTTTTTGCTCAAAAAGCTTTTGTATATTTATTTTGACGGTTCTCTTGATTGCATTGTTTAAGTTCTTTCCCTATCTCTATCTCCATCTCCCTTTGACTCCTCTTTACACTTTTAATGTTTATAAATTATTGAGTATTCATACACACTAAGTCAAACATATATCACTTTATATCTTTACAGGTGTATACAAGGTGATGTGATTCGTATTTATGTGCACATGAATCATTTTTTTCTTATAAATTTTGCATATTGATGCAATGTTGTGTCGATTGAGGATTTGAGTGCATCATAGTTATTAGTTTTTCATCCATGATCTATTTAATAGGGTCCAGCTGAGTTTAATTATAAATACTAAATACTAATAAATTCAGGTCGTCAAAATGAGTAATGGTTGAAGCTAAAGAGAAATTATATGATCTAGTATCAATTGTGTGAGGGCTATATTAATCATAAATTTTGAATAAATTCCTTTAATTTAAAATTATTAAATACATGGATCGTTATGATTTAGTTCGGACGATTCAACTTAGATTATATAATAGTTTCTCTAAAAGTAATATAATTTAATGTGGAACACTATAACTTTCTACGCCCTGATTCAATTAACAAAACTAAAACATTGAATTGATGAAAAAGAGTGTAAGATTGCAAGAATATTACTAGGTTTGGGTATATCACGAGCATATATTTAATATAAACACAATAGACCTATCTTAACACCATATAATACTTAACTGAAGGAAAGTAGGTAATGGTAGTATCTAATTATCTATTTGCATGTAGACCAAAGAGTAGTTCGACTAATAGAATTAATTGATGCACAATTTTTCCTTCCCCTCTATAAAAAAACTTTTGCCTATAAAAAGTTATATTTGCAAGTAGAATTGTTAATACATATAATTATTAAGGGTGTTCAAGTCTTAACCAATCCCATAAACATGTCTTAGTTTAAAACTAATTTTGTCGTGCTTTAGTTCTAGAAATTAGATTGGATATATCTTTGAGTCAAGGAAGGAGTGTTGACAAAACTGTTTAACCTAAACCCACCCAATAAATAAGTGAGTTTAGGCACTTATAAGGCAATAAAAATTAGACCTTGTGACTTTATAGCCCACTTTGAAATTTGTGTGATCATGTTAGAAAATTAGCCCTTGGTAAGGCATTTTTTTTTTGCCATCCACTAGAGATTTAAATTTGGCTGCCTATTATGATACTAATCGGGATGTTATTTACTCACTCGATGCTCCCGAACTAGATACTTGATCATGTTGGGGTGTACTGATATCTTGGCGAACTAAAAGGTAATCTATCATTTCTCGATCCTCAATGAGGCAGACTATAAGCAATGGCCACCACCATGAGTGAGATCTTGTGATTGCATTGGCTATTGGTGATCCTGAAGCACCATTTGTTGGGCTCACTTCCCTTTATTGCCATCATCACGTGGCAAGACATATAGCCAAAAACCCTATCTTCCATGAATATATATACAAAACATGTTGAAATGAATTGTTATTTTGTTTAGTGAAAGAGATACTTATGAAATTCATCATATTTTTGCTAAACCAAATATATAGAAACTAAGGGAATGTATCATATGAGAAAGCCAATTTAGTATAATAGTGACCGAAGGAGGAAGAACTTTATGCACCTTTTATAATGATCATCCTCAACCTACTCATCGCATTTTCTCATCGTGCACCTTCACCTACTCATTCTGACAAATTATCTACAATGGTTGGACATCAGTGTTGCTTTCCCCAAGCACCCATTCGTTATTTTACTTTTCATTTGGCGTGGTAAAAGACAATTATTGTTGAAAAGTTTGGAGTGTCATTTAGTTAGCTACTACTTAGGCAATTGGTTATCTAGGGGATGATTTCATTTTTAATTGAGTTAAGCCTGATCTTGAGCATTCTAGAATCAACAAAGCTTAAATTTTGGCCTTAGATCAATGGTCAATGCGGAAAAGACTCAATTCTTTATTCTAACCGGTTTGTCAATCCTCAAAATTGTCTCACTATCATCATCTAACTATTTTTTTCTTCCTTTTTCATAACTCTTATCTTATGTTAATAAAATTTCATTTTGTGGATCAAGAAAATATAAGAGTGGCTGGACTCATTATTAACCATGAGATGAAAAACAATGGTTTAGATTAGAACAGCCATTAAATACCCATGCATGATGCAACCCACTATTTTACTTCCCACGCACGTTAATTTTGTAGCAAGTCGTTGCTCCTGTATTTCTTTTCGTCTTATTTCATCTTTTCGAGCCATGAAGGAATTAGATTTGTGAAATGGGGAATGAATGAATTGGGTTTGGTGAAATGGAAAGTAAGAGGAAAAGGTGAGAACGATGAGATTGTAGTGGAAGCCTATATGTTATAGTGGACGAAAACATGCATTCAGAAGTGTCACGACAAGAGTATTCCTCACCATTTAATTATATGAAATGTTATATTATTTAGTATTGAAATGGAGAACAATATCAATATATTAAATTCAAGTTATTTATTATTATTATTATTATTTATACTTCACTAATTATAACCACAAATTAGGAACACTTAATGAGTGTGATAGATACAATAATACTTATTCTCTAATACTATTTTTTTTATAGGTGAAGAAAAAAGGAAAATTTTCTAATAATATCTTAGTAGTTACTCAACGTTCTTAGGGATATAGGCACAATTAATCGAATCTCATTAACAAATTTTCATATCTTCTTCTCTTTTATTTATCATATGTCTTTCATTTGATTACTTATGGTCAACAATGCATAACGATCATTTCATTGCACCAACAATTGGTAACAAAGCCAATTCTTAGATGACTTTTAGCTTAGACGCCAGATTATGACAAGGGGGTGAAGGATGTGTTGGCTAGACAAAGTTTGTCCAAGACATTATGCAAGAATAAACCAAATGAGTTGAAAGAAAAAGAAACATTCCGAGATTGCACTGAGGACCACAAATATTTTTTATTTAGAATCCTAGAAGTCCATATATTAGATTGGGACTAAGGTGAAGACAGAGACTGAGGTACTAAGTCAGACTATGGGACAATTGCTGATAATATCTATCTAAAAATTGCAGAAAATGATCTCATTTAATATTAGAAGTGGAGTATCCTTATGATGTGTGTACAATGTCATGGAAAATGATATTAACTACTAGCGAGTCCATAAAAGCAAAAAAATATTGATTAATTTTGATGTAGGATATAATAAGAGCATTTATTTAGATGCAACATATAACATAGAGATTGGTAGAGAATTGGGTCGGGTACAAAGTTTATAAAATTTGAATGTATATGTAATTGGACTGAGTGTAAATATAAATGGGTTGGATGTGAATAGAATTTGGTATTGCTTTTTAGAAGTCATTCAGACATTGTTGTCTATAAATATCAAACTAGTGAAGCAAAGAATGCATTGCAAATATATCCTTCTTATCAAATTAACAAGAGTGAATCCAAATGGAGAGCACAAAAAGTGAATCATACTTTGTCTTCATGAACTATGATCCAGAATACCAGCGACTTCTAAATGACCGGTCTCTTCACATTTCTTTGTTTTGTTATTATTATATAGTATTTAAGAATGTATAATATTTTTACTCTATATTTGGTTAAATATACTCATTTTAATTTATGATTTTGACTTTGTTGTTGCTAGAACCAAGAGAAGGACGTTTGAGCTTGATTTATACCTTAGTACAAAGCATAATGAAGTTTTAGCAAGAACCCTTGAGCCAGGAAGCTATAAGAAGACATGCTCTTTGGCCATTGTTGATGGGTTTTCAGTGGAAATCAATGAGGATCAAGTAATATATATATCCTTCTTTAGTTGTTTCTTATTATAATTACATGATTTGTGGCATAATATGCTCTTGAAATTTTCATTCCATCATCTTATGCAGTATTGTGAGAACCAGACCGTACTGGGCAGTCTAGCCGGTTTGATCGTTAACCGGACTTAAAAATGATTTTGGTTTACCGTCTTAAGTGAGTGAGGGTTTGACCGCTTTGAACCGGAGAAGTTCCGGTCCAACCATGTTAAACCCAGTTAAACTGAATTAACCCAAAAAGTAATCAAACAGTTCACATAAAAATTAAAAAATGGAACATTACTCTAATCTTTTTTCATTTCAGAGCAAAAAAGATAAAGAGACATTGTATCAATTATTAATTATATAAAATTTTACATTTATATATAATTATATATCTATGGATAAAAGTATCAATTATTTATAAAATCATTCATTCATATAAACAATTTAACCAATAAAACATAATACCAAACCTCTTTCGGTTTGATGTCCAGCTCAGATTTTACAACATTGATCTTATGTGTCTTAATTTGCTATCATTTTGAAACAGGCAAACGTGCTTCGATATGCAAAAGGTGTGAGGATCGTAGAGAAAAATCATGAATTTCCTTAGCATGACATAGAAAATCGTGATTGATGATTGTTAGAGTTATGATGAGTATCTTATTCGATTGGTTAAAGTTTATTATAATTTGACTATATTATATATATATGGGTCTGATTTGACCATAGTTATTAGATGATTAGACTCATAATTATTTAATTTCCTATTTGGTATATAAATATAAAATATACCACATAACATATAACGATATATTCCACTTTATATTTCTCTCAAATATTTATGCCTTTCTACCATTCTTATTTCTATATTTCTAACCATACTTATTTATCTTCTCTTGATGTTTGTGATGTACGTATTTTCTGCAAATAGCTTTTTCTGATGTATGTTTAATTATTAGCTAAGATGTGAACACCCTGTTATAGGGACACCCTTGTTACAAGCTTTCAGTCATTAAGTAATTTATGTGTTAAAAGATAAATTAATAGGGAAATTATCAATCCGTTATTATATAATCATGAATAAGATTCTTGAAAGAGCATGTAATTCAAGTGATTATTTTTTACGCATGCAAAGATAATACTCATTAAGATTGCTTTATAACTCTAAAGTATGGGGAAGGAAAATGATATTTCACTATGATATCCTTTATAAATTTAGTACCATTTAAAATTTAATTCATATTAATTAATTAATTCACACTAAGATATCTTTTAAAAATTTCGTATCATTTAAAATTCAATTTATTTAAATTTGTTACGAATCATTTTGCATGTGGCAGCTAATGATTTGTTATTGATGAATTGATATTGCATTCTTATATTATTTAAAAATTTTGTATCATTTAAAATTCAATTCACATCAAAGTGTCACATAGATGGTAAGAAGTCTAATTTATCTTTATACAAATCTAATTCGTGCATCGATTTTTTAAAGAGTAATATTACATGTATATCAAGTATTTACATCAACCATAATAATTGAGTGTAAGATGATGTTAGATTTATAATATTACTCAAAGTTTAATGCTCGATTTCTGATAGTGACACTTATTGGGAGGGACATTCACACATCCAGAAAGAGATTAATTCATTATTTATAAAATAAGAAGATACTATTTGTAATACCAAATCCACAATCATGACAAAAAAGACAGTAATCTAATAATATAAAATCTTATTAAAACATCATGTATCGTAATATTCCAAAAGTCAAATGTTCGATTACTATGTAAAACATTTATTATGAATAACAATCATCTATCCGAAAATATATTAGTTATTTATTTACTGGAGATAAATGAATATCCTTAAATACAGTCAGACTCCTCTCTATTATTAGAGATAAGAGTTATATGAAAAATAAAGATAAACTAAAACCCAATAACACTTATATCAATTAATTTATACTAAAATTACACTTTTTAACTTAACAAATAAATATAAAAAGTAAAACTGACTTCTCCAATAATGGAATGGAGTTAGAGTCCCATAACTATACCCAAAAAAACTTCCACAGGCAACCTTTCAATATTGTAAACAATGCTCAGATGCAGCCGATGTAAATAAAATAAAGATGTGTAAGATTTGACTTTTAAGCACAAGCGTGTAAGAGATTTACTTTCATTTGACTTTTAATAGTACACTGTACATGTTCTATTTTATTAACCGACCCAAGTATGAACAAGGGTGGTTCACACAAAAATCAAAATCATGCACGTATTCCAAAGTAATTTGTTGTATTATCTTTGGGGAGCACCACTAATCAGAGTCCAAAGATCATGTTAGTTAGTTGCAGCTATATTAATTTCAATTATATTTAGTTTATTCAAATATGAGTTTGTTCACATGGACTAGATGGAAGGATTAATAAATGTTTTTGGGCATAATTACAATTTTCTATATCATCATTACATCCTTTTTGTTTAAGAAAAAGTTAAAGAGAGTATGTTTTTCTAAAGAAAGAGAGAGTATGTTAAAATAAAGGGTCTTAAAATGATTCATCCATGTGTAAGCTCAATCCACACCTATTGAAAAAAAGTTAAATGAATTTGATTGAGATGTTTTTCATAATGGATGATTAAAGATCCATTCAGCAAAAGAAATTCAATCAAGTGGATCAAATAATATTATAAATGGAATATTTTAGGTCCAATTGATTTTTTTAACTGACCTCAATTCTCCTAGTCCGACCCTTACATTAGCCTATGGTTCGCTTTTGACCTTGATCTTAACATCGTGTCTAACCCTAATACTGACTATGGTACCTAACTGTTAACCTCTATCCACCCACCTATCATTGTCGTCTAATGTAGTTAGAACCATATTAATCAAGATTCATATCCTGATTCAATTCGATCGATAAAGTAATCGATATTGTACATAGCATATTTTTGACTGAAATTGCATGTTGAATCACTTAAATTGTTCTAGAATTACATGATTATCCATTTTTATGTGAATCTGGCTATACAAATTTTGAATAGGGAATGGATCAAACAACCATTATGGAGGGTCAACCCTTGTTGAAAAAGTGTTCTATATAGATTGCCCTAAAAACACACTTAGATGTTTCATCATTGTCTTGCAAGATTTCCTCTTAGGTTAAGGCTTTGAGTTTCATGAGGAAGGAAAAAAAGTAGGTGGTAGTAGTTTGAAAGGAAAAATAGTGTTTTCTAGGAAACCTAATACTGAATATAAATATTAATGTACATTAAAAATAGAAATGTTATAATGTTTAGCAGGTAAGGAAAATAATTAATATATATAGGAAATAAGGAAAAACTATATAAAGAAAATAACCTTCAATTATATACTTATTTAAAAATAGGAGAAAATCTAATAATTTAATATAATAAGCAATGTGAAAATATATATGAAATAAGGAAGTAAATATATAAAAAGATCAGAATTCAAATTTGAAACTAATAATAATGATAATGTAGCTAACTCTTACCCCATATCAATATTTATCGCTAATGACACTAATGTCGACTCTGTCTACCTCTCCCACTAATCGATCATTGGTGACACCATTATCAACATTCCCCTAACCCTACATTGACCACAAAATTGTGAAAAGGAAAATTTTATAACAAATTATAAAATCTAATTTTCTCACTAATTTTTTTATTTAATCATCGACAAGCCTAGTTTAATTATCTATTTTCCTTGTTTTATTAATTAAAACATGAGTAGTATAAAAATTATACAAATACCTTTATTAGAAAATAGTGTTAGCCTTTATTTACAACATAAAAAATGTTACCTCTTACCTCTTGTAAAGTTGAAACAATCATGCCTCTATTGATTTTAATAAAGTTATCTTCATAATCATATTATGATAATTTTAGTTGATATTCTGTTTTTAGATGAGCCTTTTAAATGCGTTTAGAAATAGAATATGAAAAGTAAGAAAGGTAGAGATGGATATAATTTCATTCCTTTTAAGAGAAGTTATTAAATGTATGTCGATCAAATATTAATAATAGGCAAAATGATTAATAAAATATATAGAACTATGTCTTGGTTGATTTAGACATATGCGGAAAAGGCCGATAAAAATTCTAATAAGAAGAGTAAATCAAAAGGAATTTCATCAATAAATTCCTAAAGAAATTGGGAGACCAAGAAAAACTTTAAACAAAATAATTAAGAAAGACTTAGATATCAATATTTTGTAAACACAATATATGATAGACTATTGTCGATCCCATATAGTCGGATTAAAGTTCTTTTGTTGTTGACTTGTTGTATTGAATATAACTAATAATTTTTATCTTCTCTATTATTTGTTGTTGTTTAGAACTCATTCAGCCTTTTGTTAACTATAAATATATGGCTAGTGAAGCAAAGAATGCCATTGCAAATATATCCTTCTAATCAAATTAACAAGAGAGAATCCAAATGGAGAGCACAAAAAGTGAATCATACTTTGTCTTCTTGAACTATGACCCAGAATACCAGCGACTTCTAAATGACAGGTTTCTTCTCATTTCTTTGATCTTCTTATTATTATTATTATTATATAATAGTTAAGAATTAGTGTAAAACTTTACTCTATATATTTGGTTAAATATACTCATTTTAATATATGCTTTTGACTTTGTTGCTGCTAGAACCAAGAGAGGGACGAATGAACTTGATTTATACCTTAACAGAAAGCATGATGAGGTCTTAGCAAGAACCCTTGAGCCAGGAAGCTACAAGAAGACATGTTCTTTTGTTATTGTTGATGGGTTTGAAGTGGAAATCACTGAGGATCAAGTAATATATCTCATTCTTTCATTGTTTCTTGATAAAGATGGATTGTTCCAAATGGTATCCTGAACCATGTCCCGAATCAATGATATTGAATCAAAAACAAAAAATAATGAAAATTTATTTTTTTAATTGACATGGTATATTTTCATTGGTCCGGAATATGGTTCTGGACGCGAGATCATTGTCCTTGTTTCTTATGATAGTTACACTTATGGTGGCATATGATAATTTCCTTTGAATTTCTTCTTTGTTTTAATGTTCATATCATTTTGATACAGGCCAATGTGCTCAGATCTGTAAAAGAAGTGAGGGTTGTGGAGAAAAATGAAGAATTTCCTTAGTGTATGGTACTGTTTTGATGTGAAAATGAATAATACCTTGTGTTTAATTAATTTCTGTGCTTTTGAAGTTACTGATCTATGATTTTTCTGCATATAAGTTTTCTGATGTACATTTAATTTGCTAAGAACTCCATAAGTTTATGTAATGCATCCTATTTCTCTGGACTTCGTGAAATGGCAGTAGCTATATAAATAATGTTTTCATGCTACAACAACAAAGCCAGCTAAAAAAATCTGAATGATAAAATGTGTTTGTATTTGTAAGCAAAAAAGCTAAGGTATCATCGGAAAAAAAGGAAAAAAGCTAAAGCATTGGCATTTTAACTTTTTTTCCCTATCAACCAATCATGCATTAATACATCAATAGAAATTATAAATTTTATAATAATTAAATTTAAAGTAATATATATTGCGAAAGCGTGAAATAAATATTATGGTCATTTCTCATTATTGATTAAGACATGAAAAACTTTATTTATAGTACATGAATGGGTAATAAACTTACCTATATAACTAACCAAAAAACTAATAAACACATGTTGTAAAACAATTCAACATGTGTAAAATGTGTCAATTACAAGATTTGTTCAACCAATGTTTCACTTGATTTTCTAATCGGATAATCGATTAACAGTTGTGTTAATCGATTAACACTTACCCAGTTAATCGATTAACACTTACCCAGTTAATCGATTAACACTTACCCAGTTAATCGATTAACACTTACCCAGTTAATCGATTAACACTTACCCAGTTAATCGATTAACTATACAGTAAATAGATTAATTGTTATTGTTGTTATCTTGTTTACATGGTGGCTTTCTTCTCCAATAGCCCCCTTAAACTGTAGGGTAAATGTTAATGACTTCAGCTTAATAATTTGATTTGATAACAATGTGATGGATTGCAATCTCGATCCTCATTTGATTGAATTTTCTCAACCACTTGATTATTTTCCTAGTCAGAAATCTTGATCGTTTTCCCATGGTTTTACATTGTTGAAGCTTTCTTGGTTGCTCTTTATCATAGCATTCACTTTCTTGGCATGAATTTCATACTTTTTTGCAACATTTTAATCTTCCCTTTTCAAATAGGGTGTTGAAAACGAGTTATAACAATCTTCAAAATATGACCACAATCTTGCATGGCACAGTATTGTTAAATTGTAATGTGTTCATCATCAACTTCTCCATTTCCAGAACTTCTTTCTGCCCTTATCCATGTTGTTGTCCAATATTCTTCATCAAGAATGGCTTGTGCAACAAATTGGCCAAACTCAGTTTTATTATGTTGATAAAATTATTGATTTGATGGCACCAATCAAAATGAATGTCACAGAACTTTGAAGTTTCTACTTTATGGATGGATGGTGTTTGGTGAACAACACATGATTCTTCAGCAATGTCTTCTTTTGATCTTATCTCTTCACAAACTTTTGCGCTTCATGTCGAATTTTTTACGATGATTCTTTTATTGAATCTTGGAAGCGAAAGATAATAATTAATATAGAGAATGTGCAACGGTGACCAAAACCTTTAGGATTTAAGGCTCTGATACCATATTGTGAAAGCGTGAAATGAATATTATGGATATTTCTTATTATTGATACATGAAAAGTCTTATTTATAGTACATGCATAGGTAACAAACTTACATATCTAACTAACTAACAAACTAATAAACACATGTTGTAAAATAATTCAACATGTTTTAAAGGTGTAAAACGTGTAAAATGTGTCAATTACAAGATTTGTTCAACCAATACTTCACTTGATTTTTTAACCAAATAATCGATTAACAGTTGTGTTAATCGATTAACACTTACACAGTTAATCGATTAAGTATACAGTTAATCGGTTAACTGTTATTGTTGTGTCTTGTTTTCATGATGGCTTTGTTCTCCAATAGCCCCCCTCAAGCTGGAGGGTAAATGTTAATGACTCCATCATGATAATTTAGTTTGATAACAATGTGATGGATCGGAATCTCGATCCTAATGTGATTGGATTCTCTCAACCACTTGATTATTTTCCTGGTCATAAATCTTGACCATATTTCCATGGTTTTTCCATGGTTTTACATTGTTGAAGCTTCCTTGGTTGCTCTTGATCATAACATTCACTTTCTTGACGTGAATTTCATACTTTTTTATAGCATTTTAATCTTTCCTTTACAAACAGGGTGTTGAAAATGGGTTATAACAATCTTCAAAGCATGATCACAATATTGCATGGCACAATATTGTTAAACGACAATGTGTTCACCATCAACTTCTCCATTTCCAGAACTTCTTTCTGCCCTTATCCATGTTGAAGTCCAATATTCTTCATCAAGAATGGCTTGTCGTGCAACAAATTGGCCAAACTCAATTTTATTATGTTGATCAAATTCTTGATTTGATGACGGTAACCGATCAAAATGAATATTACAGAACCTTGAAGTTTCTACTTTATGGGTGGATGGTGTTTGGTGAAATACACATGATTCTTGAGCAATATCTTCTTTCGATCTTCTCTCTTTACAAACTTATACGCTTCATGTCGAATTGTTGACGATGATTCTTTTATTGAATCTTGGAAGCGGAAGATAATAATTAGTGTAGAGAATGCACAGCGGTGACCAAAGTCTTCAGTAAAATGAATATTATGGATATTTCTCATTATTGATACATGAAAAGCCTTATTTATAGTACATGAATAGGTAACAAACTTGCATATCTAACTAACTAACAAACTAATAAACACATGTTGTAAAATAATTCATCATATGTTAAATGTGTAAAACGTGTAAAATATGTCAATTACAAGATTTGTTCAATCAATGTTTCACTTGATTTTTCTAACCAGATAATCGATTAACACAACTGTTAATCGATTAACACTTATCTAATTAATCGATACAGTTAATTGATTAACTGTTATTGTCGTTGTCTTGTTTCCATGGTGGCTTTGTTCTCTAATAATGCATGATTATAATTAGTTGATAATTTTAACTTTTTTACACTTACAATATATCAAAGCTAAATTCTTAACATCTTTCAATGTTTCAATGAGAGATACTTCTTTTCTCATTTTAACTATAAATCCACATATATATTACTTTTGAGTGGCTGCAAGTAGGCCATTGGATAGGTATCTATTCCAAATGATGGCGAGCTAGTTGTTGAATAATATTTGAGCTTATAAGCATAAGTCCTTGGCTACGGGCTAAAAAGAAAATAACAGTTTCAATATGTCTCATATTATGAATTAGGGGTATGGACTATCCAAATCTGGTTTAACCTAATTATTATCAGACTCGAATATGGTTGAGTTTTATTATGTCTTAGACTTTATCAATATTTAAAATTAGGTAAAGGTCACGATTCAACCTTACTTATCTCATGATAATTCATTCATCATGTTTATATGTGTCTAATCAATTGTGTACAAAATAATGATATACATATATGTAATGTATATATATAGCGAAGGGTATGGCATGACTCGACCCAAAGTATCCTTGTTTTCTATGATTTCTCATCATATATACATATATCTAAATGATTAGCAAAATATATGTATATATATTATTTCATATGTCAAATTACATACTGATAATAATAAGTAATATTAAGACTTATTTAAAATGAAAATGCATTATATTTATTCAAGTATATGTTCGAGTTTATAGTTGGCTCAGTCGACATTGGGGCCAAGTTAGCCTTTAAGTCTAGGGTCGGGTGCAAAGCTGACTTGATAGAGTTCAAAAAATAATCCAACCTATATTTAGGGTTGAGTATGGAAAAACTTTACTTGACCCTACCTATCTCATATTTACCCTTATATCAATATTTTTAGATTTACATAGATTGGGGGTGGGGTTATATTAACTAATTTTATTAGGTTTCAATTATTGATATTATGAACACCTAAAATTTGTTCAAATGGTTTTACAATAATGTAAAAAATATCAAAAAACTAATTTTACAAAAGATTGGCGATATTTTAAAAATGAATAAAATTTACATGATAATAAATATTATTAGTATTTTACAATTAAATATATCCTACCATATAAATAATATTATTTTTATTTTAAATAAAATCAATTCTAGATATAATAAATATTATTGGTTTTTTAAATAAATAAACCCTAAAAGACAATAAATATTATCAATTTTTAAACTATGGGATAACGATCTTATCAACTTTTGAAAGATAATTGATTAACAAGTTTTATCAATATTATTTTTAAAAGTAACAAATTATTAATCTCAAAGTCTCATATTTTCAACTATAGATAAACATCTTAGCCTCTACTTAAAAAATATCAAAACACCTAATTTTCTACTTACATGAGTAGCAAGGCCAACTCAATCAGCATCCACACATCTCAATGGACTAGGTGCAAAGTGTTCCTCTTATTAGCTTCGTTCACGTATGTCTCATAGCAAGAGATCTTTGCACATGTTTTTTTCTTTTTCATTCCCTTTTTTATTACTTTTTTTCTCTTATTTAAAATTCAATAATAATTATAAGAGTTGATTTGTTTATAAGTTACAATAGTGATAATAGGCATTTCGTGACTGTCAGTCCAGATTCATTCTTTTACCAAGTATTCAAATTTTATATAATTGATTTTGAAAAATTAATTTTTTTGTATTGAGTATACTTTATATTATATTTTTTATTGGGATACTTTATATTATAACTTTTGGTTTTATTATAACTAGTGTGTACAGGCACTTCGTGCCTGCCGGCGAATATTGTGTGATACTACATATTCAATTTTTATATATTTTATTTTATTGAATTAAAATGTATTTGTTGTGTTCGGTGTACTTTATATTACATTTTTTGTGATTATGATAATATTTAATTTAAGATGAGATATGTGGTTAATTAATGTATTGGTGGTAGTTGCTTAGGATTATATAGTTTTTTTGTGAAAATTAAATAATATTAAGGGCAATATAGGAAATAAAAATTATACCATGAGGGAAGTTATTTCAAGTTTTGGCTTTATATATAACTAGAATGGCCACAACATTTTTATTTTCTAATGTCAAGTATTTAAGTTTTATATATTTTATTTTGGTGAGGCAGAATAATTTTTATATTGAATATATTTTTATTTTTATTGGGTGCATTTTATATTATGTTTCTTTGTTTTTATTTTAATTGTCAAATTAAGGTGAAATGATTAATATGTTGGTATGATTACATATAATTATAAGGTTTTGTGTATAAATTAAAAAGTATTAAGGAAAAAATAGAAAAATGAAAATTATAACATAATAATAGTTACATCATGTTTTTCCTTTATATAGTACTAGTGTGTACAGATACTTCGTGCCTACCGACGAATATTATGTGATACTACCTATTCAATTTCTATATATTTCAATTATTGAATTAGAATGTATTTGTTGTTTTTGGTGTACTTTATATTATATTTTTTTTGTTTATGATATGTTTAATTTAATGCGAGATATGTAGTTAATTAATGTATTGGTAGTAGTTGCTTAGGATTATATAGTTTTTTTTGTAAAAATTAAATAGTATGAAGGGCAAAATAGGAAATGAAAATTACACCATGAGGGAAGTTATTTCAAGTTTTGGCTTTATATATAGTATAAATATAGAAGTATAGAAGTATAGATATATTATATATATCCATATGTACTCTTCATTTTGTATTTTGTATGCACATTATGTACTACTAGTGTGTACAGGCACTTCGTGTCTGCCGGCGAGTGATACTACATATACAATTTTTATATATTTTATTTTTTTGAATTAAAATGTATTTGTTGTGTTTGGTGTACTTTATATTACATTTTTTGTGATTATGATAATATTTAATTTAAGATGAGATATGTGGTTAATTAATGTATTGGTGGTAGTTGCTTAGGATTATATAGTTTTTTTGTAAAAATTAAATAATATTAAGGGCAATATAGGAAATGAAAATTATACCATGAGGGAAGTTATTTCAAGTTTTGGCTTTATATATAGTATAGATATAGATATATAGTATAGATGTTAGAATGTGGTTAATATGTTGGTGATGATTATATATGATTATATGGTCTTTTATAAAAATTAAAAAGTTTAAGGGCAAAATAGAAAAGTGAAATTATATCATGGTGGTGGTAGTTACATCATATTTTTCTTTTATATATACTATAAAAGTATAGATGTAATAAGTTATAAGCACCACGTTTCCCACTTAATCATTATCCCTATTTTTTTTTCAAAAAATAAACATTGATCTTATTCTATAAAAGTTTTGTAATAAATGTAAATCATTTAATAAAACATAAAGGATAAACTTTTAGATAATATGATGAAAGATATTTGTTGGCATGATTTAATAATTAAAATTTGTTTTAATATAAATAATAGTAATAAATGTTTTAAATTAACTTTTAATAAATATTAAATATTAAATATAAAAATGTATAAATAAGGATTAAAATGATGGTAATGACTTAGATCTTATCTTCTGCATACTCAAGTTAAGATATGCTAGCGGACTCCATCTCTTGAAATGGACAAACAAATGATGATAAATATTGGGTATTTCTTTAACCTTATAGTTTTTAAATATTAGAAGATCAGACATTATTCATATTATGTTTTCTCTCTTCTTGAGTTTAGACATGATAGTGAACAAATGATCACTACTCCCTTCTCTGAAGGTAGGAATGATAGATCATGATTTACATTGTTTCTTCTCTATTAATCTTTATATAATAAATCATCCAACCAACAACACATTTTCTATCTGATAATCATGTAAGTCTTGATTCCCTATTGCACATATGAATACATAGGAGCAACATAAACTCTTGTTAGACAAAAAAAAGGTGTAATTTTAGTCCTTTAATAGTGAAATAAGTATAAGATATAGATCCATGATATTAATAGGGTACCATTTAAATATGGGTGGACGGTGAGTTAATTCATTCTCTAAGTCATAATCAATTCCCAAACCGTCGAAATTTGATTCAAAGACCATATTTTCCAAAATTGACATAAAGAGGTAGATAATAAAATCTTACCATTTCTATTACCTCTTTTGAGGTGTAGAAGCAATGAAATCAGGTAAGATAGTTGGTGACTCCACTACAGACAATCATAAGAGAGTGATGCTCATAATATTTGTTAGCAGCTTTTAGATATTGTTTTTAAATATATAAAAAATAAAAAGTTTTGTATGCTTTCTACCCACACAATATTATGTACACCGCATCTTGGCACACATATATATGTCACATACTCATATATTAGATATTATTATATGATTTGACGTACATTTACTTTGTTGGTATGACTATTGAGTCTCTCTTATATTAGGATGATAGATCGTGAAGATTGTCATCAATATCATGAGTTAAGCGCTTAAGAAGGTAATCTCTTATTTTTAACCTATAACATTTGAGTTTCCAATCTTCTAAATTGAATGTAGTTTAAGGACCATGTATATTCTTATAAGGACTTCACAAATACCCTAATAGTTTGTCGTAAAACTATGACCTTTAGACATTTCAAAAACTTGATACAATATACTTTTTATAGGACACAAAAAGCACACTTTAATTTTTTATCCTTGATTATTTCTCTTCATTTAGGATTTATGTCCTTAAATAAGATGACATGTTGGCCATCCAAACTCTAGTGGTACATGATATAATTGCATTTTAGTGTTATTGTATCATAACTTTTTTTAGTAGCCTAGCTAAAAGCCTACTATACAATGAATAGCCTCATCCCCACATAACAATGCAAATCAAAACAAAAAACTAGAGAAAAATAAAAAGAACACAATAATATATCCAAATAATTTTGAAAACTAGATTATCTCTAGTACTAAATAGTCCAATAATAAATAGAAATCATGATACATGTCCTTGAAAAAGTTTTAATTAATGGTATAAGTTTTTAATTATTTTTAAACAAACAAAATTCATAAATCATCAAACTCGTTTTTATTTCACATTCTAGCACGGGAGAGATCCTGACCCATAATTTTGTCATTTCATATTTACCCATTAATTTTAATGGTCTAATTAGCTTTGACTCTACCTTATTTTCTGGACACTTTGACTGTGACTTTCCCGTTTGAAAATCACTGAATTTATTCCCAAGATACTGTAAGTAGATATATCATATATTCATGATACAAGTAATTCAATTTGGGGTAATGCCATACATCTCTACTATGAATAAACTGAAACACTATGTGTTCAAACTCTTAGACCAAGATTTCTAATTAAGGTAATAAAGGAGTAGGAGCTACCTACGAAGACTTGCTTCCAGTTTTCACCAAAGTTTCAGAACAAAGCATAGACTCTAGTTCAGATATTTCACGTGCAGCCTCTCCATAGCTTTCTCAAATACTGGAATATGAGGATGAGATTTTTTTAAAGATTTCTTATTTATTTTTTAATATAAAATAACATATAATCATAATTGTTAAAAGAATTTTTTTGTCACATATTTTAATCTTATCCAATATTGGACTCTCCAAAAAGGATTCCCACTCAACATGCTACCTATTTCTTTACCACCTTTCACTCTCTTATTGACAACAAGTGACAATGCCCCCCACTACCACAAGAGCCTAGGTTTTGGTCCTCTTTCGAGGTTGAAGCTTCAAGTGTAATATGCATAATGAGTTTGGTTTCCAAAATATGTGTGGCTAAGGCTTTGTTTTGGGAGTGTTATTTTGGAGACGAAGAGAAAATAATGAATGACTTTGAAAAGGGTATCATTTGTTTGGAAGTTGAAGGAAAAAGAATGAAGAATTTTGGAGATTTTTAGAGCTTTTTAAAACCCTCCACATGTCAATTTTAATGGTTCTCCAAATTTAGAGTTTTTCCGATGACAAATATGTTAAAATATCTAAATGACTTTAAAATGTATAATTATATTTTTCGTATAATTTTTATTGTTAATTTGATTTTTAAGGGTTAGTTTGAGAGTTAGATTTTGGAGGGAAATGAAGGAAAATAGAAGGTTTGGAAGTCATAAAATACACTTGTGAGATGACTCTCAAGTTTTTCATTTCTCTTCTTTCCCCTCCAAAATCCAACTCCCAAATTAACCCTAAAGGAATAATAAGAAAATATTTTTGTATTGTGATTATCTTGGTGTCTACTCTTATCTAAGTTCACACTCCAAAGCATGGGAGAGATTTATTTTCCTTTCACCATCTCGTTCTCCCTCATTCTTACCCATTGGTCAGTTTCCTTCTCTTTCTCTCATAACTCTCAAACAAAGCCTAATAAAATAAGAACTATTATTGATTATGTAAATATGGATCACATTCCGTGCTGAAAAGTTTAAGTATTTAGAAATATAGCTTTCTGTTTGAATGAAATTCATACATTGATTTTCCTATAAAATATATATACATAAATTACTTTACTTTAAACTTAATTATAATACAATTCAGTTTTATAAAACCAAGTTCACTCTTAAAATTTCCCCTTTTCTTTTAGATGGAGAAATGTGTTACTTTTTAAACTATAAGACCAACATGGTATAATGATTGAATGTTGGAGAGTCATGTGAGAGATATGAAAATACTTCATTGAAAATAAAATGACATACTAGACAAAATAAATTATAAATGAATGTATTAAGGAGAGACTTAGAGTAGCTTCTATTATAAAAAAGATGATACAATTATGTCTTAGGTTGTTTAAACATATATGAACGTAATCATTAGAAGTCCTAGAAATAAATGAGAGTAAGTCCAATTCCAATACGAAGAGAGAGGCCAAAAAAACTATAATCGAAATAATTAGAAAAGAATTATATATCAATATTTTGTCAAAATAAAATATTATAACATCCTAATGTTCATGTGATAGGGTTGTGTTGTTATTTTATTTTTTGGGGCACTTTTATTATGATTACTTTCTTAGTCAAAACAATGGTCTTGGAATCCCTTTGAAGAAAGGGAAGAATTAGGGAACCAGTTTTGTTTAATGCAGCAGCACTTTGCGTGTATAGAACGTATGTATCCTGCAAAGTTCAAACCATATGAGACCACGACCGTGCTTGAGGCGTAGGCCCTGCCTGCCTTACCTTAAGGGGAATTGTGTGTTGGAAACACGTGTGTGTAAGAGTGAACTAGACCAACAATGATGCATTGTAAGCTTTACCAGACAAAACATCAATCATTACATTTTGGGTTATATGTTAAAGATAAACTTTTGTATGGAAGTATGCAATACATTATATTTTGAGACAAATGCATTTATATTTTTTGGTATTTCCATTTAGGACTAAATTTTAATAGTATAATATATATGTATTGTGAGTATAAAGATTTATATATGTTGGGAACAAGCTAGCAATCAAATAGTAAAAGAGTATAGAGAAAAGAGAATAACACAAAGGATTTAGTAACGAGATTCAGTCAATTGTGTCTACATCCTCCAGAGCATTCAGAGACTACCATTGTCTATTATTAGAGAATAAAGATTTGTGTCTTACTATGCTTCTCATTGGTACATTAGGTTTACATAACATAACTATATAGCTCTCTACCACAACTCATTTACATCAACCCAAACTCATAACTTGTATTGTTGTTATCTAGATATATGAGTCATTGCACAACAATTTTCATCTTGGCGAATATCATCAATCTCCATCTTCTGCATTAGGTTGGCGAATATCATCAATTTTTGATATTGTTGGCTTCCACTTGCACCCAATCGCACGCTTGTCTTGGGGCAATGGGACAAGCTCCCAAGTTTGGTTCTTGTGTAGAGACTCAATCTCCTTCATCATGACACTCATCCAATGTTTTTTCTCCTAGCTGTTTATAGCCTCTTAAAAGCTACATGGGTCTCCTGAACTGATATGAAGAACAACTGAAGTCATATCCTCAAAGTCATATCCCTTTGAAGGTTTGATAGGATGTCTATCCATGTCTCTAGCAAGTAGATACTATTGTACACCTAAACTCTCCGCTTGAGAATCATCATGTTCTTGACTTGAGCTAGTGCATGGTTCTATGCTTGTATTCACCTGAACCATTTCATTGCTCATTGGAATCATATTTAATCTCAAAGTCTCTCCATTTGGCATGGACACCTCTGTCAAAACTATGTGTTTCAGCATGAAATCTTTATCAAACATTATATCTCTGATCGAGGTCGTACCCGATACACATAATATAACAATTAAAGACTACAGTACTAGGAAGTGACTCATAGGTCGTTTTCTAATGATTATCTTTCAAGCAAAGCTTCAAACACCTTATACTCAACACACAAGGTTTTTTTTTGTTGGATAGTATGAACATAAATCCAATTCAGAAACATTAGTTAAGCAATGTAATAAAACGACTAAGTCTCTTTGGTTCGTTTATTCATAACTCAATCCTCGATTTCAAAAGATTAATTCTAGATTCCAAAAATCATCTTCCTAATTTGCACAGTTTCATAACTTAAACATTTAACTAAGCGAAATCAGAATAGTCATGGAACATTAACAAATTCACACAAACTAAGCGTTCATGCACTAGAGAGTAAATCAACTAAACGAAGATAAACTCACAAACCAGTATCCAAACAATAAGATTAAGCAACCATATTTAGAAATAGGATAGAGAAATCAATAGTAAAGAAACCGAAAATACTTTAATAACAAAACCTAAGAGTTGTGATACATTACCAAAGGAATTTAGTCTACAAGTTTAGCCTTCCATGAAAATGGAAGCAAAAACGAAATGAAATGAAGAAGAAGTGAAAACCGAAATGCAATAAAGAAACCCTAGAAGAGCAAAAAGAGGGAAAAACGAAATGTAAAGTGATGGAATGAAGAGTGATATTCGGGTTCCCTCTTTTACAAAGAGTAAAACCGAAAATGGGCCCTAAATAATGGACCCAAAACTAAAACCGAATTTACAAATAAAACTCCTAAAATTAAAATACAATCTTCACTTCAATAGATATCCTCCACTTCCATAATGCCCAAAATGCTATTGGTGCCAAATATAATCTGAAAATGATAATAGATTTAATCAGACTAAATAATATCAAATTAACTCATTTTAGGAATATTAGTCTAATAAAGTCTAAAACACTAAATCTTGTGAAACAAAGTCAATTAGACACCAAGAATCATCAATCATTATGAAGGTTATGAATAGTGTGTAATATATTGTTTATCAATCTCTGCTCAACACTACTTTTCTAGAAACTGGATCCTAGAACTTGAACCCTTTCACACATTTGGTATATCCAATGAAGATACACCTCTTTAACTTTGGATTAAGTTTAGATCGTTCATCATTAGGTACATGTGCATAAGTAGGACAACCAAATATGTGTAACATATTATAATTGACTGGATTACCTGTTCATACTTCTTCTACAACTTTACCATCCAATGAAGCTCGTGATGACATAACATGTCATATTAAGTGCCTCTTCCCAAAATCCTTTGAAAAGTCTAGCATTCAGTCTCATACATTTGACCCTATCTGTAAGAGTTCTATTCATCCTCTCTACAACACCACTCTGTTGAGGAGTCTTTTTCACTAAAAAGTGCCTCTAAATGCCATGTTCCTCGAAAAATTTCTGAAATTGTGAGTCTTTGTACTCTATACCATAGTGTAACATCAGATATCTAATTTTTTTACCAGTCTGGTTCTCTACCTCTGCCTTCCAAACCTTGAACTTGGCAAAGACTTCTGATTTATGCTTCAGAAAATATACTCAGACCTTGCGAGAAAAGTCATCAACCAAGGTAACAAAATACATAGAACCTCCTATGTATGGTTCTTGAGTGGGTCCCCATAAATCAATGTGGATATAGTCTAGAATACCCTGAGTCCTATGTTGGCCAGCCTTAAAACTAACTCATGTCTGTTTCTCAAGCACACAATACTTGCACAAATCTAACTTGCATTTGCTGACTCCCCTCAATAGTTCTCTTTTGCATAGTTTTATCATGCCATACACACTAAACACATGTGACATAATTTTGTAGCACCATGGTCTGAATCTACTAAAATCTCTTTAGTCACTCTAGCAACTCCACCTACAGTTGTTCTCCCTTACAGCTTGTAAGTGTTCCCAACAGTCCTCTTACTCTTCATCACAGTCAGAGCACATTTGCATACTCGAAGAATATCACTATCCTCATCAACTCTATAGCTAAATCCTTTGGCTTGCAATATCCCCAAAGAAATAAAATTATTTTTCAAACCTAGTATGTGCCTAACCTCACATAACGTCTTTACTACATCATCATCCATCACAATTCTGATTTCTCCCATGACAATAATTCCACATGCTTTATTATTTCTAAGATACACGAAACCAAAATTGTCTGCTCTATATATGTTGAACCATTCTTTGTTTCGCATCATGTGGTGGGAACAACCAGTGCCAAGTATCCACTCATCTCTACTATGATTTGATGATACAGATAGTAGATCAACTTCACTATTGTAACCAGAGTCATCTTATTATGCAACATTTGTAGATATAGATACTTCATCTTTCCCCACCGGCTTGTTAGGACTTCATTCATTGGGACAATCTTTTTTGTAATGCCCGATCTGTTTACACTTAAAGCACTCTACTGGTGTTCTGCCCTAGAATTTGGTATTTTCCCTTTGACAATACCTCCTCTACCTTGTCTCCTCCCACACGCTTGGCTCCCCCCACATGCTTGGCTCCCTTTCACATACAAACCATCACCATGAGACCATTTCCCTACATTATGTCTTCTTTGAGTGTGGGACAGAAGTGCAGTGATCTCATCCAGTTTGATTGAGTCTTTCCCGTACGTCAATGTTGTCACCAAGTGTTCATAGGAATTTGGCAAAGAATACAACAATATTATTGCTTTGACTTCATCATCAACCTTCACATCAAGTTTCTGCAAGTCATTGATCACTTGATTAAAATTGTTGAGATGTTATTGCAAATCAACACCCTCCTGTATCTTCCGGCCATAAAGTGTCTATTTCAAATACAACTTATTTGTTAGAGACTTGGACATGAATCACTTCTCTAATGTCTCTCATACCTCTGTTGGTGATGTTAGATTTATAACATGATACATCATCTCATCTGATAGACAAAGATGTATGGTTCATGCAACCTTCTCCTTCAACTCTTCTCAATCTAGTTGATCCATATCATCTGGTTTATTTCACGCAACGTCTTTGATAGACCTTGTTGAGCCAAAACACCCTTAACCTTCCTTTGCCACAATTCGAAATTATCAGTTCCATCGAACTTCCTCACCTTGAATTTGGCAAGTGAATTAAGAGGATCTAATACCAATTGTAGGGAACAAGCAAGCAATTAAATAGTAAAAGAGTATAGGTAAAAGCGAATAACACGAGGGATTTGATAATGAGGTTCGGTCAATTATGCATATGTCCCCGAGTGTGTTGAGAGACTACCTGTATGTATTATTAGAGAATAAATATTTGTGTTGTACTGTTTTTCTCATTGTTATATTAGGTTTACATGACATAAATATATAGTCATCTTCCCCAACCATTTACATCAGCCCAAACTCATAACTTGTATTGTTGTTATCTAGAGATACGAGTCATTGTACAACAATACACATTTGATATATCATCTGGCATTCATTTATATTATTTTTTTGAAGAGTCAATAATGACTAAATGTAAATGGTGAATAATGCAGAAAAAATATATAAAACTCATACATTGTTAATGTATACATTTTTTTTAATTTTAATTAGAATTAAACTTTTTATGAAAATTTTATTAGTTATCTGTATGTTGATATATATTATTGACACAAGTTTTCCTATATATACATGTTAATATGTGAAGACTTAAAAGCGTGAAGTCTCTAATATATAAGTAAATCAATGTTCATAGTAATTTGTGCAATTCTTATTTTTTTTATTAGATAAAATTGGAATATCAATTTTCATATATTAATTAACATTGTATATACTTAATAAATTTGGTGCATGACTATATCCTAACTATAGTTACAATCGCAATAGTTGAATTTTCTCACAACAGGCTACAACGTTAAAGAGTGACAAACCCAAAAAAAATTAAGTCGTGAGTGCAATACATACATAAATTTATAACATTAAAATATACATGTTAAATATAGAACCTCTATGAGAAAATTACTAAAGTAATCAAACTAAATCACAACACACTACAACAAAAGTTATATATAGGTACAGACAAGTATGAGTCGCTAGAAATGTGTTAGGAGTTTCACATAGAGTATAATAATAAATTTAACATTATAGTTAAACTATGGGACTCTCACATTTAATAGACTAATTTTTTAGATTATGATATTAAAATTGGAGTAATTGGGCTGGTAGTATATATTTGGGCCCTTAGCTACACCTTTTTGGTGTAATAGCTGGACAATACTTTTACCTTTGGTAGTTCATAGCTATAATGCTATATCTTAAAACACAGCCTTGAAAAATAAGGTCCCAAAATTGCAGATAAGTTTTTTTAGTTGTTAAAGGAAGTTGAACAAAATCTTTATCCTAGTTGTAAAGTGAAAATTATTTGTATAGAGTGGAACACATGTAATAGAGACTAATTTTCTTCTGTTGATGGGTTTTTATTTTTCTGCATGCAAAGAAATAGGAGAAAATAAAAAACAATTTGAATGTTATATTGTTTAATACTTATTACAAGACACAACATGGATTCTTTTGATTTGTTTGGGTACATCACCAAAAACTAAAAAGGAAAAATACGAGAAGGAGAAACTATCCCATTTCATTACAATATAGTTGTAGAATGCAATGTTATTAAAAATGTACCAGTTATTAATGGTTCAATAGTTCAACCAGTAGTTCAGTAATTAATCGCATGTCGGTTAAACCGGATAAACATTCTTATATTTATATATATATCAACCTGTAATAAAAATTTTCTAATATGTAGATACTCAAATTTATAATCAATGTTCATAGTTTAAAAAAAAACTTTCATACACAAACACATTTAGTGTCTTTGAAACTGTGAGATGAAATGGTGGAACTCAATCAATTTGTCACTTTATTTAATATAATTTTTTTTAGAAAATGCTCCATCCACTTCACCACCCACTCTTTCTAACTTTCTCTATTTCCAATCTATTTTCAAATCCTCTTCTAATTTTCTCTCTCCAAAAAGTTTCTAACTTTCTATCTTCTCTCTTTTCCAATCTATCTTCTAACTCTATCTCCAAAATGTTCATTCCATTATTTCTATTTTCTCTCTCCCCCATTCCCATTTCTAAAACTTTATCTCCAAAATGGAGATGCGTCATAGAAACACAATGGATGACGAATCCGTGAGATGGAGAAGGAAGAAGAAAAAAACATGAAGAAGAAATGAGATTTTTGAGGAAGAAACCAGTTTAGTAACAACTCGACCGATTTTTCGATTTGATCGAAAACTGTCCGATTTTGACCAATTTTGGGCGGTTTGGACCAGTTTTGTTGCTTATTCGGTCCAACTACTATGCCGTACCGGTTTGAGGTCCGGTTTTCCGGTCGAACTGACCAGTCTAGTCTGGTTTTAATATCACTAGTAGAATACCTAGGACCTTAACTTGAGATGTATCGTGGTAAATAATACAATTAGAAACTACCCCATGCCCCTGATATTGCCTTGCCTTCAAGAAAATCTCGCAATCTAGACATTACACTCATCTATGAAGCAATATGGTGAAACTTGAATTAGATATTATATCAAAAAAAATCTCGTATTAGACTTAACTAGTTTACACGGTTGAGTTGTTTGATCAGACCGAATGATTTTATATATAAATAATATTTTTTATCTATAAATATATAATTATATATAAGTGTAAAATTTTACATAATTAATAATTAAATATAATTATATTAAAGTAATTTTTCTCTATCTTTTTTAGATCTGGCTAAAACAAAAATTAGAGTAATGAAACATTTTTTTTAAATTTTAAGTGATCAGTTAGTTCACTTCCTGGGTTATTTATGTTTAACCAGGTTTAATATGGTCGAACCAAAATTTTCATGATTCAAAGTGTTCCAACCCTTAAATTAATGAAGACTACAAACTAGAATCATTTTTAAATTAAGTCACCAATCAGACCCATAATATCGTCCATCAAGACCTTTAGCATTAATTATAAGTTAGAAAACATCATCATTTCATGATTTAATTATAATTGAATGTAATTATTTTTAGAATTTTCAATACTACTTTTGATTGAAATCAAATATTAAAAAAAGTACGAAATGAGATAGTAATGTCTAATAATTATTCTTCATCACTCCATTTAGTCTTAATTACTAATAATTTTTATTATTTATATTTTTATAAATAAAAAAAATTAATTACATTTAATTATTTTCCTTAATATATATGAAATTGGTTAGTTTTACTTAAAAAGAGAGCTGAATAAATATTTCTAAAGAAGATACAATAATTAATTTGGAAATTCCGAAATACCCCCTGATTTCTTGGTGAGTTATTATGGAGGGAAAAGCCACATTCTCACTTCTAACATTTGGCGCGAAAATTAATACCGGGTTTACTATTAATCCCGTTTTGATTTGGGGATTTTACTCTTTCTATTCCCAAGACATGGATTCATCACCTCCTTCAAAACGACGTCGTCATACCAAAGACGCCGAGTTTGAATCGTCGTCAACGATTCAAAACTCGTCACCGGTGGTTATCTTCGCTCACGGTGCTGGTGCTCCTTCTTCCTCTGATTGGATGCAAAGGTTATTTTCCCTTTTTCTTATGTCATTAAACGACATATAACTCCATCGTTTAAGCTTTAACTGTTAAACCTTGTGAAATTTCTGAATTTTTTATTTATTATTATTTGTAATAGGTGGAAGACTATGTTGAAGGATGCACTTCAAGCTGTTGATGTTGTTACTTTTGATTATCCTTGTAAGTTAGTGATTCTTATATTTCTTTGGTATTCAATGATTTATATATTATCACTGCTTACATTATTCACATTAAAAAATACCAAAGTATGTTTTTGGTCTTTATATTATACCTAAAACAAAGTCTATTCATTTCATATATGAGTATGTACAATTATTTCCTTGTCTTTTTTTATTAGCTGGTCCTTGTCATTTAATATCACAATATAACGTTGGAGTATGTTGTAGGGACTAAATTGAAAATGATTTCCTTGTCTTTTCGAATGTCGTATTCATTTTTACAATTATTTTGATCGTATACTTTAAATTCAGCAAGCTGTTCATTACGAGGAGCAAGTCGAAATAGTTGTACATATAGCCTTATTGGAATTGAACTGAATTCTTGTTTATGCATACGGACCAAGTTGAAGATACAAATCATATATGGGGACCAAAATTACGATTTAGTCAAAAATGGGGTGGCATAGTAAACGAGACTCCTACCTAGTGGGGTATAGGAGGGCAGATGTATGCAATCTTAGTCTCGCAAGCGAAGAGTCTATTTCCAAGATTTAAACCCATGGCGTCCAAGTCACAAGACAAAAATCTTATCGTTATGCTGAGGTTCACCCTCTATACTTTAGCCAAACATAAATAAATAATTTTACTCAAGCAGTTATGATAGTCTCCAGATAATTTGTATTGCCTGATGGTGTATGGGGTGAATGGATGTGTGTATGAATGTCATAAGTGAATCTAACGATTTTTCCATTTGCTAGATATGTCTGGTGCAAAAAAGAGGGCTCCTCCTAAGGCTGAAAAATTGGTGGAGTTTCACTCTAACATTGTCAAAGAAGCTGCAACTAAATACCCTGGCCATCCCTTAATACTGGCAGGCAAATCAATGGGTTCAAGGTATGTTGTGTTTGTTTATTTAGACAAATATGTTGTGCTGTGGATGTACCAATTAGCATTATTAGTAGTAAGATACATATGATATGACCTTGTATCTTGTATATATTGTAGAGTTGGCTGCATGGTGGCGGCTACCTTGAAAGACATTAATGTTTCTGCCGTATTATGCTTGGGCTACCCATTAAAGGTTTGATTTTGATGTTCTTTTTTTATAATTTCGTACCAATCTTGGCCCTTCAGGATTATTACGTATGATATTTTTGTACCTCTTACCTAGTTACCTGGGGTTGAGGTTACTGAACCATGTATTGAAATTAGTTCATCTTAGTATATGCTAATTCTATACTAGTATACTTATTGGCTTCATGCCTCATTTATGATTTTCTTGATAATTCAACATTTCAACATCCACTTATCCCTTTGTTGATATTTATAGTCTAGTCATGAGTTTATACTCTTTTAAAATTTGTGCCTTTTTTTAGCATTTTATTTCATGTACCAGTTTGGCTTTACACTAGATATTATAACGTGTCCACTTGGTTGATTAATTAGTTCTTCTTGGTGCATGTGGAGCGGAGCTGTGCAAACATTTTATTTTAACTATGCATTTCCTTTGGCTTGCTTTCTCATTTGTGCTTTGTCACACTTTCTTGTCGGTATGCCACATTTCAACTATTATGGTAGGCACGTTGCTTTTCTGTGGTTGTTTTGGTATGGCCGTTACCAGTAAAGAACAGAGTTTTAAGAAAAAAATGGAATTACTTTTATTTAGCTGTCATTGTTCCAGGGCATCAATGGTGCAGTTAGAGATGAAACACTGTTGCAGCTAACAGTTCCTACAATGTTTGTACAGGTAGTCTATTCTTTTATAATCAGTCATTAACCGTTAGTGTGGTATAGTCCTGTAGTCATAATTCTCCAGTTTTTCATTCTACTAGCCTATTGAATGAACCATCAAATGTTTTAGGTTTCTATCAGTGGTATTCTCCTGCAGCATTCATGGTCATCCTCTGTTTGAAATTATGCTAGTGTATTTCCTAATTGTCTTATATGTGTCTTGTGCAGGGAAGCAAGGATAATCTCTGTCCGCTTGAGAAGTTAGAAGCCACTCGGAAGAAGATGAAACCCTGCAACGAGCTGCATGTCATTGATGGGGGTGATCACTCGTTCAAGATTGGTAAGAAGCATCTGCAAGCAAATGGCTCCACCCAGGATGCAGCTGAAGCTGTTGCTCTCCAGGCTATTGCAGCTTTCATTTCAAAGTCTCTAGAATGATGATGAATGGCTGGATATTTTTCGCTTCTGTGGTGTATCAAGGTTTGAATATACAATTATCTTGCTTGGTAGCAATCAAGTTCTTGTTTTTGTAAGGTGGTCTGTAGTTATATTTTTTTCAGCTTTGTTCTGATTTCTTTTTTATTTAGCAAACTAGAGGTAAATTAATTCCTTGCTGACAGAATTGAGAAACTTGCCATAGTGTGGACTGAGGACAGTGTGAGTTTAACTTGATGCAGTTTTACGTATCCGTATTATTCTAAGCAACAAAGGTGTTATATGATCCTAACATAGGACAGACCTGTAATAATAGGCAGACTTCAGCATCTGTATTATTCGTCATAAGGCACACACAGCCAAGTGAACATTGGCATTTATTTTTGGTACAAGAATAGCATAATCAAATCATAAGTACACTGTTTATAAAAGATGTCTAGTCCATCCTTTCTTCACACAAGCTTGCAGCCTACTCCTTTCATCAATTCTGCAGATGCAAAACAGAGTAGTCAATACTTATCAATCAAACAAATTAAATCTTGTTCTAACCTAACGTGCATTTATATAATGTTAATGATTTTATTTCCATGTTTTTTTTTGTTTTTTTAGGATAGACTTGAGAACTCTTGTTCATTTAACTACACTTGCCTTGTTCTTTGGGCATGTCTAAACACATCGGTTGCTCTTTGGACACTTCTCACTTGGCTTGCTCTTAGGGCACTTCTCATCACTTACCTTGCTCTTAGGGCACTTCTCATCACTTACCTTGCTCTTAGGGCACTTCTCATCACTTACCTTGCTCTTAGGGCACTTCTCATCACTTACCTTGCTCTTAGGGCACTTCTCATCACTTACCTTGCTCTTAGGGCACTTCTCATCACTTACCTCGCTCCTTGTGCACTTCTCATCACTTACCTTGCTCTTAGTTTTTTAGCATTTTATTTCATGTACCAGTTTGGCTTTACACTAGATATTATAACGTGTCCACTTGGTTGATTAATTAGTTCTTCTTGGTGCATGTGGAGCGGAGCTGTGCAAACATTTTATTTTAACTATGCATTTCCTTTGGCTTGCTTTCTCATTTGTGCTTTGTCACACTTTCTTGTCGGTATGCCACATTTCAACTATTATGGTAGGCACGTTGCTTTTCTGTGGTTGTTTTGGTATGGCCGTTACCAGTAAAGAACAGAGTTTTAAGAAAAAAATGGAATTACTTTTATTTAGCTGTCATTGTTCCAGGGCATCAATGGTGCAGTTAGAGATGAAACACTGTTGCAGCTAACAGTTCCTACAATGTTTGTACAGGTAGTCTATTCTTTTATAATCAGTCATTAACCGTTAGTGTGGTATAGTCCTGTAGTCATAATTCTCCAGTTTTTCATTCTACTAGCCTATTGAATGAACCATCAAATGTTTTAGGTTTCTATCAGTGGTATTCTCCTGCAGCATTCATGGTCATCCTCTGTTTGAAATTATGCTAGTGTATTTCCTAATTGTCTTATATGTGTCTTGTGCAGGGAAGCAAGGATAATCTCTGTCCGCTTGAGAAGTTAGAAGCCACTCGGAAGAAGATGAAACCCTGCAACGAGCTGCATGTCATTGATGGGGGTGATCACTCGTTCAAGATTGGTAAGAAGCATCTGCAAGCAAATGGCTCCACCCAGGATGCAGCTGAAGCTGTTGCTCTCCAGGCTATTGCAGCTTTCATTTCAAAGTCTCTAGAATGATGATGAATGGCTGGATATTTTTCGCTTCTGTGGTGTATCAAGGTTTGAATATACAATTATCTTGCTTGGTAGCAATCAAGTTCTTGTTTTTGTAAGGTGGTCTGTAGTTATATTTTTTTCAGCTTTGTTCTGATTTCTTTTTTATTTAGCAAACTAGAGGTAAATTAATTCCTTGCTGACAGAATTGAGAAACTTGCCATAGTGTGGACTGAGGACAGTGTGAGTTTAACTTGATGCAGTTTTACGTATCCGTATTATTCTAAGCAACAAAGGTGTTATATGATCCTAACATAGGACAGACCTGTAATAATAGGCAGACTTCAGCATCTGTATTATTCGTCATAAGGCACACACAGCCAAGTGAACATTGGCATTTATTTTTGGTACAAGAATAGCATAATCAAATCATAAGTACACTGTTTATAAAAGATGTCTAGTCCATCCTTTCTTCACACAAGCTTGCAGCCTACTCCTTTCATCAATTCTGCAGATGCAAAACAGAGTAGTCAATACTTATCAATCAAACAAATTAAATCTTGTTCTAACCTAACGTGCATTTATATAATGTTAATGATTTTATTTCCATGTTTTTTTTTGTTTTTTTAGGATAGACTTGAGAACTCTTGTTCATTTAACTACACTTGCCTTGTTCTTTGGGCATGTCTAAACACATCGGTTGCTCTTTGGACACTTCTCACTTGGCTTGCTCTTAGGGCACTTCTCATCACTTACCTTGCTCTTAGGGCACTTCTCATCACTTACCTTGCTCTTAGGGCACTTCTCATCACCAGCTTTGGTCTTTAGGCACTTCTCATCACCAGCTTTGGTCTTTGGGCACTTCTCGTCACTTACCTTGCTCTTTGGGCAATTCTTATCACCGGCCTTGCTCTTAAGGCACTTCTCATTACTTGGTTTGCTCTTTGGGCACTTCTCAACACCAGCCTTGCTCTTTGGGCACTTCTCATCATCACTGTCACTCTTGCTGCTGTTTCCATCATTTTTATGGTGGGGTATGTGATTCTTCAACCTCTGGAACAGATTCCGATCCTTGTTGGGCTCTCCATTTTTCACAGCATGAGACCCAAAGCATGTTGTTGTACCATAAGGATAAGAGTCATGGTTCTCATAGGTTTGAGTGATTTCAGCTTCCACCACAGTAACTTTGATCTGGGTTTTTGTTACTTCATGCCTGTTCTCTTGTTTGGTTTGAGTTTGGCCATAGGAGTGAGTCTCAGATTTGGAATTATTTTGGTCATGAGACTCAACCAGGGTTTGTTGGCTATAGCATTGAAGTTGGTTTTGGCCATTGCCATAGCGGCCATCATGGTGGCCTTTGAAAGCCTTGCCAGTCATCTCAGAATTTTTTTGGCCGAACGAGCTGTGCTGGCCTTTTGGCTGACACACTTCAATGGTGGTGGTGGGTTTTGGACACTGAGCAGAAGCCATTGTAATAGCTTATGTTGCTCACTTCTTTTGCAGTTTGCATTGGTACCACATTAAGGGCCTTTTATTGACACAAACAGAGGGGTTACTCCTTCTTTCCCTATACAGTGATGAAATAAAATAACCATTTTATTCTGCTTTTAGAAATATGGCCTGAATAAAGTTGTAGTATCATTTTATCAACCAAGAAGATAAGTGAACTTATTCTGAGTGAAAGAACCTAATTCATGGCAGAAGCATCACAGAGTGACAAGGGTGTGTTTACTGTTATTATTTAATATTAGTATGTTGATAGAATTATGGTATTATTCGATTCATATATCTTGTGATTAAAGGTTGGTTGTGAGTGTAAAAAGTAAGTTAAAGCTGAACTTTTTAAAAATAACAAGTGTTGTTGAGTTGATGATTTAAAAAGAACAGGGATAAAATATCTGACACTTTATTATGGTGTTATTTCACAAAATTTGAAATGATAAAATATTTAGTTGATAATAACTTCAATATTACTTTTAGTTAATTTGAAAATATGGTGTATCTACGCCTTTTTATCTTTATTTAATTATTATCAAATTGTAAGGTGGAAAGATAAGTTATTAGTAAGTATAAAATATGAAAACAAATATATGTAAACTAACACTTTTTTTATCCATAAAATCTTTTCCTTTAAAATTGTTTAGATTTTCCTTTTTTTAGAGAGCACTCGAAAGAATATGTAGTGGTTATTACATACATCATCAAGAACCGTGAAATTTCCCTTTTGTAGATAGATCGAACAATAAAATAACAAGTATCTTTTTACTATATTCAATTATATCACTTCCTTTTAATTTGTCATTTTTTCCCACCGAATATATACCAAATTAATTTTGTTCAGAAAATATTAATAATTAAGTAGAGACAAGAATCCAATATTGTACCTCCTAGTATGGTAGCCCAATTGTTACTCTGCTCGAGTGACATTTAGAGACATGT
This sequence comes from Lupinus angustifolius, assembly GCF_001865875.1. Lineage (NCBI taxonomy): Eukaryota > Viridiplantae > Streptophyta > Magnoliopsida > Fabales > Fabaceae > Lupinus > Lupinus angustifolius. The sequence goes on from NC_032026.1 coordinate 1,496,213, forward strand.
GTATTTATATTTTTATTTTGTTTTCATTTATGATTGAATTTTAATTAAAATTAAATTTGTAATATATTGTAAAGATTTTATTAATTGTATCTACATATACATATCTTTATACAAGTTTTCCCTCAATATTAATTGTAAAAAAAATGTCATTCATAATATAAGACTCTCACCTAATAAAAGATAAAGATCTTCTCTCCCTTTATTCCGATTCCAACCAATCAACTTCTACGAAGTTAGATATAAATTATACATCATCCTCATACTATTATAGGCCAATATAACTTTCTTTTTATAGTCACACTTCTTTTTTCTTCTTTTACTACCTTGCAAACCTCTCATCTTCTTTATCTATTCCACCTTGAATGAAGATCATTTATCCCCAAACTCTATTCTTATTCTTTCTAAACCAACCAATTTGTACTGAGTCAGATAAAAAGTACATATTTTTCTCATAACTATTATAGGCTTATTTTCACGGGTGGGGATCACATGTTTTCATTCATGTCTCATTTGGTATCCCAAACCAATGAGAAAGTCTCATTCATTTAAACAAAAAAATTATAAAAACAAAAATTAATATTTTAATATTATTTTGTGAAGTTTGATTGGTTTGGGACATGAGGACATGAAATTTATAGAACATGTGATCATTGTCCTATTTTCATAGTCATACTTCCTTTTTCTCATTTGACTCCCTTACAAACCTTTAATATTCGTTATATATCCCCCTTTTCCATTAAATTTGTTGCTTATCTTTTATGTGTTATTCAACTATCTTCTTCACCCACTCCTTCTGTTGTATTTGGCTTGAAGACAAAAAAGTTAAACAAACCACCCCTATTAGGAAGTGAAGATGATGATTGAACAAGAACCCAAATTGGTTCTTGGAAAAGAAGTTTGAAGGTTGATGACGAAGAATGAAAGATGTGAAAATTTGATTGATTTGAATAAAAGTAAATTGAATTGTTTTCTCTTGCATTTACAATGAAGAAGATGATGATTATATATAGAACCTAACTAACTAATGGAATAATCAAACGTGATTAAAAGAAACAAGAAGTTACAGATCACGTTTTCTTGTTGTACAAGGTATCTGCACTATGGCTATATGACCTATGCCTATGCCAAACTAAGTTTGTCCAAGCAGCATTGATCATGTAGTTACGGTCATATGGCACATGTGGCCCATGTGCCTTGACTTTATTGTCTCGGTCAGATGGCCCATGTGTGGTGACTCTGTCGTCTTGGCCACATGGCCTATGCGTCGTGTTGTTGATACGGTCACATGCCTAGGTGCCTCGGTCATGTGCTTTAGTGTTGGCCCAGTCATGCACCTTGGTCCTGTCTCGGTCAGGTGACTTGGTCCTGTCTCGGTCAGGTGCCTTGATCTTGTGATTTTCTCGATCATGATAGAACTTGTCTCGGTCATGGTTGAGATTTCCTCAGTCAAGTTGCTTTCCTTGGTCAATCTCATTATTGCTTAATACTCCCCACAAGTTGGGGTTTATATATTAATCAACCCAAGCTTGGAATGAATAGAGGCATAGTCTTTTGGTCCAAGAGCTTTAGTGAGAGCATCTGCTAACTGCAAATGAGTAGGAACATGCATTAGTTTTATTTTGTCACTTCCATATTGTTCTCTAACCGTGTGACAACAATATGTTTAGTGCGTTCATGAAAAACCGGGTTAGAGGCAATATGCAAGGCAGATTGATTATCACAAAATAGTAAAGCAACTTTAGAGTAAGAGTGTTATAAGTCTTCTAATAAGTAGGTGAGACATGTGATTTCAGAAGAGGTTAAGGCCATGGCCCTATATTAAGCTTCACATGAACTACGAGAAACAATTTTCTATTTCTTGGATTTCCAAGAAATTAAAGAGCTTCCTAAGTATATGCAATATCCAGAAATAGATCATCTTGTGTCTGGGCAAGAAGCCCAATCACTATCACTGTAGGCATGTAGTTGAATAAATGTATTATTAGGGAATAAAATGCCTAAACTAGTGGAACTTTTGATGTATCTGAGAATTTTGCTTGTTGGTGTAGAACACTTGGTTTGACCATAAATTGAGCTAATTGGTGAACAAAGAAGGTGAGACCAGGCCCAGTGTTTGTAAAGTAAATGAGCCTACCAACTAGTCTTTTATATGCATTAGGGTCAGAACAATCTCCATTGTTGTCTTGATACAGGTCTGAACCTTGTACCATAGGTGTAGTTGAGGGTTTACAACCAAGAAACCCTGCATCAGCAAGGATCTCTAAAGCATACTTTCTCTGGTTCATGGTGATGTCAGTGTGGTTTCTAGAGATCTCAAAGCCAAGAAAGAATTTCAGGTTGCCTAGATCTTTGATTTTGAAAGTAGTGCTAGCAATTGTTTAAGATGATTGATCTCAATAAGATTATTACCTGAAAGAATGATATCATCTACATAAACAAGCACAACAGTAAGAATATTATTATATAACAAATGAACAAACAAAGAGTGATCTCCCTTACATTTCCTATAGCCATGTTTGATTAAAAAGGTGGATAGTTTAGAAAACCACTGCCTACTAGCTTGCTTAAGGTCATATAGTGAATTTTCAAGCTTACAAACAAGATTAGGCGGAGTTTGGAGACTAGGTGGGGGATTCATAAAGACTGTTTCATTGAGATCTCGATGTAAGAAGGCATTGTTTACATCTAATCGCTTGAGGTGCCATTTGTGATTAGATGCCAAGGCAAGAAGCAGTCTTACTATACTGATCTTGGCAACAGGAGAGAGAGTATCAATATAATCAATCCAATATGTTTGAGTATACCACTTAGCTACAAACCTGACCTTGTATCTCTTTACACTTCCATCAGGTTTGTACTGATCTTAAAGACCCATTTGCATCATATAGTGGTCTTATCTTTGGGAAGAGTGGTGAGAGTCCAAGTATTGTTCAGTTACAGAGCCTTTAACTCAGCAGTGATAACATCTCTCCAACGAGGATGTAAGATGGCTTGAGCATATTTCTTAGGCTCAGATTGAGTGCTGATGGAAAGGACTCTATGTTTGTGTTTAGGAGCTAATTGTTCATAAGATAAATGGGATGAGATGGGATATCTAGAAGAGCCATAAAGGATGGATTTATTTAATAAGGCACAGTGATAGTCCTGAAGATAAGTGGGAGATTTACTTATTCTAAGGCTTCTTCTATTATTACTAACATTAGTATTGCTAGGCTGATCAGAAGTGGGCTCAATATTAATGTCTGAAGCAATGCTTTCAGTCATGGAATTAGGCCGCAATTAATGATCAATAAGAGGTGTATCAAATATTTCTTCATAATGGGTCATAGGTAAATGAGATTCTATGGGACTATCCTTGCTTTGCTCATTAGGCTTAGTCTTATAAGGAAAAATAGTTTCATGAAAAACTACATTCCTAGTAATTTGCAGGGCTGTGGTGGATAAGTTCAACATAATAAAACCTTTTGTACCAATGTTGTAACCTAAGAAAACACACTTAGCAGACCTAGGATCAAATTTAGTCCTAGATTGATTGATTGTACTAGCATATGAGAGATAACCAAATACTTTAAGATGTTGCAAGTTAGGATGTTTTCCATATAATATTTCAAAAGGGGATTTTGCATTCAACATAGGTGTAGGCAAAAAATTGATAATATGCACAACATGAATAATAACATAGGACCAATATACCTTTGGTATCTGACTTTGGAACAATAGAGCTCTTGCTACATTCAATATGTATTGGTGCTTCCTTTCTACAACTCCATTCTGTTGTAGTGTATAGGGACAGCTGGTTTGATGTATGATTCCCTTACTGGAATAATAGGATTACATCAAGAATTCTCTGTCATTATATGTTCTTATTGCTTTGATTCCTTTGGAAAATTGATTTTCAATTAATGTGATAAAATCTTGCAAAACATGTGATGCTTCAAATTTATTCTTTAATATAAAGATCCAAGTGAATCTAGTATTATCAGCTACAATAGTAAGAAAGTATCTATATCCATGAATGTATGTGACAACAAAAGGACCCCAAATGTCAGCATGTATTATATCAAAAGCATGTAAAGATATGGTTTTACATAGTGGGAAGGGAAGTTTCTTTTGCTTTGCTTCATAGCTAATATCACATACATATTTCTTCTTAAAAGTAATGAAAGGAAAAGCTTGTTTGAGTATGTTCATACAATTTTTAGAAGTATGGCCTAGCCTAAAGTGCCTTAAATCAATGTTATTTTCTTGAGTGTAGCATGAATTTGCTTTGTGATGAAAGATAGCAGCCTTTAACACATACAATCCCTTGATGATCCTAGTTGTACCTATCATCTTCAAAGTATTCTTGTCTTGAATTTCACAACATGTTTTATTAAAACAAACAATGCAATATAAAGTTATAGTGAGTTCAGGAATAGATAAGATGTTATAGCTTAAACATGGCAGATACAACACATTATGCAGAACCAAGTTTTGCAGTATGGGTATTGTGCCTGGAACTTCTATTGTTACCAAGTTACCATTAGGCAGTTTTATCTTTATTGGCTTTATTTTGTCATACACAGAGTATAAGGCTAAATTGGAGCATATATGATCAGTTGCCCCATTGTCCAAGATCCAAGAATTATGAGTTGAAACAATATTAGAGTTACCTGGTTCATCCATCACTTGATTTTCAGACATGACATTACTTACATTTCTCACACCGTGATCTTCATGCTTTGATCCTATTAGAATATTCTGTTGTAGCACGTTTAACAATCCTTGATATCATTGCTATCTGAGACCAAAGATGGTTCCATCTTGATCACCTTTAGAGTTGTTTACTTGCTTCAAATCATGTTGTGCTTCTTCTTTTGAGGAGTTTGTTGTGACAGAGTTGACTTGTTCACTCTTTTTGAACTGAAAATTGGCTGGAAATCCATGGAGCCTATAGCAAACTTCAACTGTGTGTCCACTATTTTTACGGTGAGAACAATATTTTCCTGGGCTTGAACCTTTGATCCAAGATCCTCTTCTAGGTGAGTTGGGTGGTCTTCTTCCTAGACTTGATCCTCTTCCTGGTGCTCCTCCTTTCTTCCAAGTGCCTGCAACTGTTATAGCCTTTACATCCAAGTCTTGTCCATAGAGCTGAGTTTCTTGTTGTATGATCAAATGGTAACACCTTGCTTATGTTTGGTAAGGGTTCCATGAGTATAATTTGGGATCTTACCCCTGTATATGCATCATTTAATCCCTTTAGAAATCTGATAGTTTTGTCTTCTTCATAGTTCTTCTTTGTCCCAATCTCAGCTGTATAGATTGTTGGGTCTATACAGTTGCATACAGGTAAAGGTCTAATGTTATCAAGCTCATCCCAAATGGTCTTGATTTCTTTGAAATAGTTGCTTATGGTTACTTCTCATTGTTTAAAATTTGACAATGAGTCCTACAAATCACCAATCCTGAAGAGATTTCCTTGTGAGAATCTTTATCTTATTTCATCCCATACTTCATGTGCCTTCTTTATCTAGATAATGCTTTGTGATATATATGGAGAGACTGATCTATTGATCCATGATATAACCATGTTGTTGGCTCTAGCCCAAGCTGGGTAAATATGATATGTTTTGAGAGGCATTCCAATGATTCCATCTATTAAAGGAATCTTCTATTTTGTGCTAAGACTGACTTCCATGGCCCTTTCACATTGATGGTAATTTTGTCCATTCAACATGGGTGAGACTAGAGGAAGTGTTGGATTATCTGATGGATGCACATAGTATGGTGAGTTAATATCTAGTATAGAAGATAAGCTTTGGGTTGGTGGTATATCGGTTGAGGGAATCATGGAGGCCATTTGAATGTAGCATAGCTCTTTTAAGAGATCTGATACCATATTAAGAAGTGAAGATGATGATTGAACAAAACCCAAACTGGTTCTTGGAAGAGAAGTTTGAAGGTTGATGATGAAGAATGAAAGATGTGAAACTTTGATTAATTTGAATAAAAGTAAATTGAATTGTTTTCTCGTGCATTTACAATGAAGAAGATAATGATTATATATAGAGCCTAACTAACTAACTAATGGAATAGTCACACGTGATTAAAATAAACAAGAAGTTAAAGATCATGTTTTCTTGTTGTGCAAGGTATCTGCACTATAGCTATAGACCCATGCCTATGCCAAGCTAAGTTTGTCCAAGCAACATTGATCATGTAGTTACGGGATCATGTAGTTACGGTCAGATGGCCCATGTGTCCCATGTGCCTTGACTTCATTGTCTCGGTCAGATGGCCCATGCGTCGTGACTCTGTCGTCTTAGCCACATGGCCCATACGTCATGTAGTTGATACGGTCACATGCATTGGTGCCTCGGTCATGTGCTTTGGTGCTGGTCCAGTCATGCATCTTGGTCCTGTCTCAATCAGGTGACTTGGCCCTGTCTCGATCAAGTGCCTTGATCCTGTGATTTTCTCGGTCACGATAGAACTTGTCTCGGTCATGGTTGAGAATGCCTCGGTCAAGTTGCTTTCCTTGGTCAATCTCATTATTGCTTAATAACCCCTTTTCTTCTTCTATTGTTGTGAAAATTCTTGAAATCTACTCTCCAATTATGTCCTTTTTCTTTGTGTTATTATTCATTTTGCTTTCCCTTTTATTAAAATGACTCATTTTCTACTTGAAATTGAAACTATGTATTCCCTTATACTTCAAGTGTGAATCACCATATTCAAATCCAAATTCGAAGTTGAAGTATTCTTGTCTTATGATGTGCCTTCTCTGTATTTCATGTTCTTTAAAAAGGTATAAAATAAAAAACCCAATAATATGAAGCTCAAAATGCATTCTCTAAAGGAGAATGATGAAAATAAAAAATTGGAGATATGAATAAGTTCTAAACATCAAAGGTATCATAAAAACATTAATTATAAAAACACATAAAAGATAAGCACCAATGAAAAGGAAGTTAACTGTGAAAACAAAGTTATATTTGCTAGAATAGTTATGAGGATTATGTTTAATTTTTATATGACTTGATAGAAGTTGGTTGGTTAGGACAAAATCTTCATCCCTAATAATGAGATGTGTTCTAATAACGGTAGATATACATAGTAAAGATAATGCTTTCTAGGATTTAAATTTATTAAATTTAGGTTAGACTGCAAACAACCTTAACGACCTTTTACATTAAAGAAATCTTAACGAAAAATTAAAGATTCATTTGGATGAAGAGGCGATTGAGAAGCATTTTGATTCATCCAATTTGAGTTGTACAAAGAAAATGAAAACATATTTGAAGCATGTCTGCTAATAAGGTATTAATTTAGTGGTTTAAGGTATCATTAGACTATAAAATATGTCAAATATTCGATTCTTGGAAGCGAGACACTTGATAGTGAAAGTCACACATCCTAAAGGGATTAGTTCTTTACCCAAAGGTGAAAAAACACCTTTGATTATACTAAAAATAATACTCAAACTACTATGTCAATGGCCGCTAGGATGGCACATGATGGCAGACCAATTAGTCCAACCCAACCGAGGAAACTAATATGGGTAACAATACTAAAGCCAGTTGCATAGCTAGTTTTACTAAATAAATGTAGTTTATAAGCTACCTACAAAATTATAAACTAGATTCACATTTATAAGCTACAAAGTCACAACTATAAGTTACAAGATTACAAGTATAAGCTAGTTTTGTCAAACTTATTCATTAACTTGAATGAAGTGTTAAACAAATCAACTAGGAAATGGGGTTGGTAACAATAACCGCAAAGTACAACTCAACATTTCTTGATAGTTCTCTTTTTATATTATGTTCTCATATGCAAAAGAATAAAAAATGATAAGAGACCATGTCACAATTAAGGATGACAACTTATCTAGATAAACTCTGATAGTATATTAATCGGATCTATATCATTCATTCATTTTTAAACTTGGACTTATATTAATACTCATTCTATTAGTCTGTTATTGTGGATCCTTGGTTACCCAATGAATATGCAAATATCTAGAGATTAAGAAAATATTGCAAATAATTGCAAACAACTTATACAATTTTGTTTCTATTTCATTTAATCATATATGTTATTGAAACTGTTAGGAATAGAGCACAATGTGAAAGCATATGATCAGATTAATTGAGAACAAAAGAGAAGGAAATAAAGAAGCAAGAAAAATAACACACAAGATTTAACGTGAAAAAACTCCCTCAATGTGAGAGGTAAAAAAACCACGAACGATCACGTGCAAAGTTCCACTATGTAAAAAGGGAGAGTATTTTGTCTCACAAATGGAACAAGAATTCTCACCACAAAATCACTCACACAATAAACACAAACACTCTAATATTCAAGTAATGTAGTTGCTGAATTTTTGTGTGTTCCAAAGTTCTCTATGTGATGCCTTTTATAGGCAAAAAGGTGTAGAAGAAACTTTGAAACTTGGAGAGCAAGATTGGAAAACTTGGTGAGTAAGTTTAGAGACTTGGTGAGCAAGTTTAGAGACTTAGTGAGCAAGTTTAGAGACTTGGTGAGCAAGCATCCAAGGCTTGACAAAGAAGCCTTTAATAAGCTTATGAAGGAAGCTTAAATGTGCTATAAATGAGAGTCATATCTCAACAATCTCCACCTTGGATCGGATTCAATATGTTGTACATCACCAAATAAAGCCCTGAAGGGCGCTCAAGTGCTGTAGAGACCAACCAAGTCCAAACAATGTTGAAACTTGGTATTTGGAAGAGGCTTGGTAAGCATATCTGCTGGATTCTCTGATGTGTGAATCTTTTCCACTATAATTTCACCAATAGTAACAATATCTCAGATAAAGTGACATTTTACATCAATGTGGTTGGTCTTGTCATGATAACGACTATTCTTAGTCAAGTGAATAACACTCTGACTATCACAAAACACTTTAAGAACACCATGTGTTAGACCAAGTTCATTTACTAAACTTCGGAGCGAAATAGCCTCCTTCACACCCTTTGTTGCTGAAATATATTTTGCTTCAGTCGTAGACAATGCAGTAATGGACTGAAAAGTAGATTTCTAACTGAGAGCATTATTACAGAGTGTAAAGGTGTAACCAGAAAGATACCTCCTTCTATCAATATCACCACCATAATCTGAATCAACATAACCTACAACATCATTGGTTGTAGCCTTGCTTCTATCAAATACCAAGCCAATGCTAGAAGTACCTTTTAGATACCGAAAAATCCATTTTACAGCACTCCAATGATCCTTTCCTATGTTCTTATTGCTTTGATTCCTTTGGAAAATTGATTTTCAATTAATGTGATAAAATCTTGCAAAACATGTGATGCTTCAAATTTATTCTTTAATATAAAGATCCAAGTGAATCTAGTATTATCAGCTACAATAGTAAGAAAGTATCTATATCCATGAATGTATGTGACAACAAAAGGACCCCAAATGTCAGCATGTATTATATCAAAAGCATGTAAAGATATGGTTTTACATAGTGGGAAGGGAAGTTTCTTTTGCTTTGCTTCATAGCTAATATCACATACATATTTCTTCTTAAAAGTAATGAAAGGAAAAGCTTGTTTGAGTATGTTCATACAATTTTTAGAAGTATGGCCTAGCCTAAAGTGCCTTAAATCAATGTTATTTTCTTGAGTGTAGCATGAATTTGCTTTGTGATGAAAGATAGCAGCCTTTAACACATACAATCCCTTGATGATCCTAGTTGTACCTATCATCTTCAAAGTATTCTTGTCTTGAATTTCACAACATGTTTTATTAAAACAAACAATGCAATATAAAGTTATAGTGAGTTCAGGAATAGATAAGATGTTATAGCTTAAACATGGCAGATACAACACATTATGCAGAACCAAGTTTTGCAGTATGGGTATTGTGCCTGGAACTTCTATTGTTACCAAGTTACCATTAGGCAGTTTTATCTTTATTGGCTTTATTTTGTCATACACAGAGTATAAGGCTAAATTGGAGCATATATGATCAGTTGCCCCATTGTCCAAGATCCAAGAATTATGAGTTGAAACAATATTAGAGTTACCTGGTTCATCCATCACTTGATTTTCAGACATGACATTACTTACATTTCTCACACCGTGATCTTCATGCTTTGATCCTATTAGAATATTCTGTTGTAGCACGTTTAACAATCCTTGATATCATTGCTATCTGAGACCAAAGATGGTTCCATCTTGATCACCTTTAGAGTTGTTTACTTGCTTCAAATCATGTTGTGCTTCTTCTTTTGAGGAGTTTGTTGTGACAGAGTTGACTTGTTCACTCTTTTTGAACTGAAAATTGGCTGGAAATCCATGGAGCCTATAGCAAACTTCAACTGTGTGTCCACTATTTTTACGGTGAGAACAATATTTTCCTGGGCTTGAACCTTTGATCCAAGATCCTCTTCTAGGTGAGTTGGGTGGTCTTCTTCCTAGACTTGATCCTCTTCCTGGTGCTCCTCCTTTCTTCCAAGTGCCTGCAACTGTTATAGCCTTTACATCCAAGTCTTGTCCATAGAGCTGAGTTTCTTGTTGTATGATCAAATGGTAACACCTTGCTTATGTTTGGTAAGGGTTCCATGAGTATAATTTGGGATCTTACCCCTGTATATGCATCATTTAATCCCTTTAGAAATCTGATAGTTTTGTCTTCTTCATAGTTCTTCTTTGTCCCAATCTCAGCTGTATAGATTGTTGGGTCTATACAGTTGCATACAGGTAAAGGTCTAATGTTATCAAGCTCATCCCAAATGGTCTTGATTTCTTTGAAATAGTTGCTTATGGTTACTTCTCATTGTTTAAAATTTGACAATGAGTCCTACAAATCACCAATCCTGAAGAGATTTCCTTGTGAGAATCTTTATCTTATTTCATCCCATACTTCATGTGCCTTCTTTATCTAGATAATGCTTTGTGATATATATGGAGAGACTGATCTATTGATCCATGATATAACCATGTTGTTGGCTCTCTCCCAAGTTGGGTAAATGAGATATGTTTTGAGAGGCATTCAAATGGTTCCATCTATGAAAGACAACATTTGTTTTGTGCTAAGACTGACTTCCATGGCCCTTTCACATTGATGGTAATTTTGTCCATTCAACATGGGTGAGACTAGAGGAAGTGTTGGATTATCTGATGGATGCACATAGTATGGTGAGTTAATATCTAGTATAGAAGATAAGCTTTGGGTTGGTGGTATATCGGTTGAGGGAATCATGGAGGCCATTTGAATGTAGCATAGCTCTTTTAAGAGATCTGATACCATATTAAGAAGTGAAGATGATGATTGAACAAAACCCAAACTGGTTCTTGGAAGAGAAGTTTGAAGGTTGATGATGAAGAATGAAAGATGTGAAACTTTGATTAATTTGAATAAAAGTAAATTGAATTGTTTTCTCGTGCATTTACAATGAAGAAGATAATGATTATATATAGAGCCTAACTAACTAACTAATGGAATAGTCACACGTGATTAAAATAAACAAGAAGTTAAAGATCATGTTTTCTTGTTGTGCAAGGTATCTGCACTATAGCTATAGACCCATGCCTATGCCAAGCTAAGTTTGTCCAAGCAACATTGATCATGTAGTTACGGGATCATGTAGTTACGGTCAGATGGCCCATGTGTCCCATGTGCCTTGACTTCATTGTCTCGGTCAGATGGCCCATGCGTCGTGACTCTGTCGTCTTAGCCACATGGCCCATACGTCATGTAGTTGATACGGTCACATGCATTGGTGCCTCGGTCATGTGCTTTGGTGCTGGTCCAGTCATGCATCTTGGTCCTGTCTCAATCAGGTGACTTGGCCCTGTCTCGATCAAGTGCCTTGATCCTGTGATTTTCTCGGTCACGATAGAACTTGTCTCGGTCATGGTTGAGAATGCCTCGGTCAAGTTGCTTTCCTTGGTCAATCTCATTATTGCTTAATAACCCCTTTTCTTCTTCTATTGTTGTGAAAATTCTTGAAATCTACTCTCCAATTATGTCCTTTTTCTTTGTGTTATTATTCATTTTGCTTTCCCTTTTATTAAAATGACTCATTTTCTACTTGAAATTGAAACTATGTATTCCCTTATACTTCAAGTGTGAATCACCATATTCAAATCCAAATTCGAAGTTGAAGTATTCTTGTCTTATGATGTGCCTTCTCTGTATTTCATGTTCTTTAAAAAGGTATAAAATAAAAAACCCAATAATATGAAGCTCAAAATGCATTCTCTAAAGGAGAATGATGAAAATAAAAAATTGGAGATATGAATAAGTTCTAAACATCAAAGGTATCATAAAAACATTAATTATAAAAACACATAAAAGATAAGCACCAATGAAAAGGAAGTTAACTGTGAAAACAAAGTTATATTTGCTAGAATAGTTATGAGGATTATGTTTAATTTTTATATGACTTGATAGAAGTTGGTTGGTTAGGACAAAATCTTCATCCCTAATAATGAGATGTGTTCTAATAACGGTAGATATACATAGTAAAGATAATGCTTTCTAGGATTTAAATTTATTAAATTTAGGTTAGACTGCAAACAACCTTAACGACCTTTTACATTAAAGAAATCTTAACGAAAAATTAAAGATTCATTTGGATGAAGAGGCGATTGAGAAGCATTTTGATTCATCCAATTTGAGTTGTACAAAGAAAATGAAAACATATTTGAAGCATGTCTGCTAATAAGGTATTAATTTAGTGGTTTAAGGTATCATTAGACTATAAAATATGTCAAATATTCGATTCTTGGAAGCGAGACACTTGATAGTGAAAGTCACACATCCTAAAGGGATTAGTTCTTTACCCAAAGGTGAAAAAACACCTTTGATTATACTAAAAATAATACTCAAACTACTATGTCAATGGCCGCTAGGATGGCACATGATGGCAGACCAATTAGTCCAACCCAACCGAGGAAACTAATATGGGTAACAATACTAAAGCCAGTTGCATAGCTAGTTTTACTAAATAAATGTAGTTTATAAGCTACCTACAAAATTATAAACTAGATTCACATTTATAAGCTACAAAGTCACAACTATAAGTTACAAGATTACAAGTATAAGCTAGTTTTGTCAAACTTATTCATTAACTTGAATGAAGTGTTAAACAAATCAACTAGGAAATGGGGTTGGTAACAATAACCGCAAAGTACAACTCAACATTTCTTGATAGTTCTCTTTTTATATTATGTTCTCATATGCAAAAGAATAAAAAATGATAAGAGACCATGTCACAATTAAGGATGACAACTTATCTAGATAAACTCTGATAGTATATTAATCGGATCTATATCATTCATTCATTTTTAAACTTGGACTTATATTAATACTCATTCTATTAGTCTGTTATTGTGGATCCTTGGTTACCCAATGAATATGCAAATATCTAGAGATTAAGAAAATATTGCAAATAATTGCAAACAACTTATACAATTTTGTTTCTATTTCATTTAATCATATATGTTATTGAAACTGTTAGGAATAGAGCACAATGTGAAAGCATATGATCAGATTAATTGAGAACAAAAGAGAAGGAAATAAAGAAGCAAGAAAAATAACACACAAGATTTAACGTGAAAAAACTCCCTCAATGTGAGAGGTAAAAAAACCACGAACGATCACGTGCAAAGTTCCACTATGTAAAAAGGGAGAGTATTTTGTCTCACAAATGGAACAAGAATTCTCACCACAAAATCACTCACACAATAAACACAAACACTCTAATATTCAAGTAATGTAGTTGCTGAATTTTTGTGTGTTCCAAAGTTCTCTATGTGATGCCTTTTATAGGCAAAAAGGTGTAGAAGAAACTTTGAAACTTGGAGAGCAAGATTGGAAAACTTGGTGAGTAAGTTTAGAGACTTGGTGAGCAAGTTTAGAGACTTAGTGAGCAAGTTTAGAGACTTGGTGAGCAAGTTTAGAAACTTAGTGAGCAAGTTTAGAGACTTGGTGAGCAAGCATCCAAGGCTTGACAAAGAAGCCTTTAATAAGCTTATGAAGGAAGCTTAAATGTGCTATAAATGAGAGTCATATCTCAACAATCTCCACCTTGGATCGGATTCAATATGTTGTACATCACCAAATAAAGCCCTGAAGGGCGCTCAAGTGCTGTAGAGACCAACCAAGTCCAAACAATGTTGAAACTTGGTATTTGGAAGAGGCTTGGTAAGCATATCTGCTGGATTCTCTGATGTGTGAATCTTTTCCACTATAATTTCACCAATAGTAACAATATCTCAGATAAAGTGACATTTTACATCAATGTGGTTGGTCTTGTCATGATAACGACTATTCTTAGTCAAGTGAATAACACTCTGACTATCACAAAACACTTTAAGAACACCATGTGTTAGACCAAGTTCATTTACTAAACTTCGGAGCGAAATAGCCTCCTTCACACCCTTTGTTGCTGAAATATATTTTGCTTCAGTCGTAGACAATGCAGTAATGGACTGAAAAGTAGATTTCTAACTGAGAGCATTATTACAGAGTGTAAAGGTGTAACCAGAAAGATACCTCCTTCTATCAATATCACCACCATAATCTGAATCAACATAACCTACAACATCATTGGTTGTAGCCTTGCTTCTATCAAATACCAAGCCAATGCTAGAAGTACCTTTTAGATACCGAAAAATCCATCTATTTTACAACACTCCAATGATCTTTTCCAGGATTATGCATATATTGACTGACCATGCTAACATCATATGCTAAATCAGGTCTAGTGCACACCATAACATACATAAGACTACCAACTGCACTAGCATAAGGAATATGTGACATACACTCCATCTCTTCCTCTGTGTATGGGCAAAGATATGAAGATAACTTAAAATATGCAGTAAGTGGAGTAGAAACAAGTTTTCAATCATTTATTAAACCTTTCAAGAACTCTCTCAATATACTTCTTTTGAGATAAGAACACTTTACCAGCTTGATGGTCCTTGTGAATCTCCATACCAAGAATTTTCTTGGCTGCACCTAATTCCTTCATCTCAAACTCATTATTGAGTTGATTTTTTAATTTCCTGATCAAAGACTTGTCACATGAAGAAATTAACATATCATCAACATAAAGTAACAAGTATATGAAAGATCCATCTGGAAACTTTTGGAAATAAATACAGTCATCAAATTGACTCTTGCAATAACATTGCCCAATCATAAAAGAATCAAATCTCTTATACCATTGTCTAGGAGCTTATTTGAGGCCATATAAAGATTTCTCCAATCGACAGACAAGATGCTCCTTCTTAGGAACAATAAATCCCTCGTGTTGTTACATGTAAATTTCTTCTTCTATCTCTCCATGTAGAAAAGCTTCCTTTTGATTAAAACCTTTAACAACTAGTTGTGTTTTACATCTTGGATCTTCAACCCCAGGAATGTCGTATTTCTTCTTATAGACCTATTTACATTCAATGGTCGTTTACCTTTGGGAAGCTCTGTTAAAGCCCAAGTACCATTCTTATAAAGACTTCCAATTTCTTCATTCATAGCCACTAGTCACTATGAAGAATCAACACAGGAAACAACTTCTGCATAGCTGGCAGGTTCAACACCATCATTTACCTCTTGTGCAATTGACAATGCATAGGCAATTAAATTATCATAATTAGTGTATCCAACTGACCTTTTAATTAGTCTTCTGATTTTGTCTCGGGCAATACAATAATCATCTTTCTGCTGATGAATAGGAGAAGTAGTATTGTCATCATTATAAATATAACAATCATCAATGCTAGATTGATTTGTAGAGGAAGATGGAACATCAACATTAGGAGTTATAGACTTCACTATCAACTCCACCTTCTTGCTAGTACCCTGGAGATTACATGTACTAATAGAAGAAGACATAATAGATTGTTTTCCGAAAGATAGTAATGCATCCTCATTAAAAGTCACATCTATGCTAAGAATTAACTTTTGTGACTTTGAATCACAATACCATAAACAATATCCTTTACATTCAGATGCATAACCAAGAAATATGCACTCAACAACTCTTGGAGCTAATTTACCATCATTAACATGTGCATAAGCAGGACATCTAAAAATTCTTAAATTAGAATAATCAACAGGATTACTTGACCAAATTTCTTCTGGGATTCTGAAGTCAAGTGATGAATGTGGAGAACAGTTGTCCAAGTAACAAGCAGTAGTTGCTGCTTCGACCCAAAATTCACGCTGATGCCATAACCCAACATTTGAGAGCATACAACGAGCTCTCTCAAGGAAAGACATGTTCATCCTTTCTACAACACCATTTTGATTGGGATTCCTTGGAATGGTTTTCTGTCTAGCAATACTATTATTTGTGCAGAACTCATTAAAGTCACCAGTGTAGAACTCTAATCCATTGTTTGTTATGAGCTTCTTGACTTTCTTCCCCGTCTGGGTTTCAACAAGAGTTTACCACTTCTTGAAAGTGGAGAATGTGTCATTTTTATGCTGCAGAAAGTAAACCCAAACCTTATGAGAAAAATCATCAATGATGGTCATCATATAGTGGGAAAGAACTTTTGAAGGCCCCCAAAGGTCAGAATGAAGATAATCAAGAATACCTTTGGTACGTTAAGTTGTAGTGGAGAAACTAACCTTTTTCTATTTTCCAAAAACACAATGTTTGAAAAACTCCAACTTAACGATGCCATGTTTACCAATATGACATTGCTTGCTCAAAAGATGCATGCCTTTTTCACTCATATGGCTCAGGCGCATGTGACATAATTTGGTGACCTTGTTACCAGGCATAGAAGAAGATACAGATGTTAAACATGTCACAACAGATCCTTGCAAGACATATAAACTACCAAATCGGTTAAATTTTAATAATACTATAACACCTTTTAATACCTTTAGAACTCCATCTTCAGCTGAATACCTGCACCCGAGAAACTCTAGGGTGCCAAGAAAAATCAAGTTTCCCTTCAAATCTTGAATATAGCGGACATTAGCCAAAGTTCTGACAACACCATCATGAGTCTTGATCTGAACTGTACCTATTCCTGCAACCTTGCATTGGCTATCATTTTCCATCAAAACAACACCACTATCAACATGTTCAACAGTAGTAAGTAAATCCTTATAAGGACACATATGAAAAGTACATCCAGAATCAAGAATCCATTCTATTTTACTCCTCTTATTATAAGAGACAACATATAAAAGAATATCACCGTCAGAATTAGCTTCAATATTAGCAGCTTCAGGAGATTGTTGAATTTTCCATTTTCTTGTTTTCTTGTTTTTTCTTCAAGATAAAACAATCAGGAATATCATGCCCTGGTTTCTTGCAATAGCAGAAGATTTTGTTGGATTTGCATCCCCTGGATTTGGATCTGGATTTTTGTAACTGATACTCCCTTTTTCTTGAGTTCTACCTCGAACACTTATGTCTTCACCCTTGTTTACAAAATTAACTTCAAGATCAAATTTTTCTTTGGACAATAAATTAGATTTAACATCTTCAAAGGATAAGGTATCATTATTTCCATCCAACATGATTTCTTTGAAGTGTTTATAGGTCGAAGGTAAAGAGAAACCAATAAAACAACTTTGTCCTCATCTTCAATATTAATATCAATATTTTGCAGATCCATAATAATAGAATTAAACTCATCAAGATGAGTTTGAATATGAGTACCTTCAACCATTTGAATGGTATATAACTTTTCTTTGAGACGAAGCTTGTTTGTGAGGCTCTTAGTCATGTATAAAGTTTCTAACTTCAGCCACAAAGCCACAAGGATTTCCTCATTGGCAACTTCACGAAGAACCTCCTTAGACAAGCAAAGTTAGATTGTGAAAAGCACATTTCCATCTAACTCGTCCCATTGATCATCGGTCATGGAAGCTGGTTTCTTTGACTTCCCATCTAAAGCTTTCATTAATCCACTCTGGATAAGAACGGCTCTTATTTGGACCCGCTAAATAGAAAAGCTAATCTTGCCATCAAACTTCTCAATGTCAAATTTAGACATTTTGAAATTCTCAATTGAGTAAGAGTTTTGATACCACTTGTTAGGAATAGAGTGCAATGCGGAAGCACGAGATCAGATCAATTGAGAACAAAAGAGAAGCTAATAAAGAAGCAAGAAAAATAACACACAATATTTAACGTGGAAAACCCCCCCTCAATGTGAGAGGTAAAAAACCACGGGCGATCACGAGTAACGTTCCACTATATAAAAGGGGTGAGTACAATTAATCCTCTTATAATGATGAGGACAAAGGACAATATCTTGTCTCACAAATATTCTCTCAAATCGAACAAGAATTCTCACCACAAAATCACTCACACAGTAAGCACAAACACTCTAGTATTTAAGTAATATAGTTGCTGATTTTTTGTGTGTTCCAAAACTCTCTATGTGATGCCTTTTATAGGCAAAAGGTGTAGAAGAAACTTTGAAACTTGGAGAGCAAGATTGGAAAACTTGGTGATTAAGTTTAGAGACTTGGTGAGCAAGCATCCAAGGCTTGACAAAGAAGCCTTTAATAAGCTTATGAAGGAAGTTTAAATGTTCTATAAATGAGAGCCATATCTCAATGGAAACAATTAGCAAGAGGAAATAAAAATTATAAAAGATAATTTAAGCACAAATTAAATTGTATATTAAAATAATTCATTTTAATCAAACAAAAAAAATGAAACTTCAATATCATGATAGAAAATTTATGTCTAATTAACAAAACTTACATTAAAATTATCAATTAATATGATATTAGAGTTGTGAATTTATTATAATTAAGTTACTATATATATATATATATACAAATTGTTGGTCTGGGTACTATACGTCTAGATACCTTATTATTCGGATCGGACTCGTCCAACAATGAATTTCGAAATTTTCAATTGCAATTACTTGCGAGTCCAAAAGTAAGTGGGTATTCATTGATTCAGTTACCCTTATCGACAATCTAGAATGAAGTTTGAAAGCAAAAACATATTTAATCTCCTTACCCTCTTTATTAAAATTATTGATATTCTGATCCTCAATTACGCTCCCATTTTTCTAATATTCCGATTTGTTTTTAAATCTACCTTTACTTATTTAAACAATTTTCTCATATAATTTAATAATCACTTTAAATTTCTCTTCTAAATTTTCTTAATTTTTCATTGTATTATCCTTTCTTATTAATTTTTCAATACAATTGTGATATAACTATTCTCTCCATTTTCTCCACTCTTGAATATACTACTTTATCTTAGTTATTTTCCTCTTATTAAAATTGAGATTGAATATATTGTGAAATTTTGATTGTGTGAAATATATGAAAATTTAATAAGAATACTTTAATGAAATTTATTCTATTTTTACCTGATGATTTGTATGGAAAACCTTAATATCAAAGATTTTAAAAGTGAGAGTTATGACCATAGTCAAATTTGGGAGTATATTTGTTCTCCCACAACTTGTGTCACTGTATATACCATTAACCTATGATTGGTTGGAAAAATATTTTGAAGTTAAAAAATTAGTAATTAATCATTTTTCTGATCAATCGCATCTAATTATACATGCAATGACACCATTCAGACATGTAACTTTCAACAATACTCATTTCCTTTGCCACCTTATTTTCCATATCAAACACCCTTTAAATACAAGGCCTCCAATTCCCTCACTCAGCAAAAAAATAAACACCCCACTAAACATTCTCCAACATACTACACTTCATTCCATTACTATGCTAAATTATCTTCAATTTTCAACTCTATTGCACAATAAGAAACTATTGATTCAAGATAAAAGTGCATTATTTTGCATGCTTTTATCATGATACCTTCATGTACTTGTTTAATCAACAACATCATTGCTAAAGAGCTTAAATTTGTTAGCATCAAGGACCAATTTCCTAATGGAAGAGAATGCACCCATGATTCCTGCACCTGTGAAGATAACCATAATTGATATGTTGATCCAATAAGTTAAGGATGTTTTAGAAGGCTTGAATGTGATGTTGTATAGAAGCATAGGTAGAACAAAATCCAGAGGGATGAAACCAATAGCACCAACCACAGCATTAATGTCTCCGAAAAATGGTAACATGGCAGCCATAAATCCGCAGAATGACATGTAAATTGTTCGAAGAATTAGGCGAGGAATGAGATTTCTTTTCGAAAACAATCCTTGTTTAACATCTGCTGATTTCTTCTCCATTATCTCATAAGCAACTTGGGAATAAACCTGTCATGTGTTGGGACAAACATGTTGGAAGTTTGTTTCAAAATGAAGTTTTCAAACAGCAATAACTCCTACATTGCCTAGGATGAGAAGCTCAAGAGGGTTTATAATGTAATATGCTATGGGCTAGAACATATGCATAAACATAACACAAAAATTCACTACCCACACACATATCTTACTTATGTTAAGATTTCATTTCAAAACCAATTGACGATGAGATGAGTAACATAACAAATATTTAAGTCATGCCTAGTAGAACGAGGCAGGTAATGTGAGACTAACTTACCAACATATAACCCCTCCGCAGAAGTCTATCAAACTAGGCGAATATAAAAAAATTGAGGTCTAACTCTGATACCATGTTAAGAGAACGAATATCAAACTTAGTTTACAACTTGCTCCTACATGCATATTTACAATAATTCACCAAACACAAAGTTGGACTTCTACAGCATCACCAACACCTTTTCTTTTTAACCCATAGCCAATCATCTAATCTCTACTGTGTCAAGCACATCTCCCAATGTTACATAGACCAAATGGTTATGATATTAATCAATTAAAATTGGTAATTGATTAACATACTCTTCCATTGCATAATACATTTTTAATAGTTATTTGTACTCACTGACCTATGGTGTAAAACCAGTGGTTAATGCATACAAATATCTTATTTTTTCCCAATGCTTCTTCCTTAACAAACCCTAACCCTATTTAACATTCATTTCCATTAAAACAAAAACCCTATGTGCTTACCAGGCCAATGGCAAAGAGCTGAAGAAGAACAAATATAACTCCAAGTCCAAGTACCCAAGTTGGAGCCAAAGCAGGTCCTTCATCAGGTAACAAACTCTTTAAAATATTTGAATTTGCTTTATTTCCAAATACCCAATATCCAGAAATTGCAGCACTGTAGAATGTCACAAAAATTACAGCATAACACATAGTAAGTCCTTTTACCATCTTCCCAGTAGTAGCAGGAGGTGCTAGAGTTGCCTGCATTCATTATCATATAGTCAATCTAGCAGGTACCCACATTATGGGATCATGGGATCTTTTTCTATCAGATAGGAAGGGTTGTTCCGCATAATGTATTTCTACGTAAACTAAGATAATTATACGAGACTCTCACTTAGTAGGATCTGAGAATTTCAATTTCTTTTTCCACATGCGTATAAGTAAATAGCTAGACACTATAATGAACTTATCTTAATGAAATTAAAATAAATGTATTTGAACTTTTAGAAAGAGGAGCTGTGGGTACCTGTATTTCGGGTAATATACCATTTCCATATATTGCAGCAATTATGGAGATAGCAGTGAAGGCATTAAAGACCCTTGTAGAGCTCTTAGGTTCCAAGGAATAGTCCCTTGGAGGGGCGTTTTTTGATTTACCTGCAAAATTATTCGAGTTTGCTTAAGTTATTGGAACATTTCATTAATCAAGAGTCGAGCTGAGATAACTTAACTCAAAATTTGACTCGAGCTAATTCTTAAAAGTCGGCTTAAGTTGAGTTGGGTTAACTTGACTCAAAATTCGAATTGAGCTGATTCTTAAAAGTTGATTTAAGTCAAACTCGATCATTTTTAGCCTTAATCTAAATGCATCAGTCTTATGCAATTGTGTGTATACCAAGTTACATTTAGTCTAGTTTTTTATATACAAAGATTTTGATGGTAGGGAGGTGAAAATTATGAAGATGAAGGAGTTCAAGCTCAATTATTCACATTTTATTTTATACCCCACAACTCTGGATTAAGATCCTCTCCAATACTGGACTTAGATCCTGATACGTGGCACCAAAAAACGAGATAAAAGAATAGAATATAATGAGTTAGCGGTAGTACGTACCTGCATGAATACAAGCAGCAACTACAAGAATGGTGTATCCGAGACTGAGAAGAAGTGAAAAAAAGTTGATATGTCTTAGGGAATGGAAAGTGGGAAGCTGAGATAAAACTATCATCACCACCGTCACCATTGCTATGAACTCGTACAATTGCAAGGATCCATTAGGTGAAATACTCGAGTATATGATCTACAACAACACAAAGGAAAATAAATATATAATACTATATATATATATATAGCTAGTTGTACAAAATGTATGGAAGAGATGGACAAGCTTGAATTGTTGGTGCAAGTAACTAATATCACTTTTAAATATGATCAAAAAGTAAGAACATATATATTTTTAGTTATAAAAAACTAATGTGACTTTTAAATATTTTGAAGGATAAAATTTATAGATGAATATTGAAAGCTTCTTTATTTTCTGAAAGCTACTTTAAGTAGCTTTCTGAAAACTAGTTTTTGAATGTTATAAGCTTGTTCTTAAAAATTACAAGCTATCTTCAATTTTTATTTATGGAATAATTCTAATAGTTTATTGATTGATTCAGAAAAACTACTAGCTACCTAAAAAAACTATAAGATGATGTTGTCCATAAAACACAATGTAAATAGTGGAAAAATTAACTAAACTCTACCTTCATATTTTCTGGCTTTGGTTTTAGTGTTTTCCAACCATATATATGTCCCAATAATCCAAACCCAATTACCTTATTACAATTTTTTATTATATTATTTACATATAATGAAGTAATGCATGGTTAAAAACATTGTATTGTATAAGACGCTTAGTGAATCAGATTCATATTAATATAGTACAATAATTAGATATGAATTAGAGGATGTCAATTTTTTTTTTAAAAAAATCATTGTACCAGCTGATTTTGTGTGGATTGGGGTAAATTACTGTATTTTTTAAAAATCAGTGCTCCAAAAATTTTGCCTTTTAAATATTTAAAAAATATATTTCTTTTTGAAAATAGCTTAAGTTTTAGCAAATTTTTGCTTTAAATGATCAAGCAACACTATCATCTTTATTTGTATCTATAAAATATGGTCTAATATTAACACAACTATTTTGTTTGGTAAGGTTATGTAATTTCAGTAATGTGCGGTTTAATTAATAAATTAAACATTAAACTAATGTAATATTATATCAATACCCATAGATTTATGGGGTAATAGATCATTAACAATACTAGACACAAAATAGTAACATTATCTTTGGTTTAGAATAGAAAAGTAAAGAAAAGGAAATTTGAGAAAAGAAAATGTGACAACTTTTTAGTTGTTTGGTTCAGTAGAAAATAGAAAAAAAAAAGTAGAGAATAAAGAATATTATTATTAATAATAATGATATTTACATGCATTTGTTGGTTTATTTTTTAATGTAATATCTATGTAATGTGAGTGCAAAAGTTTTTACATAATTAATATACTTATTTTAAAGAGACAATGATGATAAAACATGAATGATGGATGATGTAGTGAAAATATATAAAACTCATACACGGTAAGAGCATATATTTTGTTCTCTTGTTATTTTAGAATTTTAGTAAAAATTTTATATTTATAAGTATGACTAACACGAAATATGAACTTTTAAATATGTAATGTAATATTTATGCAATATCAACATATCATTCACAATTTTATTACTTTTCTTAAAGAATCAATAATGCTGAATGATAGAGGTACAGTTTATAAAACTCATACAATATTTATGCATATATTTCCCACATGTTTTCCTCCTAACATTAGAGGGAAAATATAAAAGGATGAGTCCAACTACTTTTCTTTCATTCCCTCTGTTCAATGCAAACCAAACAAAAACATTTTTTTTTCTTCCCTTTTCTCCCCTCTCCTTTTCATTCCTTCATTTCCAGCCCAACCCAACTATTCCCCAATAATTTATGAATTTTATATAATGTCATTGTATTATTCATTATTGATATTTAATTATTATTAACTGTATATAATTTTTTATATTAATATTATATAGAGTAAATTACACTGACATCCCCTAAGATTTAGTAAATTACACAAATTACCCCTTACTTTTTATATCTACACAAACTCCCCTAATTTTTGTACTTTTGTTATATTGATCACCCTTGCATGAGAAATAAGTGTAATCTTTTAAATAAAAAATGTGATAAATGCAATTAAGTTAAATAAAACATAGTATATTATAGAGACAAGTCCAAATAATATATGAGTCAATACATCTTTATTATTTTTGGTTCGTTACGATATAGTATAAGAGTGATTTAAATGATATCTCTTTAGAATTGTTGATGCATTTTGTAACCAACAATAATAAAGATACATTGATTTGTATATTATTTGGATTTGCCTCCACAATATACTATGTTTTGTTTAATTTAATCTCATTTATCACATTTTTTGTTTAAAATATTACACTTATTTCTCATATATAGGTAGTCAATGTAACAAAAATATAAAAACTATGAGATTTGTGTATGTGTAAAAAATGAATGATAATTTGTATAATTTCATTAAAATTAAGGAGAAATCATTATAATTTACTCTAATATATATTATACTCATAATTTATTATCTTCTTCATTAAGTTATCAATCTTTTCTCTTCGGCCTCTGTCCTCACCCCTATTAAATAAAGAAAAAAAAAATGTATGTACTGACAGTGTATAAGATTTATACATTTTCATTGTATCATTATCATTGATGTTTAATTATTGTTGACTTTTCAAAAAAATAATAATAATCCAAATGAATAATAAATAATAATGTACATGTGTATAAATCTTTACACTGTGTACAGATTTTAAACTCTTAAATAAAACGTTATTTTTATTAAAAAAATACTGTAAATAACATGTAAGTCTGTCCAATATTAATACATGAACATTTGATTTGCTACCACTCTATGCTCACTAGTCACTAGTGCATCGTGCAAAGCACTCCACTCATTTATGTTGAATACGAATATTTTCATCATTTTTATTTTGTTTTGCATAGTTATCCAAATATTATTATAAACTTTTTATAAAATTAATTTATTTTTTACTAAAATATTATCACGGAAAGTCAAATATATAAATAATCACTATCTTGCTTATACTTTTAAAATATAATATACCACTAAATCACACGTTTTATTTCAACAAGTTATATAAATAAAATTACATATAACATTCTTCATTTAGTATATTAATAAGGAGCTAGGTTTATCCTTTTCAGTCATCATTGTTGCCAGTTTGTCACAGTTCACATAGTACAAGTTATGACCCCACCATGGTGTAGAGCTTAATTCTTCTTTATTTATATTTTTATAACATTGTAGAGCTTATTATATCTTTTATTATAAAAAATAACTAAAGCTAAAATTAAAATTTATCATAAGAGTAAAATTTACCGGAATTTTATTTTGAATATAATATCACAAACACCTAATTTACCGGAATTTTATCTGAATATAATATCTAATATCTATATATTTTCGGTGTAAAGATTTATACATAATTAATATATTATCTGTTATTCATTAATATTATTTTTTGAATAATCAATTATAAGAAAATACAAATATTAGATAATGAAATAAAAATGTATAAAACTTGAATATGCATATACATTTCTCTCATTTAATTTCTCTGACACTCATTAATTGGAAAAGCATCTAAAGGTGTTAGTGCTAGAAACGAGGCAGCAAGTGTTGAATAGTTATCACGTATTTCTGACATTTTCTTCATCTTCGTAATCTTCATTTGTCTTGAATTTTTTTACCTTCTAATTTTTAAAGTTTAAGAGAATATTAATGACTCTTTTATTTATGGATTATATATTTATCATTATTATTAAAAAATTATGAAAAAAAGTAGGAAGAGAAATTGAGAAATATTAAAAAATAATAAAAACTCTATTAAAAATAAATATACATGAAGTAACCTTTTATGTTTGGATAGAAAATGTAGACAAAATTTAAAAAAAATGGAGAGAGTAATTAAATTGTGAGAGGAATATACAGCAATAATTAAAACTGATATATAAACCGACAAAACATTAATATAAATAATATAAGATATTATTATATCTAAAATGGATTAATTGGTTACCAAAAAACTGAGATAAAAATCGGGGACCGCTATTCAGCGGTGCAATGAATTTCCAACGGTATGATTGGTTCTTCAATTTGGGCACGTATCCTACTTAGTGAAGGAACATATCATCGATTGATGAAATGACTAAAACTAATTTTTAATAAAATTTTAACAATCCAAACAAAAAGAGTAATTATCAACAAAATATTAATGTAGTTATATAAGATCTTTTAGATTTCAGATAAATAAATCAAATGATCAAATATTTGATTTGATTTTTGACATGACATTTATCAAAAAAGACAGTACAGTTAACTCCCTCAAAAATGATTATTTTCTTAATCATAGGCTAGAGGATATCTTTTATTATAAAAAATAACTAAAGCTAAAATTAAAAAATTTCATAAGAATAAATAAAACATATATCAAATAATGAATATATTTAATGAGATAAATCATCTTTCATATGAAGAGATATTTTATTGTCGTAAACCAAATATAAATGGGAAAGAAACCTGAAGGCATTCACCGGCAAGCAAGATTGCTCCAACGCCAATTCCTGTGTTGATTGCCGTTTGAATAAAGATTACAAAATAGAACATCAATCCTGACCCTGTCAAACACAATTACCAACTAACCACTATCAAAATAAATTCGAATCGTGCTACGCACTACCAAAATGTATTATAAGTTTTTAGTTACAAGTGGATTAAAAAAGCACAATAAAAAACATACATAAATTAAAATAGTACTTATAGATTTACCAAAAATATAATAAAAATAGTATTTACAGTCTGTTTGTAAATTGATTTTAAGAAAATTTTAATTCATTTTGCACAATAAGGAAACCAGGTTTATTTTCCATAAATATCATCTAAATATTCTTTTGTATAGTCTGTGTTACCGTATGTATTTTTTAAAGTATATGTATGGTTTTGTTTTTAGAAATCTGAAATTTAAACTTTAAGCCCAAAATACAAGGTGGTTGGGTGGAGAGTTTAGTGAATAAAATGAAGAGAATGTTGAAAATTTGAATCTCACCTATTATAAAAATTAATATATTAATATTTGTCTTTCAAAAAATTATAAATTTTTTTTATATAATTTTATAAAGATTAGTATTCATTGAGTGCTCAAAAATGATGGATATCTTTAAATATCTTCAATGCCACAAACGGACAATCAATGAGTGCTCAAATTTGACCACATAAATTTTTAACTAAATCAACTAGGAAAAAGTTGAACTTCACTAAAAAAAGAATAAAATAAAATTTTCATGTTCCTAGACTTAGAGGGGTAATAGTTAATATATACCAATTATTAGGGGATATCGCTATTAACATGTAGGGATATATTTTTCCTATATTAAGTAACAAAATCTTATTGTTTGCCTTTGAATTTGGCATTTAAACAATAAACAAACAAAAGGCAGATATGTTGTTTGAACCCTCCAAATGGCCATCATATCCTACAAGAGAGTGATTATGATTAATGTAGTGAAAATATTGTAGTTATATAGTGGTATCCAAACACATTGATAAATTTTTTAACAAGTGTCATTTTTAAGAATCAAATTTTTAATATTTTGTGAATATAATTCTTAAGAATTTAGTCAAACATAGACATAACCAACATCTTTTTTGTGCTATATTTACATGTGTGCACATTTATTGTCCGACATAAGTGTCACTCCAAATACCATAACCTTGTGATTTATTGAGAAAAAAAATATTAAAAATAAAATTTAATTTTTAAATATTTTTTGACTAATCATAACTTATGATACATGAAATGATACTTATTGTAAGACAGCATATGTACTCTCATATTTACGTCTCATGTTTCATAAAGTGTCTCGTTCCATATATATCAAATCTAATATTTAAGTATTTTTTCTGAAATATTTTGTGGGATATATATGCAACATTTATATAGATAATATTAAACAAAAAACAGAGGAAGTCTAAGCATGGTTGAATTTTAATGATTCATTACCTAATACATCGGCGGCCAGTTCCCGGAAACGGATGTGGCGGCGGCCGGAGGTCTCACAATGATCAAGCACTTTAGACATAAGATAATAAGAGTAGAAAGTTACAACACCCATCACGGTGAGGCAAAAACAACCAAGCCCCCACCCCAATCCTCTGAATGCATATGGCAACGTTAGTATTGTTGGCCCCACAATCGCCGTTGTTAAATGAAATCCCGCATGCCACCATTCACCTATATATATCATCATTCATACATCATATACTATATTCATCATTCTAGCCGTTATCGTAAATCAAAAATGATAATAATGTATAATTATTGGAACTTACTTTGTTAGAAGTCATAAATTTTTTGTGTGAAATTTAAAAAACTCTGAAGTCTTACATAAAAGAATATTGTTACAAGCTACAATAACAACACTACTTCATGAAATTATAGTCAATATGATTTTAATTACAATCTTATTATCACGACCTCAATTACGACCACAGATTTAAAAGTAAAGTCTTAATTATGGATGTGGAGTTTTGATTAATGGAGAAAAACATGGATAAGATTGTTCATATTATAATATGAGTGATTGATAAATGATTATGAGTATGGTGGTTTACCTTTGGACTGAAGGACAAAAGCAGCTCCGGCATCCGCTTCATCATGGTGGTTCTCCAGGAAGGGGTCCTCCTTAGGTGGATCTGGCATGATATTATTATGGGTTGAGTATACTAAGGAAGAACAAGTATAAATTCAACTATGATGTGCAAATCTTATATTGTGTTCGGTGAACAAACTATCCAAAGAATGCGGGTGGGGTAATCTATCTTCTGTTAGAGCCGTATAAAATAAGGTAGGAAGTGCTTGTTTCTCTTTTTTTTTTTTGTAGGATTTGGACACTTGTGCTTTTATATGTTCACACTTCTAATTCAACTTGTTTAAGGTTTCACTAGATATTCAAGGTGGAGGGTTTAATTCTTGTCAGCGACATTTGTTAAGAGGAGCAACTACGAAATCTGAATGAATTAGTTCAGTACCAAAAAATGTGAGAATATACACTTGTTAGTACAAAAAACCACATAACATTAATGGTTCAGAGGGACAATTACCCATCCAAAAGAGATTAGTTTTTATCCATAAGGGAATGAATATTATTAGTAGTACAAAAAAAACTACATAAGATTAATTGTTAGAAAAAGTTAAATAGTATAAAGAGAAAAAAACGTATGTACTAACGGTATTTGAGTTTTTTGCACCATTGTTGTATGATCATTCATGTTTTACCATAATTGACGTTATTAAAAAAGTAATACAAATAAATAATGAATTATATACTGATTGTGTATGATTTTTTGTGCTGACAATGCATACACTAATTTGTTCATTTGGGAGGAAGATGAATTTGCAGAACTCCTTGAGCAACTACATGGCTTAATGCCTAAACATCATATTGATGACTCTTGGTCTTAGATTCATGATACAAATGGAAAATACTCGATCAGAAATGCTTATCAAACTCTACAAAAAGTGGAAGGAAACAATGGTATTGCTTTCTTCAAAAGACTTTGGGATTGTAACACCCCGACAAAGATGAAGTGCTTAGTGTGAAAAATTGCTTTGAATGAGTTATCATCTAAGGTGAACCTTGCTCATAGAGGTGGGCTGACTTCTCAAGACATTTTTTTTTTGTTCTCTTTGTGGTGAGGTGGAGGAATCTACTAGTCATTTGTTTTTTGGTGTTCTGTTGCATATTTAGTTTGACAAAAGCTTTATTCTTGCTTTGGACTCCGTTTTATTATTCATAACAATGTCATGTCTATGTTATCTATTCATGAAAAAACTATTTGGTTGGAGAAGAAAAACAAAAATGGTGGGTGGCTCCTTTGTTTGTGAAAATTTGGCACATTATGAGCAAAATTATTTTTTGAGTACAAGAAGTTCAAAATAGATGATATGATGAAATTTATTTTACACATTCTTAGAGTCTTTTTCATGTTCGCTTTCCTCTTTTCTCTTTTTCTCTAATATATTGCGTGAGACGCTCATCATATTGTCTTTCTCTTTGTTGATGTAAAGATTTCATGAATAAAAATACAACTTGTTCTTCTAATTATTTTATCCCTAAATCAATACACTTTTTATTAGTGATCAAAAGAATATAAAAAGTGCACTTAAAAGTTAATAGTTAATAAGAATTAAATATTTGTATTAAAAAGTCATGATAAGATACTATTTTCAATAGCGAAAGAGGTCTGGTCCATTTTCCTTTGAAAGAGATCTAGTTATTGCACAAAATTTAGGTGTTTGATTATTTATTGTGTCACATGTATATATTTAGTTAAAAGAGTGAGGCACCAAATCTTTTAGATACTGAAAGTGAAAAGGATCCAAACTTTTATTATACAATAATTTTAACTGAATTAGTGTAGTCAATTTTCTTGATTTTATAAAAAGGCATTATATCATTTGTAACTTTAATCTCTTAAGCCATCCTGAAAATGTAAAAGTTTGTTGTTTCTTGCTAATCACCGAATCACAACAAAATTGTAAAAAATAACAAATGTTGCAATTTATGTCTAAATTTGTTTATTGTTTCTATTTGCGTAATTTTACATATATTAATTGAGTTCAGAGTAGTTATCAACTATATCAAACTCGAACCTGAAAGTTGAACTCGGATAAAACCCAAATTTAATCATATCAAATTTCCTGTTAAATTCAGGTTGAGTTCAAACGTGTACTCACAAGTTCAGTTTTCATTGTCATTTCTACTTTCTTAAAAGTGATAAGCTATTGAACTCATAAAACATGAATGGGGATCTGTTGTCCCCAATTATATCTCTAAGTTTATCCCAAATTAATTATAATGAAAAAATAGACAAATTGACGAATGTTTGATTTTTTTAACTGATATATTATATTATAGGATAAACTTTGAGATATGATTGGATATATCAAATGGTTGTCTATAAAACATTAGTTCCCTTCCACGCTTAAACTGACAACCTATATGAGATTGGTTATATATGCCGTAGTGTTTTCCTTCTTTAAGTCTTTAAGTTACTAATATAAAAAAAAATAAGATTGTAATATTTATGTATTATTAATATAAAAATTTATATAATTAATATATTATTTATTATTTATTTGTATTACTTTTTTTTAGAAAAGTCAATAATTAATAAACATAAATTATATAAGTGTACTTTGTTTCAATATCTCTTTTTAAATCCCCACGTCTCTCTCGATACCTTTAAAAGGCCAAGTAAGGACCTCAAGCCTGTAACTTAGTCCTTGAGTCTTTAAAAAGAACTTCCATAAAACTTTTTATCTCAATCATTCTATTTCTTTATGATAAAAATTAATGACTTTAACTATCTTATTCATGATTAAGATATCATTATAAAACACAAAAAAACTACTTAAGCTTGGTCCTATTTGTCAATATCAATCAAGATAATTGACTAATGTTACAAGACAATAATAGAATCCAAAGATACAGAAAAAGAAATAAAGAAAACTTGACTTAAATGGCCACTAAAATGTCCCAAGAAGTCTTCACATGTGCATGCAAGCACTTCAACTCTCATTTTACATTTATGACACAATACAATATCCATAAATATATAAAGATTTAATATGTATGCACAAATATTACATCTATTTTTTATACTCATTCACCAAAATTAACATTCAATTTATAATCTTTTCTTCAATATTGAATTTGTTTACCTCCAATCTCCATTGTACATATGGATGAACATTAAGAATAATAGGAAAGGAAACTAATTTAATTAACTGATTTTCTCACCTATTAAGAATCAGAAGCCTTATGCTTCCTTCCTTTCTTTTTCTAAAAAAAACTCAACTCGTAAATAGAGACTGTACCACGATTTTTTCATCCATTGACAACCATCTCCATTAGTATATCATTCCAAGAATCTATTGGCCCAGGCAAGCACCAATGCAAACAATCATTTTGAACATTCCCATTTTTGTCTTTCTTATCAAATGGATGAAACTCTCTATATGGACCAGGATGTCCATCTGGTCTCAAAAGTGAAAGTGGTACAAAATCAACAACTTTAAGATTCACACCATTTCTTGAAGCTTCAATAACTGCATTTTCAACCTCCATTAACTCTATATCACGAAGCATCTTATTCAAATACTTAATCTCCATTTCACCTTCCTTAACTGGTTTTGTTCTATTGCATGTTCCACCATTAGACCATTCACCATTTTCAAAATGGTCTGGAGTGAATGTTCTATAAAATATCATGCCTTTGTGATGTGAAGAAACTATGTAATTCAACACAAATTTGATGGCTTTTCTATAAGCAAAGGTAAATTCTAACTCTTTTAGGTTACTTTTAGGGCAAGAGTGACACCCTAATATAGTGTCATTTTCATAGTAGATTGCTGATCTTAGAAACCATTTCCCACATGAGAGAATAATGTAATCAAAGTTCATGAATTGGTTTTTCCATTTACTACTTAATTTGTCAAGATGTAACTCAATTTCAGAATTTGGAACACCATTAATGTCTTCAACAATACCAGCTTCTACAAGAAATGGTGACCAGATAACTGATAGAGTGAAGTTGAATGAAGAGAAGTGCCAGGTTTTGGACTTGAATCCTTTCTCCTCATATACCACAACAGATTGCCCCACCTGAAGGACAATAGTTTAAGTGAGTCTGTTTTAAATTGTGGTTATGATTATTGCGAGTATGATCAGTATGGTGTGGATTATGACTATGTCGGCATGAAATTTTTTGTAATTAAAAATATATTTCAATTTAGTGTGGCTTAAAATCAAGGATGGTGGTCATTATGAGTGCAACCACAATATCACGACCGGATTTGATAGACACGGTGTAATTAATGAGTTTTATTAAATGAGAGTAACATTATAATTTTATAATATGTTTTTAAAAATCAAGAAATATAATGAATTTTATTGATTGATACCCTTTAATAACAATAAGTTGTAGTAACATAAGATTTAGTAACAATAAGTTGTTGATCTAATTATGTATAAGATCATATTGGATATTCAAATAAACCAAAAATTCAAGGTTAGATTTCTAAGAATAACATTTATCGAGAAAAATAAGAATAGAAGACATACCGTAGAAAGCATGCACATCAAGGACTTGACATGGTTTCTAGTTATTGAGTCACCAATGAGTGCCCATGTTTTATTGCGCATTGCATTCAGAAACTTATATGGATCAAATGAAGGTAAATCACACTTTCTAGGAGTCCATTTCCAATACAGAAATTCTCGATCTGGCCTCCCATTCTTCAAGCAATTTTGATAAGGTTCAATGTGATTGCAATTTTCACTATAGAGTGGACCCTTTGGATTAGGGACCCAATCCCCACTTAAGTAATCACATTTCTCTACATTTCAAAATAAACAAATAATTTGTCACTTTTAAAGCATGCATTCACATTTCTAAGGTACTATTTTTTTAGTATCTAGAATCCAATCAATTTAACATAATTATTTAGTATTTGGGTAAATAATTTGAGTAAACATTAACTCAAAAAGTTAATCTGAAAAATCTTATGTTTATTCAAGTTAATCATAAAGTAAACATAGGTGAAAAGTCAAAGATTGGATTAGTGAGAATCACACTTATTAGGAAAGATATTCACATACTTCGAAAGAAATTAATTTTTTATCCTTTATATGATGTGATATATTTGATTATACCAAAAAGATCTCACAACATGTATTGCACTTTAACTAATAAAAATTCCAAGTAATTACTGATAGGTCAAATTCTATTTTTATAAGGTTCTTTCTCACGAATTTATTGAATAAAATAAAAACTGTTTGCAACAAAAAATTAAGTCATTTTTCAATATTTCATAAATTATTTTCTCGTTTAAATAGGATCTCTTTAATGACTATAAGATGGGGGAAACCATATATTAGTTACCTTGTTGTTCTATAATGAGTGTAGCTCTATTTGCTATAGGCTTGTCTTTGGTTTAAAAAATGTATTCAAATTAAAATTTAATTATTAAAGTATTTTTCTAATCAATCATAGCTTAGACACAATTTTTTCGGTATATGTTTATTGTACAAATAATAACGTTACCCCACCATTTTTTGTATGCAAAACTAACCGTCAGTTAGTGTATAAGAATGTTAAAAACTCACATATATTTATAAAACAATAAGAAAGACATGAGAATATGGCTATATAGCTTACCTGTATTTGTGGATTGGTCTTCATTTTCAGGAACATGTTCTGAAACAAGTGTGTTTTGGTGTTCTGGTACTATGGTTGTTTTCTCAGGAAAAGTGTGTTCCAGAAGTGGCACAAATTTCTGGGGTAGGGAATGAAAGAAGACAAGTTTGAAAGCAAGTCCAAAGAAGAATGTGATAACCACCAATTTTAAGATAAGATTCTTGTGCTTGTAACCAAACCCATGCTTCAAATAATCAATCCTCATATCTTTGCTTCTATCTTTCAGTGTGTGGTACTTGTGGTTTCACAAACTGATTATAAACTCAAGTAATGCTTCTTTGGTTCATTCTCACTCCTTCACCATTTTCCAACTAGTTAAATGACACTTGAACTAAAAAAGAAAGTGTCTTTGATAGTTAAGAAAAAGAGAATTTTAATCTATAATAACATTATTAGGAAATTTGATAATGGACAAACATTATATTATTTTTTATAAGTAATTATTTGATTCTTTTTGTCTCAAACAGGTCAAAAGAGTTGTCAAATGTTGTCTTAAGGTTCTAATTATTCAATTATAAGTTGATAACAATCATTAATAAGGAGTACTATGCTATCCCTCATGGAAAAAATGGCTGGCCATGACCAAATTAGATATAGGAAATGTAAATGTAAGAAATTCTATCTATATCTATACTATTAATAAAAGCAAAACAAGTAATAATTACTTCATGGTATAATTTTTATATTCCAAACTTACCCTTTATATTTTTAATAACTACTATAAACTTCCATATATTACTTTCATTTTTTATATTAATAATTTAATATCATTAATCTTCCACACATTCTCCTATTTCCATCTTCTATTTTTCTCCACCCAATAGACACAAAATGAGAAATTGACATAAGTTTTATGTATATCATATCAACTATCACATATTATCTTTTTAAATCTTCACTCTTTATTGAGTTTATATACTGCACTCTTATATTTAAATTGTTTTTCTTAAATAATACAATATGAAAATCATACATACTATATCAAAAAAATAAGAATGCGGGTGACCGGGACAGAGTGCCAGTCGACACGCTAGTTTTTATAAAGCAAATAGTTGTTATTCGAAACTAGTGACCTCCTTCGAATCACAAGGCAGCAAACAATTTTATTATTGTATCGAAGAATATATGATAAAGATATATATCTCATTTTGTACATTATAGAACCATTTCAAACGATTAATATTAATTGAGTTAAACCCTCCTCCTCTACATTATTGAGTTTATCCCAGAGTATAGGTAACTCAAAATAATAATAATAATATAAAAGTGACAAACCACATATCCAAATTAAGTATATAGTATCAATACCACATATATGATAACAACCAATGATGTCTTTATTTGCTCTCTTCATCTCTACTCTTCTGGTTTTTTCTAGTGCTCATCTTACTTCCAGATTCCTTATCAAAATTAGGGATGAGCGTGGGACTGGTTGGGACGAGTTAAACATGTCCCTAAATATTGATTAGGTCAATTTTTGAACTTGAACTCGTCCCTAGTTAGGATGAGATATGTGAGGGACATGTCTAAAATAAGATGGATTAAGATAGAGATAAGTTCGGGTTGGAAAATGACAAAATGACAAATGAAGATTTTTTTCCTCAAATCTTTAAGTATGCACAATCAAACTTATCACAATCTATATATAAACTCAACTAAAACATGTATCCCTCATACATCAGTATATAAACTACAAACCGTAAATTGCACCATTCAAATTAAAAACTACCACAATTACGTGACTGAAAATTATAGAAGTCTTTGAAATTTCAGAACAATTTAAACTGTCAAGTGTCAATGCAAAGCTAAAAGTGTTCTTGTAAATGATAAAAAAACACTTGACAACTGAAATGACAACAACATGCCAACACTCAAAAATTCATACAAAAATGAATACAATAACTAACTCTTAAGCGTCAGAGTGTCTTTCACTCTTGTTGTAGCGGTCTTTCACTATCCAAGAGAATTAAACAATAAAAGAAGGTAAGGAATGAAGATTATATGATAAGTGATACGAATATACTGTGTGCGCTTGTAGGTATTTGAGTTATGTGGGCTGAACATGAGTATTAATAAATGGTTATTCAACTATTCTTATATATAACTATAAGGACGGGCCAAGTAACCCGAACATAGACCCGAACCCGTCCTTTTTTTATGCCGGGTCTGTCTCTTTTAATCGGATTTATCTTTTATTATTTCTTTGGACAGGTCAGACCCGTCCCTAAGTCATCAGGCTGAGACGAGTCTTGGGTCAGACCGGATCTATGGGTCGAATTGGATTTTACTCACACCTAATCAGAATGGTTAAATCATTTTCCAAAAAATCATAGGCAATAAAGAGGCAACCTTTTTAGAGCGGCCAGAAATTAATGTTGGCCTTGTTTCAGTTGTTTGTTTATTTGTATCGTTTGTTTTTTACTCCTTCTGTGTCTTTCTGTTGTTTCCATTTGTCCTTCTCTCAATGTGACTGCACAAAATGCAAGGTTCATATATGTTTCTACCATACAAAACACTTCAATGGTTAATTAGCATTTATTCTATGTATTAATCACAATATTTTATTCATTCATTTTTTATTTAGCCAAATTGTTATTTTTATCTGAACATACATTAATATTATATTTATGTGTGCCTTTTATATGTGCAGATATAAAAGATTTAAAAAAATAGACATATAAGAGAAATATACAGCCTGTGTTTTTCAATAATGAAGCTCTATATAAAATTATCAATATCAGCTATAAAATGAAAATTATAATCCTTTCTTTTACATTCAATTTGTTTGCATATCAAGAATCATAACATAAAAAGACTAGCACCAATTCACTGGTATTTACAGCTCAAATGAGGGAAATATAAGGGGTATTTCACTCATGGTTCGTTTGCGAGTTGAATTTGGCAGCAGAATGACGTGAAATACACTTGTCATGTATCTCGGAAGTCTTCCCTTTCCTTTCCTTCCCTTCCTCTCCAATACTCGACTCGCAGACGGATCCTAACCGGTTTTCTCATCCATTAACAACCATCTGCATTAGTATATCATTCCAAGAGTCTATTGGTCCTGGCAAACACCAATGTAAACAATCATTTTGAACTTTAGCATTTTTGTCTTTGTTCTCAAATGGATGAAACTCTCTATATGGACCAGGATGTCCATCTGGTCTCAAAAGTGAAAGTAGTGCCAAATCAACAAGTTTAAGATTTACACCATTTCTTGAAGCTTCAGAAGCTGCCTTTCCAAACTCCTCCAACTCGATATCGCGAAGCATCGTGTTCAAATACTTCATTACGATCTCGCCTTCCTTAACTGGTGCAGTCCTATTGCATGTTCCCCCACTAAACCATTCTCCATTTTCAAAATGATCAGGTGTGAATGTCCTGAAAATAATCGAGCCTTTGTAATTGGAAGAAGCGATGGAGTTTAAAACGAACTTGAGGGCTTTTCGGTACGCGAAGTTAAATCCGAGCTCTGTCAGGTTCCTTTTATGATCACAGTAGTGACACCCCAATATAGTGTCATTCTCGTAGTAGACTGCGGATTTGAGAAACCATTTCCCACATGAAATGATAATATAATCAAAGTTCATGAACTGATCCTTCCATTTACTATCCAGTTTGTCAAGATATAGTTCAACGTCAGAACTTGAAACACCATTAATGTCTTCAAAAATAGCAGCTTCCACGAGGAACGGTGACCAAATAACTGAAATATTGAAGTCGTATGAGGGGAAGTGCCATCTTTTGGACTTATACTCCTCATCGTGATAGACCAATACAGGTTGTTCCACCTGCACGACAAAATAGTTCAAGTGAGTATTCACTTCCCTACCAATGATTCCTGAAAGTAACTATCATATATAGGTTATCGTAAGTTCTAAAATACATTATCCTCCGTAATAGCCGACCCTACTTAGTGGCTGAGTAAAATTTTATTAACGAATAATTTCATGATTCAACTGACAGTCCAAACAGGTGGTAACCAAGTCCATCTTTCACAAACTATCAATATGCATTCAATCAATTAGAACCGAAAACTACTACTGTAACATGTACACATACACCTGAAGTGGAAACCAAATGATGAGGAAATGAGTTTATAAAAGAACAAGAAAACGAAAGGACGGGGATAGCGTGTGAAATTATTCTTACAAGTAGGCTAGTAGCAACTATATTTACATGGAATTATTTTGAAGTATATATTAGGTAGCTCCACCTTGTTTGTGTCAATAGTCATCACCATCATCATAATCTTAATACTTTTAACTCCACTACTCTTTACATTTTTTCGGCATCTTCTATAAGTATCTTTTTGGAACAAACCTTTTTCAATGTGAACCCTTGAAAACTCATTCCAATACAAGTTCAAACCAATCATCTATCAATTAACCATCATTCCATCAATTCTTGTAAACTAGATTGTTGTTGCTCTCGATGACTTCAGGGCTGAAGAACAATGCCTTCAAGTCACAGAGCTCTTGTTATATATAAATACATATGCATCATATCTATAATCCATGCAAAATTCTGATGCAATTCAAGCAAGCACAATGTTAAGAAATAAAAACATTGGCTTAACTTAATTCTCCACACATAAGCTGATGCAATAGTACTTGATAAATGTGTAACTACTAATTATTGAGATCAAAAACCTATCCTAGTCTATTCAAACAAATAAAAAGGGCGGCCAGTTCACGAGGCTCCCACCTAGTGGGTTCTGGGGAGGGGATATGTGTGCAGTCTTACCCTCTTAAGCGAAGAGGTTGTTTCCAAGAAGAT
Source organism: Lupinus angustifolius (assembly GCF_001865875.1). Taxonomy (NCBI): domain Eukaryota; kingdom Viridiplantae; phylum Streptophyta; class Magnoliopsida; order Fabales; family Fabaceae; genus Lupinus; species Lupinus angustifolius. The sequence goes on from NC_032026.1 coordinate 1,535,384, forward strand.
TTGAACGTATGACTTCCGGAACATAAGGCAAACAACTTCACTATTGCGCCGAGGCTCGCCCTCTAACAAATACATATAACAAAACTAAAACTTAATCAGAAATTGCAACAGATTCTTGATTATTGTTTAGAAGAACTACCAACATTTGGCATTGGAACCAAAAACGAGGATCCGGTCCGATGCATATTCAGAAAAACATATGTACAACAGGCTGCTGTCTGATGCTCATAGAAACATTACAAAAGATCAGGCAAGAAGGAAAACAACATCCGGGCCTAATCATTAGATCTGTCCATTCTATGATTTGGTCAGTATAAGTTATCAACACAGCAGTGGAGTAAAAATTTACAGTTTATAAAAATATGATAAAATATTAATCAACAAACAGAAATTTTGTAGAAGGGTATGTCCTATGAGAAAAACTCAAACTTCGATATTTTTTCAATTCAACCTGAAGCCTCGGGCCTTGGCACTGATTGCATGGTAATCGTCAAAATTAATTAACAGAGATGATAAAGTCGAGCACTCTATTAACTTAATGGTGTCAAGAATGAAATTGACACCTTGACTACATTTTACGACAAGTCATAAGTTATTGAGAATTTGAGTGTGTCCATATATCCAAGCTAGGCTCAATGTGACTGTGCAACTGCATTACAGAGCCATTCAACATAAATGGACATTACTTAAAATTTGTCACATTTAACATCCTCAGAAATCAGAATATCCTTTATCCGATGATTGCATAAAGAAACTCTTCTTCCAATTGAGGTGTTCCAATAATAATGTCTTTCATTTTACAAAATTATCATTATCATTAGTCAATGAAGACTGAAGAATGTGAATTAGGCAATTGGGAGTTCCCATAGCCTCACTCAAGTTTTCTAAACACGAAATTGCAACAATGCAATGATAAGAATTCTGAGCATGAAAAACAACAAGCTGACTTATTTCCACCTCAACGCAGTAAGAAGAATCATTGCCTCAAGTATTATTCAATTAACATATTTTAAAACTAAGATCTAATAAATGCTTTGATTAAAGTTCGATGACAAGTAATACCCCTAATAACTGAAAAGCAATCTTGGAAACCATGAATAAATAATAACCATTCGACACAGCAAAAATACGAACACATGAGCATGTAAAATCGCCTTAGATAAGAACGTCATATTGTTCTATGTTTTATTTCACTCTCCTTATGGTTAATTATGAGAGCTAGATATGTGAACAAGAAGCTAAAATTCTATTTGACACTTCATACAAACACATACCATGGAAAGCATACACAACAAGGACTGCACATGGTTTCGGGATATGGAATCGCCAATTAGCGCCCACGCTTTATTCCGCATTGCATTCAGAAACTTATACGGATCAAATGGAGGCAAATCACAATCTCTCGGAGCCCATTTCCAATACAGAAACTCCTTATCAGGCCTCCCATTCTTCAAACAATTTTGAGGACCTTCAATGAAATTGCAGCTTTCATTTGTATAAACTGGACCCACTGGATTAGGGACCCAATCCCCACTAAAGTAATCACATGTCTCTACATTTAATAAACAAACAAATATATAAGTTCTAACTTATAAGCATGCATTCACAATCCAAAGTTAGTAACATTAGGATCTAGAATCCAATCTATGCAACATAACTCTTCATTTTCATATGCTACAACAAATATATACACAATACTATTTTGGAATGCAGATCTAAAAAGAGTGTAATATATATATGCATTGACAAGGTAAAGATTTATATACAATTAATATATCATTCATAAGATTAAATGATAATTAAGTATGAACTATGCATGATGAATGATGCAGTGACCGAGTATAAAACTCTTAGTTCTTTTCTCATCTGAAAAATATGTGCTAGTACATAAAAAGGCTAAAAGTGTGAACTTTCATATATTAAATCTATAAAACTAAAAAAGAAATCCAATAAAAAGAACCAACTTACCCTTGTTTGTGTGAGACACTTGATCTTCATTTTGAGGAACATGTTCTAGAACAGGTGGCAGTTGGGGCACTTGTTCTGGAAGAGTTGTTGGAATTTCAGTTACATATTGTGAAAAAACATGTGGGTTTTGAGGTTCTGGTACAGTGTTTGTTTTCTCAGTAAAAGGGTGTTCCAAATCTGAAGAAATTTCATGAGACAAGGAACGAAAGAATACAAATTTGAAAGCCAATCCAAAGAACAAAATGGTAAGAACCAATTTAACAAGAAGATTCTTGTTATTATAACCAAACTTGTGCTTCAAATAATCAATTCTCAGTGTCCTCATCTCTCTCTCTTTCTCTCTTTATTTCAGTGATGATGTACTTTTGTTTCCACAAATTGGAACCAAATGCACTTCAAAGTTTAGATTTTTTTGCTACCCATAAAGCAATGGACACTGAAAATTGGTCTTTTTTTCAGCAAAGAAATCTAAGAGTTGAGAACTGATGATTAAGTCAAGTGATGCAACTAAGATCCATGTTTCAATGTATGTTACCGACTCAACCTTACTTGGTTTAATAATTAATGTTTCATAAGAAAATACTAGATTCTCCACATTTGTTCCATTTAATTATAACACCATTTAACTAAAAAAGAAAAAAATATTGGTTACTTGGCATTAAAACATAGTTTGATATAGTGATATAAAACTCTGCTAGGAAAAAAAATGAAAGGTTCAATTCTCATGAACGATACTTGTTTGAATAGAGAGTTTCTTACACATAAAGTAAGAAATATATTTGTAGTACCAAAAAAATATAGTTTAATCATTGTTCAACTAAGTATCATGAGTTAAAAATAATTTAAAAAATATTGAAAGTTCAGAAAATAAGACTAACTTAAAGAAGGATGTAAAAAATGGTGAAAATTGCAAGAGATAAAATATATGATGAGTTATATAAATCTCTAAATATTAAGAAAGGAGAAAAAAATGTTTATACCTTGCTAAAGGATAAAAATATTAAGAAAATGTTGAAGAAATACTTTAATGAAGGTCATGATTCTTATATTAATGGCTAAATATTAAAGAGGGTGATTAAAACTATTCATATTGTAGAATTTAATAGTTGAATGTGAAAGAAACTTTGAAAATAAAGGAAAGTAACAAAATAGTTGGACCATATAATATATCTATTGATGTATGAAAAGTTTCGGGAGCACATGATATTAATCGACTTATAAAATTATTTAATAAAATTATAAGTTCTAAGAAAATAATATATGTATAGGAGAAATACTTTAATTTTTATTTATAATAAGAGGATGGACATATTGGAATTAAAGTTAAGTTATTAATATTAGTTTTGTGGGGTGCTTGTTCAGTTCTTGAATTTATGTGGACAGAAAAATATATTATTAAATTGAGAAGGATGTTTACCCTATCACAGGCATAAGTTTCTTTTTCTAGAGAATAATACTCTAGGAAAATAAAAATATGAATTCAGCATATTATCAAGTTATACAAAATTAAATAATTTTCCTTATTTTCCCCCAAACATATCAAAAATATTTGTCAAATTTTGTGTTTTCTTTATTCTAAATTTGTAATTTTTTGATGAAGGTAGGTTCAGTTAATAAGGAATTTATTTATAATTCATAAGGTTGTATTCAAATTCCATTGCTAACAGGAGGTATCTTATAATGAGTTTAAAATCTATCTATTGTTAGTATATAAAAAATTATATTATCAGTGTGTTATATCTATTGATTTGTATTATTTTTATTTAAAAGTCAACATAAGATAATATATGAATGTGGATGATTTACTGTGAGTAAAAAATACTTACACTATCTGAATATACATTTAAATTTATTTATAAATACATGTGTAAGCATTTATAAAGGCCTGATGCCTACTTTAGCTCTAATGAGCCCCAAAATAAATAAGCTAAACTTTAGTTAACCAATGGAAGGACAACAAAAAAATAAATAAATGGACAAACAATAAAAAATATTATTTGTTTTCTTACATAAACAAACAATATGAATAACTAAATTAAAATGACAAATGAAGTACATAATCATATTTTAGATTTTTATTAATGATTGTCTATGCAATGTTAATATAAAAATTTATACACAGATAATACATCATTCATAATTTATTTATATTATTTTTATTGAAAAGTCATTAATTATTAAATATGAATAGTGAATAATACAGTAATAATATACAAATTGTTTCACTGTAAGTGTATACAACTTTGTTCTCTTCATTAATATGGAATTTCCACCGACACATGCTTTATATTGGTATATGATTGCTCTAGTGATTCTCATTTTAGGTGAGAGGTAACTCGTTCATCTCAGAATGGATCAGTGGTTGTTGGTTAGGATGGTAAAGGGATGCAGACTCACGGATACCTGTAAACAATATTCGTAATAGGTCGGGTCTGAGTCTGTGTTTTTGAAACTGTTGGTAATTGTCATTTGAGATTTTGAGACTACTGTTGGATGGGTCTGAGTCAGAACAACGAGATACCCAGATCGGCAGTACTCGAACCCGCTATTCCTTCCTAAATCTATATTAGTAGCATAATTGTAATATCATGTTAATCGTAATTGTAATGTTACATTGTTAATCCATAACCGTAATGTTGTTAAATACTTATGTTATATCATTAAAGAGTGTGATGTGATGTTATGTTATTATTATATCTGTAATCTAATGTTATGTTGATTAAATAGTTCTTACTAAATTAATTTTACATCATAAGATTGAAGTAATGAGTTTGTTTTTTTTAATAATTGTTTGAGTAAAATGAGTTGTGTTTAATAGTCAATGTACAATGTGTTTAAAACTTTAAATTATGTTTTGTAATTTTCTCATTATTGATTGCTTAAATAAGATTGTAGAAAATAAATACACAATTACATAAATTACACACAATTATTTTTAATATTTTTTAATTTATGGATACTCATAGATTCGCTAGGTACTCAAGGACCCACGAGTAACAGATCCAACAGGTGTCTGCACAAGTCTGCGGCAAGTCTGAGTCCAAAAATGAAACAACGAAATGAATCTAAGTAATGTATTACATGAACTCATTCAGCCTCATTGACATCCTATTGTTGGTGGATTATTATTATTAAGAGTTTTTGCTAATAACTCATATAAGTATATATCATTTAAGAAATCAAAAGAGAAAAAATTGTATACACCTTTATTGTATTATCTACTATTTATGATTAATTATTATTGACTAATTAAAAAAGTAATACAAATGAGTGGTGAATGATATCTTATATATATAAATTTTTACTCTTACATGAATATAACATTTTAATCAAAAAAATATTAGGTCTCGTTGAGAAGAGTATATTTAATGTATTAAGATTTGATATTTTAAGTAACACAATAATTATCAAAACTCTATCACCGATCAATAATCAATGTTAGTATAATAAACGATAGTGGAGCTACGTGCCCGAGGGATTCTTAATTATTGCCTTGATTTCAGGTTGAAAACAAAACAACTGATTTAAGAAAATCTTTTTAATAGAAGATGATCCACTTACGAATAGTACTGAAATTTTCAAAATATGTTACTAAATTTTAAAGCAAAAATTAAAATAGAAGGAAGAGAGTTATTTTAGGTTGGTGGATATGAAGTAAGGGTGAAATCAGGTTAGATTAGACTTTAGTTTAATTATATTTAGAGATGTCAAAATGGGTTGGTCTGTCAAAATCCAAAAATTTATAGGGTTTGAGTATCATATTAAGTATTTTTATTGAATTCGGGCTATGTTAAAATCAGGCTCGGGCCGAGCTTATCCGGGCGGGTTCGGGCTACCCATTTTCTTATCTTTTTTATCTTTTTTGGGACTTTTGGCTTTATAATAAACATTAAGTGAAAATTTACAAAACAACTTATAATAAATATTGTGTTATGACTTTGAATAAAAAATAGAGTAATGTCTAAACATAAACATTATATTATTTTTCTTATTTTGTGGAATATCTTTTTAAGTCCTAACAAAATAATGTATCAAATCAAATGAGAAGACATTGAAGTATATAGTTTCAATTTTCATTTCTTAATTGTGTATTTAATTAAATTTAAGGTCTACAACAAAAATATAATAAAGAAAATAACGTTTACAACAAAATTAAAAAATAACATAATTTTTTATCATACACAACCAAATTTAATATAATAGTTCACAATGGAAGTGTTGATAAGGAGTATACAAAATATAATATTTTTTATTGTGTCCAAATGTTTATATATTAAAGTAAAGTTACAAATTATATTGTGTTAGGAGTAAGAGTTCAATAGAAATGAGAGATTTAATAAATGAGTTATGTTAAAAATCATATACGTGGTAGTGACATCACGTCTTAACTCAAACACAAGACATTAGGTCTATAAATTTGATTGCATTTGACATAACATGTCTTCATCAAACACAATGCATTAGATCTATAAGTTTGGTTGCATTGGACATAAAAAATGTGTTAAAAAATTATACATTAATATCAAATGATATATGTTTTTTAAATAGACTAAATATGTTAAAATTTAAATAAATATTTTTTAGTTTATGCGCGTCGGCCCACTACAATCCGCTACCTACTTAGGACAGGTTTGGACTACAATTTAATATGCATAAATTATATATGGGCTTTTAGCTCGGCCCGATTTAGTCCAAACCCAATGTAAACTAATCTGAACCCGTCCCGATAGTCCGTTTTAACATCTCTAATTATACTCTATATGTTTAAACATTGCTGCCTAAGTCTAGTCTATTTATCTTTTTAAGTTTTTTTTGCAAGCCTAAATTTGGCCTCATTAAAAATATGATATGTTACCCTATTTACCATGCTGACATTTAAATAGGGCAATCAATCTTTAAATATGTTAATATGTCACTCTTAATTGAGAAATCTAACATCCCAAATTCTCAATGCCCTAATTGTGTACGAGATTTATATAATTTTTTTGTATATATTTTATAAAATAATAAAATCAATATTTAATAAAATTATATAGGGCGATCTACTAACTTTAATAGGTTTTCTAAGAAGCTTATGTTTGGCCTATTTAGGTTAAATAGGTTTTATGAGAAGCCTGAGTCTGACATGTTTATTAAAAATGTTCGGCCTCGCTTGAAATAACTCAGATACTAGGCCCTTGATAGACAATCTTACATGTTCACACCCTTAATGACAAGGAAGATAAGATATGATGGTATATCATACCATGTTGTAATCAAGAGTTTGATGAACCAGTAAAATGATAGTATCATGTTAGAATATCCTATCATAGGCTAAAGTATTCCCCATGAGTTAAGTGAATGAACAATATAAATGGATTCAACATCACATAATAACTCAAAATCTTAAGGCATTAATTCTTCATCCACTTCTTCATATATTCAGATTTCTTCGAGATACAACTAATAGTTTGAATTACTCAACAATCTCTCATTGAGTGAGTCCATTACATATGGTCACCCACTTGAGTGAAAGTTTTTATATTAATGAATATTGGATACACTAGAAATTCAAAGATGAGCTCTCTATATATTATTGTCCAACCAATATCACTTTGTCAATAAAACTTTCAATACAAGGATATCTTTTATATGGATCTAGCGATCACTTATTACTTTAATACTCATCCAAGCTGAACCATCATTTTGATTCCAATTGTAAAGATTAGGTTATCAAAATAATAAGAGATATTTTTTCATAGATTAAAGTATTATTTCATGAACTAAGTAAAGAAACAACGTAAATTGGACTTCACAATATATTTGGACCCAATATCTTGAAAAATTGGTCTATAAATCTTTACACTTATAAACTCTTAAACTCATTCTCTTTCTTCAATACACAGTTTACATTTGGAAATACCCACCAAGAAGGGGAGAAGATAAAACAATGTAATATTTTCTGTATCATCAATGAACACCATAATTGTTTCCATCACTTCAATATCATCTTTAAGTAGTGAGCACCAAACACTTTATTGATTGATCATCATTAACATTACTTCATTAACTATTTCTTTAACTATAAACGTAGTTAATTAAAAACTAGTTATTAGTATTATTTTCTTGAGCTTCTAAATTAACAAGTAAAATGAACAACTTCACCTAAAAAAACATATTTTTTTATATTTGAAGTCTGTAAATGATATTCTTAGAACATTATTAACATGATCTTATAATTTATAAGATCTAGTCAATGTGCGTTCTGAAACATTCTTTGATAAAGTAATACCAAACCTGTTTTTATCTAAGTGTTTGTTTAAGGGAGAAGATTTTTTCCTATTAATTTGTATCTTTCAAAAATGAAGACAACATTTATAACTATTTTTACAACTGTATCCTTATTCCCATGTGAATCATCTTTAAAGAAACATAATAATGAAATTATTAGAGAAATGGGAAAGGATAAATTAGGCAAAAGATAGATTGCTTATATACAAATAGAATTATTAACTAAATTTCTTAAAAAACGCACACGTGAAAATAGTAAATTGACACTAAATAATTAATAAACATTATCCAATATCAAATCATCAAATTGACACTTATCAAAAGCAAATTATAAAAAATAAACCACCATAAAAGATTCTAAAAATAAAAGGATTTTTTTAACAAATTAAAGAATTTTTTCAAATTACATTTAGAACATTAATTAAGGAATTAACAAAATAAAATTTTATTGAGAAACTAAAAATGTAATAATTTCTCAAAATGAACATCTCATTGTGGCTTCTATCAATCATAATATGACATCACATAATACACAAACAAAAATTATTTTAAATACGGTGGTTCAGTGCATCAGACTGATGACATCCTTAGTCCCGCACTTAGAGCAGAATGTTTTCGGGATTTAAACTCATTACTTCATGTTCACTAAGCGTAAAACTCACCCTCTGGACATATTTTAAGCAAATATCTTAAAAAACAAACCTTCATCCATGCTCCTTTACAAGCATAAAACCCAACCAGCCACCACACCTTTGCACAGCCGCCACCAGATGATGCACCGCCGCCACCATTTTGCTGAGTGACAAATCTAAGCTCCCCTTTGGCCTCTACGATTCTTTGATAGAATGTCTGAGAGATGATCATAACGATCACGATGATAATCAATCCACAAACATAGCTGTCTAATGGCCTCTCTTTTCTCCTCTTCCAAAATCAATATACCATCATTTTTTTCTTTCATTCCTTTCTCTAATTCTTCAATTGTCTTCTTAAGTTCAACCACATTTGCATTCAGATTTGTCTTCTTTAATTCCTCTCTTTTTGCCTTTGCTTCTAGCCTCTCAACCACAACCCTGAAAGCCAATTCCTCTTTACTCTTGTTCTTCAGCTTCTCCAATAAATGATCTCTCTCATTCTTTAACTCCTCTTTCTCCTTATTCATCTCACTGACACAGGTTTTAGCAACCTGAAGCTCATGTGTGATGTTCGCGATCGAGGCCTTGTAGTTCTTACAGTCATCAGACATTTTGATGTTCGCATTTTCTGTAATGTTGGAGATGATTTCCTGAAAAGCTTCATTTTTAGCAGAAATTATTGCTGACAATGTAGCAACCCTGTCTTCAAGTGCTCTCTGTTCTTGATGAAACTTCTCTTCCCCTTTTGTAAAGCTCTCATTTTTTTCAGTTAACAATTGTTCTGTGACCCGGAGCTTCTGGTCAGAGAGACGAAGCTGAACTTCGAGCATGCGGACTTTCTCAAGCAGAGTATTGATTTCATATCCTTTCTCTTCAAGGTCTCTTCTCAGTATCTCTTGTTCCAAGGCTTTTCTGTCAACCTCCTCTTCCAGAGCTTGCATTCGAATTGTGTACTCGAAATTTTCTTGGACTTTTTCCACAAGCTGAATTTCCCAGTCAGACTTCTGGGATTGGAAGGACTCCACTTCCAGCTGCAACCTTTTCACCTCATCTGTAATGGTTTTGACTTGATCTGATGCTCCATTACTTATGAAAATTATATCCTCTTTCAGTTCAATTTTCTGAGCATGTAATGTGCTATTGTCAGAGAGCAGCTGGTTTATCTGAGATGTCAAATCTGCTACTTTAGACGGTGCATCATTCTCAATATCTTCGAGTTTCTCCATGAGAGCAGATAGTAACTCTTCTCTTTCTTTACACTTTGTTTCATGTTCTGAAATTTGGTTTTGTAGCTCTCCCAGTTCGCTTGCTTCAGTTGTGCCACTCTTAATTTTATCTTCCATATCTATTCCCAGCTCCAGGTTTGCAACTTGTGCCTCGAGTTCCTTAACTTTACTTGAGGATTCATTCTGATACCCTGCATGCTTCTGAATGAGAGTTGAAACTTCCCTATATCTACCCTCAAGAAACTCCTTTAACTGAATAGATTCAGCTTCAAGTTCTTGTATTCTGTTTTGAGCCAGTTGAACCTCATATGTAGCCTGTGAAAGCTTTGATTTCAAAGATTCATTTTCTTCCTCGGTGACTTTTAGATTCTGGCGTATGTTTGTGTCTTGCTGTTCTGCATGTTCCAGTTGCTGCTTCAGAATGGAGAGTTCCCCTGTAACAGCTTTTAGTTCTTCCCCAAGGGCTAATTTTTCATCTTGAAGTTGATCAATCATGGTTCTCATGCCATCAGTAACCTTCTCCGAGTCTTCCAGTTTTTGACTCAGTTCGGCTTCTATCTCACCAGTAATGTCAAGTTGCTGCTTTAGTTCATCATTCTCAACCGAAAGTTTTGATATTTGAATCCCTAATTCTTCAGCATCAAGAGTTCAATAGAAATGAGAGATTTAATAAATGAGTTATGTTAAAAATCATATACGTGGTAGTGACATCACGTCTTAACTCAAACACAAGACATTAGGTCTATAAATTTGATTGCATTTGACATAACATGTCTTCATCAAACACAATGCATTAGATCTATAAGTTTGGTTGCATTGGACATAAAAAATGTGTTAAAAAATTATACATTAATATCAAATGATATATGTTTTTTAAATAGACTAAATATGTTAAAATTTAAATAAATATTTTTTAGTTTATGCGCGTCGGCCCACTACAATCCGCTACCTACTTAGGACAGGTTTGGACTACAATTTAATATGCATAAATTATATATGGGCTTTTAGCTCGGCCCGATTTAGTCCAAACCCAATGTAAACTAATCTGAACCCGTCCCGATAGTCCGTTTTAACATCTCTAATTATACTCTATATGTTTAAACATTGCTGCCTAAGTCTAGTCTATTTATCTTTTTAAGTTTTTTTTGCAAGCCTAAATTTGGCCTCATTAAAAATATGATATGTTACCCTATTTACCATGCTGACATTTAAATAGGGCAATCAATCTTTAAATATGTTAATATGTCACTCTTAATTGAGAAATCTAACATCCCAAATTCTCAATGCCCTAATTGTGTACGAGATTTATATAATTTTTTTGTATATATTTTATAAAATAATAAAATCAATATTTAATAAAATTATATAGGGCGATCTACTAACTTTAATAGGTTTTCTAAGAAGCTTATGTTTGGCCTATTTAGGTTAAATAGGTTTTATGAGAAGCCTGAGTCTGACATGTTTATTAAAAATGTTCGGCCTCGCTTGAAATAACTCAGATACTAGGCCCTTGATAGACAATCTTACATGTTCACACCCTTAATGACAAGGAAGATAAGATATGATGGTATATCATACCATGTTGTAATCAAGAGTTTGATGAACCAGTAAAATGATAGTATCATGTTAGAATATCCTATCATAGGCTAAAGTATTCCCCATGAGTTAAGTGAATGAACAATATAAATGGATTCAACATCACATAATAACTCAAAATCTTAAGGCATTAATTCTTCATCCACTTCTTCATATATTCAGATTTCTTCGAGATACAACTAATAGTTTGAATTACTCAACAATCTCTCATTGAGTGAGTCCATTACATATGGTCACCCACTTGAGTGAAAGTTTTTATATTAATGAATATTGGATACACTAGAAATTCAAAGATGAGCTCTCTATATATTATTGTCCAACCAATATCACTTTGTCAATAAAACTTTCAATACAAGGATATCTTTTATATGGATCTAGCGATCACTTATTACTTTAATACTCATCCAAGCTGAACCATCATTTTGATTCCAATTGTAAAGATTAGGTTATCAAAATAATAAGAGATATTTTTTCATAGATTAAAGTATTATTTCATGAACTAAGTAAAGAAACAACGTAAATTGGACTTCACAATATATTTGGACCCAATATCTTGAAAAATTGGTCTATAAATCTTTACACTTATAAACTCTTAAACTCATTCTCTTTCTTCAATACACAGTTTACATTTGGAAATACCCACCAAGAAGGGGAGAAGATAAAACAATGTAATATTTTCTGTATCATCAATGAACACCATAATTGTTTCCATCACTTCAATATCATCTTTAAGTAGTGAGCACCAAACACTTTATTGATTGATCATCATTAACATTACTTCATTAACTATTTCTTTAACTATAAACGTAGTTAATTAAAAACTAGTTATTAGTATTATTTTCTTGAGCTTCTAAATTAACAAGTAAAATGAACAACTTCACCTAAAAAAACATATTTTTTTATATTTGAAGTCTGTAAATGATATTCTTAGAACATTATTAACATGATCTTATAATTTATAAGATCTAGTCAATGTGCGTTCTGAAACATTCTTTGATAAAGTAATACCAAACCTGTTTTTATCTAAGTGTTTGTTTAAGGGAGAAGATTTTTTCCTATTAATTTGTATCTTTCAAAAATGAAGACAACATTTATAACTATTTTTACAACTGTATCCTTATTCCCATGTGAATCATCTTTAAAGAAACATAATAATGAAATTATTAGAGAAATGGGAAAGGATAAATTAGGCAAAAGATAGATTGCTTATATACAAATAGAATTATTAACTAAATTTCTTAAAAAACGCACACGTGAAAATAGTAAATTGACACTAAATAATTAATAAACATTATCCAATATCAAATCATCAAATTGACACTTATCAAAAGCAAATTATAAAAAATAAACCACCATAAAAGATTCTAAAAATAAAAGGATTTTTTTAACAAATTAAAGAATTTTTTCAAATTACATTTAGAACATTAATTAAGGAATTAACAAAATAAAATTTTATTGAGAAACTAAAAATGTAATAATTTCTCAAAATGAACATCTCATTGTGGCTTCTATCAATCATAATATGACATCACATAATACACAAACAAAAATTATTTTAAATACGGTGGTTCAGTGCATCAGACTGATGACATCCTTAGTCCCGCACTTAGAGCAGAATGTTTTCGGGATTTAAACTCATTACTTCATGTTCACTAAGCGTAAAACTCACCCTCTGGACATATTTTAAGCAAATATCTTAAAAAACAAACCTTCATCCATGCTCCTTTACAAGCATAAAACCCAACCAGCCACCACACCTTTGCACAGCCGCCACCAGATGATGCACCGCCGCCACCATTTTGCTGAGTGACAAATCTAAGCTCCCCTTTGGCCTCTACGATTCTTTGATAGAATGTCTGAGAGATGATCATAACGATCACGATGATAATCAATCCACAAACATAGCTGTCTAATGGCCTCTCTTTTCTCCTCTTCCAAAATCAATATACCATCATTTTTTTCTTTCATTCCTTTCTCTAATTCTTCAATTGTCTTCTTAAGTTCAACCACATTTGCATTCAGATTTGTCTTCTTTAATTCCTCTCTTTTTGCCTTTGCTTCTAGCCTCTCAACCACAACCCTGAAAGCCAATTCCTCTTTACTCTTGTTCTTCAGCTTCTCCAATAAATGATCTCTCTCATTCTTTAACTCCTCTTTCTCCTTATTCATCTCACTGACACAGGTTTTAGCAACCTGAAGCTCATGTGTGATGTTCGCGATCGAGGCCTTGTAGTTCTTACAGTCATCAGACATTTTGATGTTCGCATTTTCTGTAATGTTGGAGATGATTTCCTGAAAAGCTTCATTTTTAGCAGAAATTATTGCTGACAATGTAGCAACCCTGTCTTCAAGTGCTCTCTGTTCTTGATGAAACTTCTCTTCCCCTTTTGTAAAGCTCTCATTTTTTTCAGTTAACAATTGTTCTGTGACCCGGAGCTTCTGGTCAGAGAGACGAAGCTGAACTTCGAGCATGCGGACTTTCTCAAGCAGAGTATTGATTTCATATCCTTTCTCTTCAAGGTCTCTTCTCAGTATCTCTTGTTCCAAGGCTTTTCTGTCAACCTCCTCTTCCAGAGCTTGCATTCGAATTGTGTACTCGAAATTTTCTTGGACTTTTTCCACAAGCTGAATTTCCCAGTCAGACTTCTGGGATTGGAAGGACTCCACTTCCAGCTGCAACCTTTTCACCTCATCTGTAATGGTTTTGACTTGATCTGATGCTCCATTACTTATGAAAATTATATCCTCTTTCAGTTCAATTTTCTGAGCATGTAATGTGCTATTGTCAGAGAGCAGCTGGTTTATCTGAGATGTCAAATCTGCTACTTTAGACGGTGCATCATTCTCAATATCTTCGAGTTTCTCCATGAGAGCAGATAGTAACTCTTCTCTTTCTTTACACTTTGTTTCATGTTCTGAAATTTGGTTTTGTAGCTCTCCCAGTTCGCTTGCTTCAGTTGTGCCACTCTTAATTTTATCTTCCATATCTATTCCCAGCTCCAGGTTTGCAACTTGTGCCTCGAGTTCCTTAACTTTACTTGAGGATTCATTCTGATACCCTGCATGCTTCTGAATGAGAGTTGAAACTTCCCTATATCTACCCTCAAGAAACTCCTTTAACTGAATAGATTCAGCTTCAAGTTCTTGTATTCTGTTTTGAGCCAGTTGAACCTCATATGTAGCCTGTGAAAGCTTTGATTTCAAAGATTCATTTTCTTCCTCGGTGACTTTTAGATTCTGGCGTATGTTTGTGTCTTGCTGTTCTGCATGTTCCAGTTGCTGCTTCAGAATGGAGAGTTCCCCTGTAACAGCTTTTAGTTCTTCCCCAAGGGCTAATTTTTCATCTTGAAGTTGATCAATCATGGTTCTCATGCCATCAGTAACCTTCTCCGAGTCTTCCAGTTTTTGACTCAGTTCGGCTTCTATCTCACCAGTAATGTCAAGTTGCTGCTTTAGTTCATCATTCTCAACCGAAAGTTTTGATATTTGAATCCCTAATTCTTCAGCATCAGATTTCAAATCCATGTTAATCTTGTCTGCTTCCTCTATCTTGCTCAATGAAGTAAGATATTTTGAATTTAGATCCTCCTTCTCTTCATGTGTACTAGTCAACTTCAGATTTAACTCCACAACATCGATACGTGCAATTACAAGTTCTTGCTTTAAGCCATCAATTGTCTTGTGAAATTCATTTTCCAGCTGTCCATTTTCGCTGTCTTCGTCATTTTCGCTGTCTTCGTCCATCGAAGAATAATCCGAATCTGGGCTGAATAAACAATTCTCCTTTTCTTGCTTGTCATTAATCTTTTTCCTTAACACACCTCTTAAATGATCATATTGTGCATAAAGTGATTGGTAGTGATTGTTGAAATCCTCAATCAGTTCAACAAGTGGTCCCTTCTTAGAAAGTTCTGCTGGGGTACCATCCTCTTCTAGGTTGTCATCTTTAACAAGTTTCAATATCCTTTTCACTTTGTCTCCAATTTCTGTTAGGAAAAGTAGAGAAAAACCATGTCATTTGTTTGAACATCATAAGGTGATACACATAAATCATAGCAAGTAATTCTTCACTATATTCCATGATAAAATTAATATTCCTGGTGTCATTGTTTGAAAATAAGATAATAAACCAACAAAGTTTAGTCCAGTGGTGTAAGGCGCCGCTAGATCCAAAAAGACCAAAAGATTAAGATTCGATTTTTGTTAGGAGTGACAACCACTCATTCCAAAGGAGATTTGTTCCTCACACATAAGATGAGGAGACAACCTTGATAATACAAAAAAAACGAAAATAAATAAATCAAATATAAACATTTACCAATATTTATCGCTTCTAAAATAATAACAGGAAAAGTATGAATATATTTTAAATATGATATAAGGTTGTTATTATAGTATGCAAATAAGGTAACAATTATATCATTAGTTTTTGAAAAAACAAGATAACAATGTATTAGTTTTAAGACAAAAAGATTTCCACTACAGTTTTATATATTATCATTGCATCATTTTATTACTTCTTACAAAAAAAAATAATAGGAAGATTTTAATTTCAAAGATAACATATTCCGAATTCAACTCAACTATAAACAAATCTTCTGATGTTTGATACCCAGGAAAACACAGAAAGTATCAGAGAACAACCCAGAAAAAACAGAAGAAGAAAAATGTCCTTGCAGCTGCGTCACGTGTGCTGCTTATCAGCGCAGCACGCGTCAGCCTGAAGGCGTGTCACCTTTGTCTGGCTTTCTGCAAACCACGTTTCTGACGCGCCGCAGTCACTGTCCAATTCAGTTTCGACACTTAAGCAGGTATGACCCACTTTTTAATTCCTTCTTCCTTTTTCGTTTTCTTAATAATAAGATAATAATTTGTAACAAAATAAATATAAAGATAATAATAGCAATCCAGTAATAAATAATTGTTATAAAATTAAAAAATAAAAATAAAAGTATAAATAAATGATAATCTTAGTTAGAATATAAGTTTTAATAATAACATTTTTTGTATAACAAACAATTATCAATAATAAAAAATAAAATCTTATTTTGATTGGTAACAATAATAACAAAAACATAATATAAGGAATGTGATGAGAATCATGTTGTAAAAGTGTAGATGTAGACCTTAGAGCGGGTGAGGAGGGTAAAATTGTAGAAGCAGTGGAGCATAACGAGATGTATAACTTCACTTAAAATACAAAATTACATCAGAAAAATACACATATATGTAGCAAAAATGTTGTTAATTTTATTCACGAGTTTAGTTGAGTTTAAAAGAAGCAACATTTAAGGGCTGGCTACATTTTATTAGTAGTGGTTATGAAAATTAGGATTATGTAGTGGGCAACATGGGCGGAGAAAATTAGGTTAAAAATGGGAATAATAAGTTTTGAAGTGTTGGGCTAGGAAACTTGGATAATTGTGCTTGGAAACAAGTCAATAACCAGAACACATAGTTAAATAATACAATCTGTTGTCCCACAAATAGTGTCACTGTATATGTCATTAGTTATAATTGGTCAAAAAAATAATTAATTTTTAATTTTTAACTTCAAAATATTCTTTTAACTAATCGTAAATAAATATTATATGTAATAACACAAATTGTACGACAGAAGTCCTCGTAACCTACACGCTCGAAGTCTTCTTCAATGTGATTTGAGTGGCGCTTCAATGATTCTACTCTAAAGAGTCGTGTCACCATTCACCCCCAAAGGCACTGGATACACACTTTGGTGCACGCTAATAGCCACGATGAAGATAACAATTAAAATCATGGATGTAAACCTAATCATGGATGTAAACCTAGATAACCTTCACGTATCCGTGTGCAATACGTATCCGATATTGATAGTCTTCGATACTTTATTGATATGTACCCATGGCATGTCAAAATTATATTTTTAAAAAATAAATAATTTATAAATTCAATACTCTTAAAATATTTTTTCCGATACCTCAGACACCCAAACTACAACACAATAACAGTTTAAAAGAGAGAAAAATATAACACAATCAATTAAGTAGAAGACAGAAAAATAATATACAATCTACCAAGTAAGCTTGTAGCAAGAGAAACAAAACAAAACACACGCATTGCATGGAGAATTCTTCGGAAATGCATATGCATTATGTTGACCATCGACCAAACGAGGTTGATCATCCTATGACAATATGAATTCCATTTTGTATTTAGTGATGACCCCAAAATATGTTCCTTATTTAAAAATTCATAACAATAATTATATGTTTACTATGTTTCATGGATTTTATGTACAAATTTTATGGAACACATTATTGTCTCACTATTTTGTGTCACTCCATGTGCTAGAAGGTCTGATTTGTCAGAAAAATATTTTATAATTACAATTTTAACTTAAATAATTTTTTTCAACTAATCAGAGTTCATGACACATGATATGGTACAAAAAGTGGGACAACAAATATGCTCCCAAATTTTATATGCATACCCTAAATGTATTGTATCCTGCATTTTCAAGAAAATGTATATTAACGTATCGTATACTCGTATCTGGATCCATATTTCCTAGGTGCCCCAACTCATTAATAAGATGGTATAATTCCCTCTTACCTTTTCTGAAGTTGGGTAACCTGTATTCAACCAAAATTCTGGTCAGAATGACAAGTGAAATCATGGATAGAGACTGTTACCTGTTTTAGTTAGCTGTTGCTGCTCATCTTTATGAGGGTCAAGATGACTTCTTAACAGAGATTTTATAGACTCTCTTAAGCGGCGTTTCCCCATCTTCCTCTACTGATCTTCAACTTCAAGTCAAGACAATCTGTTCCCGATGTTGATCCCAAGAAGTCTGAAATTTTCAACAAATTGGTGATATTTGAGCACAATGATGAACATGATTTTCTACATGTTAACTTTAGAAGATAATTTATGTCTGTAAGAAATTCTAAGTATGTCATTAATAAAACATCACAAGTACAGCTACATTTTTGTGGAATCTAAATTTTCAATATTTATCAAACTTCAACAAATTGGACGAGACTCCAACTTACCTTAATGGAAACTCTCTCTAGGATTTGAACTCATGTCATCATACAAACAACCTTATATATAATAGAACTCGAAAATTTAGAAATAAGTGTGTAGAAAATGTGGCTTATTATTATTTTCATTAACAGAGAGCAAATCAGTTTTATATAACATAAGAGTAAATGAAACCCATGGCCAGTCTTTCAGCATAAACTCTCCAGCACAATAGTTCTAGTTCATATAATTTCTTTGTCAACACAAGGTTAGATACAATAGTTACCAACAAAAATATTTTAAGCTAAATACTTTGACATGATATAGCTGTCAAAGGATGTTTCAGGAAATCTAATGCAAACACTTCTCACATAGAAAACAAATCCCTAAAATATAGGTAAAGAAATCATATTTTTTTTTACAAAATTTTTTATAGTACAAAAGTAACACATATCACTTTATAAATCAGTTAATAATAAAAAAGTATCACTTTTTGATAATGTTACTTTTATATTCATTGATACATTACTCTTTTATTTAAACGTGTCCACTATTTTACGCGTTTAAGGATTAATACAAATTCAATTATTAAGAGCATAAAAAATTAATTAAAATTGAATAATTAACATAAAAAGAGGTTTAGAAAAGGAAAACAGAGAATTTCATATGGAAAAGGTGTTTTTTTTGTTGCTAAATCAAAATTATTTCTCAATATAAAATTACAGAAAACACCTTCGTAATTCTACCGAAACAAATTCGGAGAAAACAGATAGTAAATAAATAATCACCAACCTTGAAGTTCAATATATGTACAAACAAATTTAATTATTCACGAATTTAGCGAATTCAATTAGGTACCTGAGATATGCAGTTAATCTTCCTTCCACTCTTGAGAATTTTTGTTGTTGATAATCTCCAAAAGCAAAATTGCAGTTACCTATAAACAAAAAGAGAGGTATAATTATAAAGACGCAATAACAATAACCATAGAACACAAAAACAATGAAGAAATAAAAATGTAGAAAACGAGAGAAACAAATGTAAAAGCTGAAACGATTCAAAAAGGAGAAAAACGGAAGAGCTTTTTCTTCTTCTTCAACTAAAAAAGTGGAAAATTAATTGAAGTAAATTTGAAAAGCGATTCTGAGTGATGAAATTAACGGTTACCTCTGAGAGTTCAAAAAGAAGATGGTGGAGTTGGAAGCAGAGGATCAGAGCTTTAGACAAAATCGAAGAGAAAGAAAGATAGACAGTGAGGAAGAGAGAGAGCCAGAGCCTAAGTTTTCTGGAATGAATAAATTAAAATATATATTTATAATTGAAAAAATTAGAGTTGCTAAGTAAGCGTTGGTCTAGTAAGACCCACTAGATATCAAAGGTCAATAATTTTGATTTTTTGAAAGAGCATTATTATATTTCTTACTAAATTTTTCTACTAATCTTTTTACTCACAAAAAAGTGACACATGTCATTTGTAATTCAATCACTAATAATTAAAGTATCTTGTTGTGACACATGTTATCTTCTTGTGGTAGGAGAATATATCATTTTCTTTTTTGAAAGTGACACTTATTGAAAGGGATATGCACGAAATCCGAAATGAGTTAGTTTCATAAAAAAATACCCTTCGAAATACAAAATAAATTTGACAAATTAAAGCTTTTTTTTTAGGTTTTATAGTAGAGTAACTATATATTCTATATAAAATTAGTCTATAAGTTTCCAATATTATATGAAAATTTTATACTTAATAAAATAATAGTAATACATGTTACTTTTTTTATTGTGAAGGAAATTTTGTAAGATCATATATTATTTTTCTTTTTGGAATGGACCTTTTAACTAAAATATTAATTTATTAATTTGTCTTTTTAATATTTATGAACAGCTAAGAATGAATGTTATATCTTGAATTTTAAACATACATGAATATAACATTTATAGGATTACATCTATCCTGAAATTTATTTATTGTTTTTATACCATATTTATGATTTTTCATGATTTGTAATCATACACAAATTAATGGATTATGTTGGTGATGAGTTGTGAATTGTGATATCATATAATTGTATATTTTGTCTTAATACCATTCCATGTATCCATTATTTTTTATTTGTCAAAAAAATAAAATATAAGTTACAAATATATTAACTTTACATTTTCTTATCAATAAAAATAAAAGAGTAAATGAAGTAGTACAAAGTCTGGAAAATATATATATGACTACGTGATACAGGAGGTAAGGAAAGTTTGATAACTTTTAACATTATTTTATTATCAATTAATTAAAATCTTAACCATTAAATTTTGTTATATGACACATGTCAACATTTCTAAATAGTATTGGACCCTACAACATTGAATATATTATGATAATGCATGCCCATGCCTATAGGTAATACAAATAATGAGTTGGATCTCAATTCATGATTTTCCAACACACAATCTCTTCCTAAATTTCTATATGTGTACCAACATAATTGTAATATTATATTTATTATAATTATGATATCATAGCAGTGTTATTAAACTCAGACCGATTAATAACTCGGTCAGGGTACTGGGTTAATGAGTCACTGGTTTAATCAGTGGATCAGTGGTTGGACCGGTTAACTCGGTTTGCATTAAAAATTCTAAAAAATTCGTAACAATATTTAATAATGGTATACTCAAAATTTAAAAACATTATCATGCCTAATTAAACAACAAAAAAAGAACATTTTACTACTATAAAATGACACAAGTAAATTGATAACATCATCAAAAACATATGAACTATGTTTTAACTACAACAAAAACATACAATAAGTTTGAAATTTAATTAAACAATGAATATTTTGTTATAATGTAAACTAACAAATGACAAACATAACTATAAATAAGTTAAAAGTACTTGTTTTTCACTTAAAAACGATATCAATTTGGTTGTTTTTAGAAAAATATTTTTTGATTGACTCGGCCGGTTTAACCGGTCCGATCACTCGAGTCACTAGTTTTAGGCTTAAACTAACCGAGTCAACCCGATTTTATTGCAAAACCGGTTAGATGAGAAGCTCGGACCGGTTAGATGTCTGGTTAATGGTTGAACCGGTTGGACCGGCCGGTTCGAGCCGAGTTTTATAATACTGTATCATAGTATTAATCCACAAATTTAAGATTATGTTAATCCATGAATGTGTTGTTATGTTATTAAGTAGTGATGTCATACTGTTAACTAGTAATGTTATATATTAATTCATATCTATGATGTAATGTTATGTTCATTAACAATTTTTACTAAATAAAATTTTCATCATAATATTAAGATATTAACTTCGTTTTTTATGTTTATTTGTGTAAAAGAAATAATTGTGTTTGATAGTGAGTTTAAATAATGTTTTATAGTTTTTTCCCTTTTTTGTTTCTTAAATAACATAGAATTGTGGAATCAAACCAACAATTGTAATTAAATTTAATATTTTTTGAATTTCTAGGTTCTAGGGGATTTCCCAGGTACCCAAGTATATATCGATAGCAGACCTAGTAAGAATGCACGTGAGTCCCGATCTAAAAATGGATGAACAATGTAGGTTTGGGTAATACATTATTAAAATCCTTTTAGATTTATTGTCATCCCTACTTAGTTAGAATCTTTACGCATGTTGGATAGTTATATGTTATGTATTATCTACAACTATTTCTCTATAGTAAGAATGATAAATTTTCATGGAAAATATCACATGATTAGAATATTATGAGAATGCTGAAGATAGAAATAAGATAAAAAAATTCAGAAACAAATCTAAAATTTTATGTCTAACAAGGAATCTCCATCAAAAATTTGACATGTTCCTATAAAATCCAACATTATTATGATAGAAGAGTAAAATTGGCAAACATTAGAAAATAATCAACTATTTAGACGAATAAAATTTAAAAATAAGATAAAGGAATATAATATATTTTAACCACAAATGTATAATGATGTGAAAATTGAAAGAAAAAATAATGTATATATATTGATAATATAATAGTTTTTTACATTGTGAGTACATCATCCACCATTAATATATTGACACTTAAATAAAAATAGTACATATGTATATAATGACAATCTCAAAGTTTTTTTACATTAAACCATTATATTAATCTCTATTAAAATTTAATCATTATTAATTTTTAAATAAAAATAATATAAATGAATTGTGAATAATATATGCATTATATATAAATTTTTAAATTGCCAGCGCATAATATTAATATCTAACATTAAATAACTTATATCAAATATATCTTTCTAAAATACTATTTTTAGAGTATAATATTTATACATTATCAGTGTAAAAATTTATATACAATCAATATATCATCCACAATTTATTTGTATTACTTTTTCCAGAAAAATCGATAATGATAATATATGAATGGTAGATGATGCAGTGACAATATATAAAATTCATACACAGTCAATACATATATTTTTTCTCTATGTTTTATAAATTATAAATTCTATTTTCCATTAAACATTTCACTTCATGCAATAATAAATGGAGGAGTAATTTTGGAAAATATTTTTTGTTGATAAATTAAATGTGAGAGACTTACAACTATTTTTACCTTCTTGTCTTAAGTGTTAATTAGTTATAAGTGCCTTATAAATTAAGATGGATAAAGTATTATAAACTATTTTGACTTTACCATGAAACCATTTCACCAATTCTATTAGATAAAAAATTTATTTAAGTTAGTGGTGATTAAGCTATGAAAGAAGCTATCTTATTTTCTCACTCACAATATAGTAAGATTATATCTGTCAGTAGAAAATTTCTCCATAAAAAATTTGAGCTAACAATTATAACTATGGGTTTTTACTTAATTTTCATATAAGGACTAGACACATAAATGGAGCATTTTAAGATAAAACATTATAAAAATATTATCAAATTATAAGGCAACAATAAATATAGAGCAGTGAAATATAATAATTTTACTATTGGTACACCCCTTCTTACATCATTGACTCATAAAGTTTATAATGTAATATTAAACATTCTTTTTTGTCCAGGTCATTTTAAAGTAAAAATAATTGTAAATTGGGAGAATGTGTTCTTCCTCGTCCTCTCCTACTAGGGAAAGGTCATCTCAATGATCTAATATCCATACCAGATAAGAACCAAACTATGTCACGATATTTTGAACCCATCTAATGTACCACTTTAATAGGCGAGCAACCTAACCCTTGGAACTTATTATAGCCACAAGTGTTGGAATATCACAAGTTGATCAATCAAAGAGAGATTCAACACATAAAAGAAAGATTGATTCTTTGTTGAGATTTTTCATTTCTTCAAACAGAACGAACAAAATGGATTCCCATTTCACGCTCATGTCACGATGAGGTGTTGTAGAAGAAAAAATATCAAAATTTAATTCATATTGAAAAAACAATAAGAATGAGAGGTGTTAATAAACTTTTTATCATCCTGGTACTGAGCTATTTTTCCGTAGGATGGGAAGTTGTGTTTCCAATAGCAGAACGAGAAGTTGTATTTCTAGTAGCGGACAGGTAAGTAACACATAAAAACCTAACCTTGGGAGGGGAACAACAACTAGAAATGACTGCTAATATCCCATATGCTACTTGATCAATGACAACGGCAACATTATTATTATAGTGTATTATCATTTTGTTGTTGTGTTTAGTTCTTTACTTTTACGTACAATTATAACTTTGATCACTTCTGATCTTTCTAAAGATGTCTTTGGTACAACTTCCTTTATTATAACTTATTCCGATTCAACTTTCATCATGAATGGTGTATGAATAGTACTATTTGAAACCTTTTTTGCTATCTTTTTTGACAAAAAATGATAAAAGTTTATCATCTCGGCCAATAAACAAACAACAAGTCTAAGGATATTTGAACTCATGTATATGGAAAAAAGCAGAATAGTTGATGGAAGATTAAAGAATCTTTTTGAACAACCTGATATAATAGGAAAGCCTTATATCTTAAAATTTATTCATCAAGTTGATGATAAAACACATAGATGTTCCTTTGAATATTATGCACTTGCTATGCAACAACCCCTTAGAGGAAGGGCCAAGTAAGGAGAGCAACAATTAGGAAAAATGGAGGAACCAAATTTTCTAAATGAACCAAAGCTAATCTAGTAGTCGCGACCCAATTTTCGGTTGAAAAACAAACTTTATGACTCTACAAAACCAATCTTTTCACTTTCTTTGTAGGTTACTTAGGTTCAAGGTCCTACATGCATTACATTCAGAAGATTTGTAAATCCCTAATGCTTATGTTAAAATTTTCTAAGGTCCACCTCATGAAATCCAAGTTGAGAGAGTACAATTGAACAAGTGTGGTCGTCCCTTATTGAGACATACTATTAGACGTAAATTGAGGTTATCCATTAAGATTTTTCTATTTTGTCGATCTACCCTTGTGTGATTCCCGTTGAAACATATACTCGGGGATGTACGGCAAACAATTTCAAAAGGACTCTCCATTCATCAGATATAGAAGATTTCAAAGATTCTATGATCTGATGTTGAACTTATTCCAATTTAATAAAAGATCTCAATATTATGCTTTGAAGAGAACTCGAATCTTCACACTTTTCATAAAGAGCACGTTATGATGCCAAAAGATCTTGATTTTTCCACATTGAGATCCATTTGCGGTACGAAATTGTAGTCCTAGGACTTACATTTTGTACAACATCTCCTCTCAAATGAAAGAAAAATAACTTTAGGTTATATGAGTGATACATACAAAAAAATATGATGTAAAAAAATCAGCACAATTTTTTTATAAATATATTAATTATTAATGTGAGTTAAAGACTTTTTTAATTGGTACAAAATATAAATCAAATAGAAAAATTCTATATTTTACTATGAGAAAAAGATGTATATACTGACAGTGTATGAGTTTTATACATTGTCATTATATCATCTACCAATGATAGTTAATTGTTGTTGACTTTTCAGAAAAGGTAATCCAAATGAATGGTATATGATGGGTGTACATGTGTATAAATCTTTATACTGTTATTATATAGATTTTATAATCTTTTACTATAAAAATGAATGAGGTCAACATTTTTGTTGTATACTTAGCCTTGAATATGGTATAGCCAAAAATTTTATTTATAATTTTTAACCTTTAATTATCTTTTAAAAATAATTTATTCATATAAATGAGATAATAAATCTACTATATATATTGTGAGACATGATCACGTGAGACTTTACCTAATTGCCCCAATGTGTAGCTCCTCTCACTGTTCTTCCCTGCATGAAGTTAAAAGTCACGTGAAACATTATCAACTATGGTTGTCACCTTTCACAGAATTGTTGTGCTCTTTTTGGTCTTTATATTTTGTCTTTTGAGTCTTGGACAGAGTGTTTTTAGTGTTATATTTGAATTTTCTACCTCAAATGAGGTTGGTTAATAATACTCTATTTGTTGCAACCTACAATTTAAAACTTGTGGTATAATACCTATTAGATTCTTAGAATGATCAAAATGTCAAGGGTTTGATTCATGAAAGCATCATTTGTTAGGATGGAGAATCACAAACTTAAAAAAAAAATTGATTTTTTATCTATAAGGTGATGAGATACCCTTAATAGTACAAAAAAATAAAAAAAATCAAATGTTGCAATCATATTATATATGTATAGGTAAGAATGGTAAACTTACAGAATATTACAAAATGCATAAGCTCAAAAGATTATTAACAAGAAAAAAATTTAATACTAAGGTTCTAGAGTGAAGAACTTGGTTCTCCTTAATTGAGAACTTCGTTTAGAATATTATATAAGTGGGAAAAGAATGTCTGAAGAGTTTTTATCATCTCAACTCAACATGGATTAACAAATTTATTAATTTTATTTATAGAATAGGTTTTGAGATCTTGGTTTAGAGTAGGGGTGAGTAGGACCCGACCTTACCCGGTATAGTTTGATTATGATTGGGTCCGAATAGGGTCGGGTCTCATTGAGTCTGGGCCGAGTTCGGGTTTAAAAATTAGACCGGTCAACATTTAGGGTCGGGTAGGGACCAAACATGACTCTGTCCGACCCGTCTCATGCTCACTCACTCAACATATTTGAATGTGTCTCTATTCAAATTTATACAGAATAACGACATTTTTTGGTCGAAAGTATAATTGACTATCTAGTTTTTACATCATATATACATAATTAAAAGTATATATATACATATATCATTTTATATGTCAAATTACATATTATAATATTAAGAAGACTTTATCTAGTATGTATTATATTTAATCGGGTCTAGGTCGGTTTTAAAGGTTGACCTCCGATTAATATTTAGGGTCAGGTTAGCTTCGAGTTTAGGGTCGAGTCCGAGTTAAAAAAATGATTCGACTAACATTTAAGACCAGATAAGGACAAGTCTTAACCTGTCCCAATCCGGCCGATGTTCATCCCTAGTTTAGAGTATCATAAACTGAAAAACATATGTGTGGAGAGCTCAACATGGATAAACACATCTATTTTATCAATAGAATATGTTCTTGAAGGCAAAAGTATATTTATTGTGTTCAACAAAAGTGATTGAAAAGTCAATTTTATTTTGAAATTTCATGGTGGATAAGTTAGTTGAATAAACTGAAAATGTTTGATTAAATTAGTCAATCAACTTAATGATAAGTATATAATAATGTAGAAGCTACGGGCTACTTATAAATGATAAGTCTTCAAAAAATTGTACCTTTTAGGCAAGGACTGGTATTTATTTGTGGTATATATAACTAGTGAAATTAACGTTTATATATACTTTTCTTTTTAGTTTTTTGTCTTAATATTTTTGTATGGATGCAAAACATGGATAGGAATAACAATACTGAATTATTTCAGTTCAATTTGTCTTCTCCTACATTATGTTATGCACAATCAAATAATTGGAGAGATACAACTTTTATGGTATGTTTCTAAGTTGGTTTATGAAAGGTAAGAGAAGATAAATAAAATGTTTAAGAGTAATAAAATATACTTATAAGATGATTCTCAAATTTTTCTCTTCTCTTCGTTCTCCTCCAAAAATCAACTCTCAAACATATTCTTCGAGTCTAATTTAGAGAAGTTAGAATGAGGAGATGAAGCAAAATAAAATGGAAGATGAGAAAGAAATTAAAATTGTGCATAATGTGAATGAGGAGATAAAGCAAAATCAAATGTAAGATGAGAAATTTATAGTAAATTAATTGTATTAGATATTGCTTTTTTGAATAGAATACCTCATAATGCTTCTTTTATTTTCCTTAATTATAGAAGTGAATGAGCACTTCTATATATAACAAGTTTGTTGCTTCAAGAGCAAGCAACTAACTATTAACAACTTTTGGAGCCAAATTAACTCATAACAACCTATAGCAAAAAACTTCTAAGAAGCATCTAGAATCCAAAGGAACAATAAAAGCCTATGAGAAATGCTCAATGAGAAAAAGGGCTCAGCCCAAAGGAGATGTGTGCGCCATGGCTCGGTCAGAGCTGGTGCGCCATGGCCAACCAGAATTGGTGCGCCCATGATGCACTCAGGCCAGCAAACACGGTCAGTGCGCCTGAGGCATGGCGCCTGGGCATTCATGCGCCTCGGTCATGATGCACCTGAGGGATGGCGCCTGGGCATTCATGCGCCTCGGTCATGATGCACCTGAGGGATGGCGCCTGGGCATTCATGCGCCTCGGTCATGATGCACCTGAGGGATGGCGCCTGGGCATTCATGCGCCTCGGTCATGATGCACCTGAGGGATGGCGCCTGGGCATTCATGCGCCTCGGTCATGATGCACCTGAGGCATGGCGCCTGGGCATTCATGCGCCTCG
>NC_032026.1:1564038-1599588 GCF_001865875.1 Lupinus angustifolius
TAGGTTTTGGGCTCTATGTTGGTGGAGATGGCCAAGGTGTGGTCAAGGTGAGTGGATAGAATGGAACTGTAGGATAGGACAGAGGACAAGGGATGGTTAACATTCTTCTCAACCTCACTTATGCTCTTGCTAAAAAGGTTGCCGTGGTAGTCTCTTAAGTAGGAAGGTGGGAATCTGCTTCTGGAGGACCTTCTAGTCTCTTGGATTTCAGGATTGATGTCCTCTAGGTGTGTCAGAGCCTCACTGGTCTGGTTGTTCTCTTCCTCATGATTTGGATAGGTGATATCTAAAACAGGGAGGTCATGATGGTTTGCATCAGGGTGGTCATTATTGGTTTGCTCATCTAGGTGATCCTCTTTATGGCTTTGCTTTTGGTAGGGGAAGAGGTGCTCATGGAATATGACATTTCTAGATAGAAATATCTCTCTGTTCCTCAAATCATATAGCACAAACCCTTTAGTTCCAGATCTATGGCCAAGGAAGATGCTTCTCCTGGCTCTGGGATCAAGTTTGGTCCTTTGCTGAGTGAGGGTGGAGGCAAAGCATAGGCAACCAAACACCCTTGTTTCAAGGAGGTTTGGTAGTTTGTTATGCAGGAGCTCATAGGGTGTTTTGTGTTGTAAGGATGGGCTAGGTAATCTGTTTATGAGGTAGGTGGCTTGCTGGACAGCATAACACCAAAACATCTTGGGCAGGCCAGAGTGAAATAGGATGGTTCTGGTGATGTTGAGGAGATGCCTATGTTTTCTTTCAACAACTGAGTTTTGTTGGGGGGTCTCTACACAAGAGGTTTGGTGTATCATACCATGTTCCTTGAAGAAAGCAGGGAGTTGGAACTCAACTCCATTGTCACTCCTTATGGCTTTGACAATTTTTCCATATTGTGTTTCAACTAGCTTGACAAAATCCTGCATGAGACCTCTGGCTTCCCCTTTGGTCTTCATAAGGAAGATCCAAGTGTGCCTAGAGTGATCATCTATAACAGTTAGGAAGTATTTGTGGCCATGTAGGGATGTGTCCCCAATAGGTCCCCATATGTCCATGTGGATGAGGTCAAAAACTTGACTAGACCTGTTGTTGTGACTGACATAGGGGAGTCTACTCTGTTTGCCATAGTGACAATGTTCACAAACTATAGAAGGATCATGCTTTATGTAAGAGTAATGTTTACAAATGGAGTTCAAAATGTCATTGGAGGGGTGTCCTAGCCTAAAATGCCACAAATCAAAACAGGGGTCAGTGTGTGCTAAATTCACAGATCCTTTATTGCTTGTCCATGTGTTCCCTTTGATTACATATAAGTTGTCCTTCATTTCAGCAAGTCCAATCATCCTCAAGGTAGTCATATCCTGGATACAACATTTTAAAGCATCAAAAATTAGTTTATAATTCATAGATCTTGTTAGTTTCTGGACAGAAATCAAGTTGTACTTAAATTCTGGTACATATAGGACATCATGCAATATAATTGAGCTTGAGATTATAATAGTTCCTGCAACCTTTGCCAGAATGGTTGACCCATTTGGCAAGCCAATAATGATGGGTTTAATTGAGTGATAAGAGGTGAACTCACTCAAATTTGGACAGACATGGTCTGTAGCACCAGTGTCCAAGACCCAAGGAGAGATATTACCTGAGATTTCTTGGTTGTCTTGAGGCTCACTGTCTAGGCAGGTTGGCATGATGCTAAATTGATTTACATTGTGGTTGCTTCCTTCATTTGTCTCAATACAATCCTTCAGCAGGGAGGCTAATTATGCATAATGTTTTGCTCCAAACCTGTAATTCTTGGTTCCTTTAACTTGTGGGTCAAGGCTCTAGGTATTTGTGCTTTGTTGTGCCAAGTCCTCACTGATTGCATTGTTTATCACGTTGCTTGGCTGCCTTGAAGAGTCTTGTTGCCAATTGGGTGGAAACCCATGCTTGAAGTAGCATGTTTCCACTGTGTGCCTCTCCTTTCCACAGTGAGTGCATACTTTGACATTGTTTGCTTTTGTGAACCTTCCTGATCCTCTGCCTCTGCCTTGATTAGTGCCTCCTCTAGGTGCTGAGTTTCTTGGTTTCCAAGATTGTGCATTGTCACCAAAAGTGCCTTGATTCCTTGAGTTGTTGAACAAAGCTTTAGAATTAATTGCTCCTGGATCTTGTTGTCTTTCTTGTTGTATGACCAGAGAGAACACTTTGTTGATGCCAGGTAGAGGCTCCATTAGGAAGATTTGTGACCTTGTTGTGTTGAATTCTTCATTGAGGCCCTTTAGGAAGCATATCACATATTCATTTTCTCGGTATGATTTCATTTTGTCAAGGACCCAACATTTGCATCTGAATTCACACACACAGTATGGTAAAGGTCTTAATGCCTCAAGCTCTTCCCACTGTGTTTTCAGGTCTGTGAAGTACTTGGAGACACTTCTGTCAGCTTGCTTGATGGAGTGCAAATCTTGAAGGAGATCAGACATTCGAAAGTAATCCCCTTTTGAAAATCTGTCCTTCAAGTCTTGCCATAGGTCTTGAGCATTCTCAATGTAGATGATGCTTTCTGATATTTCTGGTGTGAGGCATCTAGTGATCCATGATATGACCATGGTGTTGCAACGCTCCCATGTGTCGTATTCTGGATCAGATTTTCTTGGTGCAGGTATCGTGCCATCTGCAAATTTGTATTTGTTCTTGGAGAGGAGGGCCCTCCTCATGGCCCTGCTCCATGATTGGTAGTTAGAGCCATCTAGTGGTGTAGTCACTAGCATTGATCCTGGGTTATCTCCAGGATGAAGAAAGAATGGATTTTTCAAATCATTGTTGTTGTAGACTGGTTGAGATTCTCTTTCTGATTGATTAGAAGGTGAGTCTGCCATTCTGTTTTGATTGTTGGTGAAGGAAGAAGACAAGGTTTCTCTTTTTCTTGGTTAGCCAGAATCTTGGCTTTGTATTGCAGCGGAGGTGGTGATCAGAACCTTCAATTTGAAGGCTCTGATACCATATTACTTTTTTGAATAGAATACCTCATAATGCTTCTTTTATTTTCCTTAATTATAGAAGTGAATGAGCACTTCTATATATAACAAGTTTGTTGCTTCAAGAGCAAGCAACTAACTATTAACAACTTTTGGAGCCAAAAAAAAAACTCATAACAACCTATAGCAAAAAACTTCTAAGAAGCATCTAGAATCCAAAGGAACAATAAAAGCCTATGAGAAATGCTCAATGAGAAAAAGGGCTCAGCCCAAAGGAGATGTGTGCGCCATGGCTCGGTCAGAGCTGGTGCGCCATGGCCAACCAGAATTGGTGCGCCCATGATGCACTCAGGCCAGCAAACACGGTCAGTGCGCCTGAGGCATGGCGCCTGGGCATTCATGCGCCTCGGTCATGATGCGCCTAGATTCAGAAGACACGGTCAGGGCGCCTCGGTCAGAAAGCTGAAGGTGCGCCTCAGGCTGATGCACATTGGGCGATGCACTGTGTTGGTTGAGCTTCTCATTTCTTCGGTCATGGATCATAATTCCTCGGTCAACCTTGGTTTTTCCTCGGTCATGTGGTGCTATTGGTCGGTGGATTTTGAGTTTGGCTCTATGAATTTTGACTTTGGCTTGGTTAAGTTGCGTGGGAGTTTCAGCTTGATGAGGTGCACTTGTTGGTGACTTTAATATTAGATACTATTAGTAATTTTCATAGATGTGTGGACACCTCAAAATGGTTTCCTTCCACTTCTCTGAATTTTTGTATCATTGCATCCATGTGTCAATAAACGGGGTGTTCTTCTAACTCACCTTCTTTATTTTTTTTTCTTTTAGTAGTTTGCATGCATGTCTAGTTTACTTTGGAACATATTTATTATCCTACAAGTTATGTCACTGTATGTATTATCAACTTGTAATTAATTGAAAAATATATTTAAGTTTAAAAAATAATAATTAACTATTTTTATGACCAATCACAACTGATGGTACGTACAATGACATAAATTATAAGACAATAAATGTGTATCTGTTTAGTTTAACTTGATATTTTGAATAATTTGCATAAGGACAAGTAATATTATAAGTTTGGGGAGGGTGTATTGTTGGAATTATCAATGTATTTTTTCTAATTGCATGTTCCCCATTATTTGTTTTTCTATGTGGTAAGGCATGTATTTTAATTTTTTTGGTTTACCCCACCAATTGATGTTGTAAGTAACTAAGTACTTGGGTGGGGAACAAGTTTTTCTTTCTATATATATATATAGCTGAATCTGAGTGGTTTCGAGTATTTTTAAAAATAGAGTAAAAATGA
Source organism: Lupinus angustifolius (assembly GCF_001865875.1). NCBI lineage: Eukaryota > Viridiplantae > Streptophyta > Magnoliopsida > Fabales > Fabaceae > Lupinus > Lupinus angustifolius. Next base: position 1,568,311 of record NC_032026.1, read on the forward strand.
AGATATCTTGGTGGAATTGCCACATATGAAATCGGGTACAACTTTGTAAGGAAATAGTCGGATTGTTTTTCAAGAAGAGATGTGAAACATGCTCAGTATCATTTGGTTGAATAGTTGACCCAACCCCTTTTTGTTTAAGAAACCCTCCTTTTCAATTGGTATTTTTTCATGAAAAACAAACATGAGGTAATAAAAAAATACATTTCAATCCCTTATGTTTTCTGATCTTATTAGTTTGTCCTAAAAAATTGAAAGTCTAAAATGGTTCCAAAAATTTTAAATGTTGATCAAATTAGTTATTTGTAGTATGTTTTTACAACGTTTGATATAGATTAATTTTACTTGAAAATGACTAATTTGATACACATTTAAAAAAATTTGGTGATAATTTTGAGTTTTCTAATTTTTAAGGAATTAAATTGGTAATGTTAAAAAATATAAAGAATTTTTTTGAAATAAGTAAGTTAGACAAATTCTTTTGGAATGTATGAAATTAATAAGAATCCCTACTATGTCACCTATCTCCCTATGTTACTATGTCACCTATCTCCCTATGTTAGGTGGTCATCTTTACTAACATCAATTAATAGGTCACACAAATTCTTTTACATTGTTCATCACCATATATCATTTATGGGTTAATTATTAATTAAAGTTAATATAAGTGAATGATGAACCAATCATTTTAAAAACTTTATCTTGTATATAAATATTAAACTCAATTAAAATGGAGTATTACATGATATTATAAAATATAGTCCTGTGATCTTATCACGAAGTCTTGTATCACATTAATAAGAAAAAGTATCAACATTATTACATGTGCTAAATATTTATTAAGTCCTACTTAACTCTAAAAGGATTGCTCAGGATTAACAAAGAGAACATGTGATTCACATCAATCTTTTACATTATTATATAATATAAAAAGAATTATGTCAATGGTGGTTATTATTAAGTCCTATCTAGTTTACTTGCAAATTTCTCATTTTGTCACTCTAACAATTATTACAAATTTGTTTGATATTTTTTGTGTACTATTGTATGTTTTTCTTGAGAAAATGTAAAAATAAAAGAACATATGGAAGAGTAATGATATATTTATGTAAAAAATGAAAACAATGTGTGGAAGTTTCTAATAATTATTAATGAAAGAGATTACAAAATAATAAGTTTTGTTGGGGATATTTGAAATATGTTATTATACGAAATTTTACATTGCCTAGAATTAGAATAGAGTATAATATCAATGTTATATATTGGACTCAAGTCCCTTGTTATAATGTACACCAGATATAAGCACCAAATAGAAACACCCCATGGGCAGGTGGGCCCATGGGCGTGCTAGGGTTTGTAATCTTAATTCTCTAATAATATCTTGGTAGCCGCTCAGCGCTCCTGGGGACGTAGGCACAATTGCCCGAACCCCGTTAACAAATTCTCTTGTTTCTTCTCTTATATTTATTCTATGCCTTTATTTGATTGCTTGTGGCGAACGCTGCGCAACGATCGCTTCCGTTGGATCAACAATTGGTATCAGAGTCAATTGGTAGTTGACTCTTAACCTAGACGTCAGATAATGGCTAAAGAGGGTGAAGGCGTGATGGCTAGACAAGGTGCGTCAAAGGTAATGACAAAGATAGAGTAGATGAGTTGAAGGAGAAAGAAACACGACAGAACTGTAGTGTGGGCGATATATGTGTTGATCCAGAACCCCATAAGTTCATGTATTGGGTTAGGATCAAGGTGGAGATAGAGACAAATGTGTTGAGTTAGATGCTGACAATATCTCTAGATGTTGAGAGAATGTTCTCATTGGAGATGAAAAAGAGAATATCGTAATGGCGTGTGTGAGACGTCATAGTGAAAAATATTAATTGTTAGCAGATCCACAAAAGCACAAGGGCGATGGCTGACTTTGATGTAGGGTGTGACATGATTGGCTTTGATGCAAGTTGTAACACGAGCATTGGTAGAGATGTAGAGGTCTGACATGGGCATTGACTTGGATGCAAGGATGTGACACGGACATTAGTTAGCATTGATGCAAGGTATGTGTTATGGGTATACTCCTTATGGTGGAGTATGATAGTTCTTTTGAACTAGGATTGTCGAAGTAGACAATGGTGGTAGCGGTTGAGGCTTTCCAAGGAAGCTCCAAGGTTCAGTTTGACTGAGTATTAAAGAGGACGATTATTGGTGAACTTTTGTGTAGAGGTTCCAATATATCGAAAGACTTCCTAGCAATAAGTGGCTAGGCGGCGTGTTCCATTTGATGGCGGTACGGGAAGCTGCACTATAAGTTTGAAGAGCTAGGCTCTTGATAACATCGTCAATGATACTCAGAAGGTCTATGCTGTAGGGGAGCAATTAAAGAGAATTAAACATTGAACAAGGTGGAGTCATATATTCACTGAGGTGGATATTCTTGTGTAGATTTCCTAAGGAGCGAGATATTCGTCTATTTCAATCAATGTGGAGATTGTTGGGGATGTTTGAAATATGTTATTATATGAAGTCCCACATTGCCTAGAATTAGAATAGAGTATAATATCAATGTTATATATTGGACTCAAGTCCCTTGTTATAATGTGCACTAGATATAAGCACCAAATAGAAACACTCTATGGGCACATGGGCCCATGGGTATGCTAGGGTTTGTAATCCTTGTAATATCTTGGTAGCCGCTTAGCACTCTCTCCGGGACGTATGCACAATTGGTTGAACCCCGTTAACAAATTATCTTGTTTCTTCTCTTATATTTATTCTATGCCTTTATTTGATTGATTGTGGCCAACGCTGCGCAACGATTGTTTCCGCTGCACCAGCAAGTTTGGAATATAAAAATTATGTCATGATGGTTATTACTTCATGTATGCCTATATCTATATTCTTATTTTCTAGTATTGAATATTTAATTTTTATATTTTTCATTTTACAGAATTATATCACATTTTTTATATTTAATTATACATGATATTATAATTTTGGCTATATTTTAGGATTGAATGTAGAGCCTTTATATTATATAAATTATTATAAAAGAAGTATCATCTAAGAAAGAATAAGCCTTTAATCTTTGATTTAATTGTACTTTGACATTTATTTAAAAGTGTGATCTTCCTTATCTGAAAAAATTGGATTAAAGATGAACATGAAATAATCTTCGGATATGGAGAATATCACATAAAGAGGTTCAATTATTTAGTTTTTGAGTGTTTCAAACAACATAATATGTTCTCTATTTAAAAAGTAACATAAAACAATCATATAAATGTAATTAAATAAAATTATACATGTTCAATCACCTGAATGCCCTTTAGACATATTTTGCATTTATATAATAATGAGAGTAAAGTTGAGATAAAGAAATTAGGCATGTTCAATTACCTATATACCCCTTAGACATATTTTGCCTTTACATAGTAGTATAGACAGTGGCAGAAGATCTCAGGGACAGGTAGAGGCAACTGCCCCCTGAAATTTTTAAAAAAATTAGAAAAAAAATAATATTAAAATATGTTTGACCTAAACTTGAGTGTTTAAATTAAATCATAATTTCTAATTTTGGGCGGCACATAAGAGGTACACATTATCACTTTTATCATTGTTCTATTCAGTATTCACACAACAACACAATATAGAGTCAACATCTCATTATCCTACTTAATATTAATCACTATTCACGCTATAGCAGAAGCTATACATGAAAAGTCCATATCAACAATAATTTGTAGGTGTGTTTTTCATCAATACTTTCTTTATGTTATATTCATATTTCTTCAATAGATGATTAATATTGCAATATCATTACTCCATATTAGGGTATATTATTAACATTGTTGATCCATTAAGAATTTTTATTATGACATACACAATGTTTTTTATAGCCACACTCAGATTCTCTAATAATTTGATTTTCTAATGATTCATTATATGATTAATTTCAGGTTAATGAAATTACCTAAAAACACACAATGTCTAAGCATAAAAAAATTGATTCCTATTTTAAAAGGAAACATTCTGATAAAGATAATGAAGATGATATAGCTTTGATATCTTTACCCCAACAAAATTCTTCATTTGGCCAGGTAGTTCAACCAAATCAGCAACATTCAAAGGTTCAAAATGTATAAATAGGTGAATATGATATTAATTCTTTAGAACATGATCCTAGAAAACGACCTCAAATTTGGGAATATCCAATGAATCAAAGAGATGAAATTTGGAGAGCTTATCTAAATTGGGGACCATATCAATATAATGTTGAAGATTATCCATTAAATAAAGATAAAAATCTAAGACGATTTCAATCCACATGGCTCAAAATGTTTCCTTCATGGTTAGAGTACTCTATAGTGAATGATGATGCTTATTATTTGCCTTGCTATTTGTTCAGTAATAAACCAAGCGCACAAGCTAGATTTGATGTCTTTACTAGAAAATGATTTAGAGCATGGAAAAAACTCAATGTTGGGAAAATTGTGCATTTCTTATTCACCTTGGTGGCTCGCCTCACAATAATGCAATGAAAGCTTGTTTTGATTTTTTGAACCAGTCTGAGCATATTCGCTATATCTTCAACGTGCAAAGTTCTGATCAAATCAAACAAAATCGACTACATCTTAGGAGCTCTATCGATTCAATCCGCTGGCTCACTTTTCAAGCTTGTGCTTTTAGAGGTCACGATGAAACGCCACAATAAAAAAATAGAGATAATTTTCTTGTACTCATCAAACTCCTAGCATCATACAATGATGAACTTGCAAAAGTAGTGCTGGAGAATGCTCCATATAATTCAAAGTATACCTCTCATATAATTCAGAAGGAAATCATGTATATCATATCTAGTAAGGTGAGAAGATATATTAGAGAAGAGATTGAGGATTCTAAATTTTGCATAATTATAGATGAACCACAAAGGGAGCAAATGGTTGTTGTTTTGAGGTTTGTAGATAAAAATAGTTGTATACAAGAACGATTTTTTGATATTGTGCATGTTAAGAACACTACATCTGTCACTCCTAAAAAAACAATATGTGGTGTTCTTTCTCAATATAATCTTGATATTTCAAAAATTCGTGGCCAAGGGTATGATGGTGCAAGTAATATGAGAGGGGAGTGGAGTGGATTACAAGCGTTGTTTCTCAAAGATTGTTCTTATGCTTATTATGTGCATTGCTTTGCGCATAGATTACAACTTGCTTTGGTCGCTACATCAAGAGAAGTTATAGTTGTCCATCAGTTTTTCTCGAAATTAACTTTTATTGTCAATATTAGGTGTTCCTCTAGTAAACGTCATGATGAGTTACAAGTTGCCAAATCAGACGAATTAGAACATTTGCTAAAGATTGACGAACTTATAACTGGTAAAGGAGAAAATCATATTGGCACTTTGAAACGGATTGGAGATACTCGTTGGAGCTCACATTTTTTTTCAATTTATAGCTTAATAAATATGTATAATGCAACTTGTGTGGTCCTTCTCAAAATTATAGATAACAGATCAAGTTCTCTTAAATGTGTAGATGCAGATGTTGCTTATAATATTATGACTTCATTTGAGTTCATATTGATTTTACACATAATGAAATAGATTACGGGGCTCACAGATTGCCTTTGTCAAGCTTTGCAGCTAAAGTCCCAAGATATAGTTAATGCCATGCAACTAGTTCGTACTATAAAAGAACTGATTCAGAAGTTGAGAGATGGTGGTTGACAACGTTTATTGAAAACTGTTACATTATTTTGTGAGCAATATGAAATTAATATTCCCGATTTTAATAACGCTTATATAGCACATGAAGGGCGTCCTCATCATCAAAAGGATCATATCACATTTGAGCATCATTATAAGGTGAACATATTTCTAACTACAATTGACAAACAATTACAAGAGTTGATAATATAAAACTGATAGTATGCAAACAATGGAGCTTTTAACTCTCAACACTAGTTTGGATCCTAAAGATGTTTATAAAACATTTAATATTGATAATATATGTATTCTTGTGCAAAATTTTGTATCATAGGGATTTCAATGAGCAGAAAAAGATTAACTTAAGATATCAACTTCAACATTTTATTCTTGATGTTGTTAATCATTCAGATTTGAAGAACCTCTTAACCATCTATGAATTAATTGCAACTTTGACAAAAACGGGACAGGTGAATGCATATTACTTACTTGAACGAGTTATCCATCTTATCTTAACTCTTCTGGTTTCTACAACTACTACAGAAATATCATTTTCAGCAATGAAGATAATCAAAACAAGATTACGTAGTAAGATGGAAGATGAATTTCTTGCAGAAAACATGGTAATTTACATTGAAAAAGAAATAACTGAAACATTTACCTCTGATTCAATTATTGATGAGTTTAAGTCTTTAAAAGAATGAATAGCAACACTTTAAATGAATGTATATTTTTCTTTAACATTTTTAGTTGTTAATTAATGTTATTTTGAAAGTTCGAAATAATTATATATGTTTTTTATATTTTATTATTACTAAATTAATTTTAATCATAAATTATAATTAAGTATTATTGTCCCCTCTAAATTTTTAATCATGGTCCACCACTGAGTATAGATATTCTATTTATACGTTAATTATTATTAATTAACCGTCTAAAAAACTTTATCATGGATAAATATTAAACTCAATAAAAATGAAGTCTTACATACATGACATTAATAAGAGAAAATATCAACATTATGACATTCCTTAAATATTTATTAGATCCTATCTAACTAGAAGAGAACAGCTCCACATTAACAAGAGTACAAGTGGTTCCCATTTCTTACATTTAGAAAAATGAATATTAAGAAAACGTAAACAGTAAATCCATATAGAATATAATGATGTTCTCCTATTTATATATGTAGAATATGTAAGAAATGATGAGAGCTTATAGACTCTTTGGAGAAAGAAAAAAAAATCTAATTTAAGAAAAATTATAGGCCATGTCATATTACTCTCTTTTCCATGTTTTTGATGTTTTAATTTTCAATATTATTCTAAATCTATTTTATGCTTTATAAAGGTAATATACATTTATGGGAGCTAAATTTCTCCAAAATTATTTGTACTACTTCATATACCTTTTATTTTTTATTGATTAGAAAGTAAAATATAAATTTAATATATATCAACTTTATATTTTCTGACCATTGAAAAAGTACTCCCACATTTACGCTTTATTTATAATTATGGGAGAATATCTACATACTCTAAGAATAAGTACTTCACATCTTAGCTGTTAATTTTAGGAGAAATCAATGTTTTGATTAGTGAGTAAATCTAAACTATTAGATTTTTCTAGAATTGATGACTAAAATGTAAAGTAAATTATTTCTGGAATGAGTTGATTTTCTCTTGATTATATAATTATATGCTTATTACCCCAATATTTATCAATTTCTTTTTAACTAGAATTCTAATCTACATTAAATAAATTTTTAAAAGGGAGCAAATAGATAGATTTATTATAAATTGACCATAAAATTTATTCGTTACTACTTAAAATATCATTTAGAAAACTAATATTGTGTGCGTCTCTCTCGATAAGTATTGCTCGTAACTTTTGAATTATTGACTTTTTAGTTATTTTTACCTATATACAAGACTTAAATGTGATTATAAACTTTGCATCCCTAGTTTATGTGGGGTGCACATCTGCTGTTTTATAAATTGTGCCACAACATGTGTCATTCATTGTGATTAGTTAGAAAATTAATTCATTTTTAATTTTTAATTTAAATATATATTTTCAAGCAATCATATACCAATATTACATGCAATGTCATAATTTATGAGACAACAAATGTGCTCCTGTTTATGCGAGCACATCTTCTGTCTTACAAGAATGTATCATTCCATATGTCTTGCACTCAAATTGGTTAGAACAATACTTAATAATTAAAATTTTATTAAATATATTTTTTGAACCAATCCCAGCTCCTGTGCTCCGCTCCGGGTTATTGAGTCGGTTCTATTATGAAATTCCGTGATGCTATATGCCATTTCTATAATTTCTATTTCTATTTTTATCTCTCTAATCTCAAAACCTTCACTTTCATATAACAAAAAACAAAAGCATCATTCCTTAATCTCTCTCTTTTTTTCTTTGTAAGTTCTCTCTCTTTCTCTCTAACATCATCAACCGTTTCACTTTCTGCTTTTGTTTATTCCACTCATTTTTTTCGTCTTAATTACTATTCTGATTTATGTATTTATTAATTTGTTTTTTACAGAAGTTGAATTCTTTCTCTGAATGGAAATTGCTACTTTATATTGTTCTTGCTGATTTTTCTGATTCTGAAAATGGAATGATTAGCAAAAGAGTTAGTTAAACAAATATGGATGAAGAATTGAATGATGATTCAACAAGATTGGATGTTGTTGAAGTTGTAGAACCTGATGATTATTCACTAAACCCTGAATTCCCCAAAATATTAAAACCCCAAGAAATCAGTGATGATGTTGGACAAGGTTTTGATGTAGTTGAAGCCACTACTACTAGTGATGTGGCTATGCGGCGACATTTTCGCCCGAGTCTATTTTCGGGTGATGGTGGTGGAGCCATTGTTGAAGAGTTGACAGTGAAAAGTTTCGATGGTTCGGTGTTAGATATTGGTACGTCGAACAGTCGAGAGCTTGTGTATTATAAGCAGAATCAGTGGCTGCAGAGTGATTCAGGAATGGGAAATACTATAAGTGATATTGGGTATAGAAATAGTGTTCAAGCTACATCTAGTAGTGTTTGGGAGGATTTTGGGTCCACAACATTCCATGAGACATTGGCTAGGAAATCGGTTGGTGATGATCATAGCAATGCCATGGGACACTTGATTTCTGTTGATGATCATAAAGCTGAGCATAAAGAGGACATGGGTGACGCTCGTAGAGGAATACGGACGAAAATTATATCCAAATCAGGATTTGCTGAGTATTTTATTAAGAATACACTGAAGGGAAAGGGTATTGTATGTAAAGGTCCTCCATCTTCTAACGGCTCGTGTGTTGAATCTAGAGATCAAAATCCGATAAAGGCCTCTACTCAGGATGACTCTAATGTATCACTCAGTTCTGTTTCAAAGACTGCAAATCCCCCTTATAATGCTCCAGTGCCTAGATCTGGTGGGTCTGACTGTGACGGTGTGACTTTGAGAGAATGGTTAAAAGCTGGGCACGGAAAAGGAAGCAAAGCGGAGCGTTTAAGTATATTTAGAAAGATTGTGGATTTGGTTAATGACTCTCACTCTCAGGGAGTTGCACTGCACCACCTATTCCCATCGTATATTAAATTGTTACCGTCAAACCAGGTTATATACCTTGGTTTACCTATGCAGAAACAAACATCAGGTACTGTTGCAAATTCTGATGTTCTTCAGTTAGAGAGTTCTTTTATTAGAAAAAGGCTGTCAGAGCAGGTTACGCCTCTTGATATGCAATTGAAGAAAAAGAAAGTTGATAAGAATGTGAGAATTGCTGGTGATAGCAAAGTCAGTGCAGTTGGATCACAAGATTACTGCAATGGATATAAGGAAGATATCCGATTTTCTAAACATAATATTCGGGGAGTGTCTAGCATCCCTCACACATCTAATGCAGGGAGGTTGCAATTGACTCTGTTAAATGAAGGATTGGAAAGTAATTGGTATACAAGTCCCGAGGGAGGTTGCACAACATCATCAAATATCTACTGTTTGGGTGTTCTCTTTTTTGAGGTGTGTAGCTTAGTTGACGAATGTCTTTCTTATTTAAAATGTAATTTTCATGTGTTTTATTAACTTGTTGATTCCTCAAAATTGAGACATGTTTCTGAATATGAAGTGCACATAACGAAACATGTTTCTTTCTATGTTGGGGCTCAAATTGCATTATCTTGATGACATTTTTGCAATGGGATTTAAAACCCGGATCTCACTCTCTACCCTTTATCAAAAAAGAACAAAGAGGTGTTTCTGGATTTAAAGTTCATTGAGTATTTAAATCTGATTCCAACATGAAATAGCATATGCTTCTTCAATTAGTTTAGTAAAAAATATGTTTATTTGGCATCTTCAACATTAAATAACGAGACCATCTATCTGCAATTTACTGTTTCATCGGCTGACTTCAATCTATTTCTTTCAAACATTTAATGTGTATTTAATGAACTTTGAAATATTTAATACATAGAAGGGATATGTTAACATAGTACTAATCATTTTTCACTTACAGTAATAGTTTACTCCGTTTGATAAAAAATAAGATCAACACCTGCAAGGACTATAATGCTCAAGTCAGTAAAAGTATAAGGTAGTTGCTGTAACATCAGGGATTGAAAGTCTTTACTCAGTTAGCTCCTTTTGCCTTTTATAGGGGAGCAAGATATGATGACTTAGATTAGAGAGTTTGTCAATGATGGCAGTTTGAGGGATGTGAGGCACCTCCCTTAGCCTTGTCATTAGCTTAATTACCCCTTTTCTCAACAATGGGACATTGTCCAGTTTAAGGTGAGTCCCTTGGTAAGGCAAATATTTGGCTTCCTTTGGTCCAACCCATATCCCAGCATGGATCACTATTTATAGGGCCACAGCTTCTCTGACAATGTTTTGATCTCGGATATGGAGTCTGCTGAGGTAGTTTGTGGACCCAAAAACCAAGGTTGCAGTGTTATCAGCAACCATGGGTGACCCCTGTCCCTTTTGGAAGGAGGAGTCAAAGGACAATGGGAATAGTTACACTATGGGCCCCATAGCACTAGTTAGAAACATGGTTTGTAAATCTGGATAATGACCCTGGATTGTACAATTAGAGAGGCATATTTAACCCCTTAAGTTACACTCAACCGAGTGAAGTATTTCAATCCCTTAAGTTACACTCAACCATCTTATATTCTTACTAACTTGAGTGTCGGAGTCCTTGTGGTCTCATTCTGGCATATTCAAGCAACAAAAGGAGTAGTAGTTGAAGATCGGTAGACTTGAGTGCCGGAGTCCTTTTGGTCTCATTCTGGCATATTCAAGCAACAAAAAGAGTAGTAGTTGAACACTGGTTCTGTATCTTTTAGTACAGTACAATCAAGATGAAACAAATAGTCTTTGGTCCAAGTCATATTTTTTCTGTATTTGCATGGCCCCTTTCTCAGTCATGCATAAAACTTGCCATATCATGGCATCAGCTATGTTTTTTGTCATTGATCATACGTCTAAGGAAGTTTGAATATTTTGTAAATTTTTCCATGGTTTGATTGGAATACTGGATCCTGAATCTTGAGTTAGCTAAGGATCCCCTCCCCAATCTTTACAAGAAATGTGCCTAGCAGTTAAGAAAATGCAAGTACCCAGTTCATCTTGTTGATTTCACAGTGGAAAAGAGTGTGTTCCTACTTCAACTGTCTCACCGAGCCCAAAGCTGCCGAAGTGAAACCAACTAACAGCTATGGCTTTCTACCATTTCATCCCAACCCAATTTTATCTTTCATTGACATCTCAGTAACAGTGCAGCCTCATTTCAGATTGATAAAAGAGGAAGTGTTGGTGTTTACCTCAAATCTTTCCAATCAATAAAATTAAGTACTTGGTACTATTGGAGGAAATTTAATTCATAATTTTGTTATAACGGACTTTTGAATGTTCCTATATTTTATTAAATACTAATTCTCAATCAATTCTTACTGAAATAGTCCAGCAGGCTTAGTAAACAGAAAGTCAGTGACTGAATGGCTGATTATGTTTAGGTCATTTCTTTCAGTTACTTGGCCATTTTGAATGTGAAAGAGCGCATATTGCAGCTATGTCTGATCTTCGTCATAGGATTCTTCCTCCACTTTTCCTATCACAAAGTCCTAAGGAAGCTGGATTTTGTCTTTGGCTAATGCATCCTGAACCATCATCACGTCCAACAACAAGGTAATGTTGAAATCTTGTTTATCATGGTTATCAGATTCACTTCAATGAATGAATATCATGTCAAAATGATCATTGTAAAAACATCTAATGTAGAGATCTCATTTTTTTCTTTGATAAATATATAGATATGAAAGAATGTTTAATGAAACTATTTCCTCCCTTGTTTCCTAAATGTAATGCAAATACTTGTCTTTGTGCTCCAGGCATTAATTAAAGATTAAGTAACCATGAATTCTTGCATCAACCCACGAAGTGAAAGATATGAAGAAATCATTACTTAGTAATAAAAAATAGTTCCATTTAACTAGATTGCGGAAGTGTTTAGGTTTTACATACATAGGTTTTCTTTTTCCTTTTCAATTTTCATTTTACTTCACCTGTTTCGAAATATATATATTCTAGATAATGAATTTATTTCAACTTATCTGCACTGAATAGATTGAGAGAACATTAGTGGAGTGATAAATTTTAGGTTCTTATTGTAGAGGGTATTTCGTCAAGTTTCTTGTGCTTTCACCTTAAACGTCTTGTATTTGAGACGGAGGTACTATTATTTTTTAAAAATGCTTCTTCTGGAAAGCTTTGAAAGTAGAGTTGAAAGCTTTGTTCTTCATCATTTGATACTAATTTCTGATTTTACATTGGTGGTTTTTTCATTTGGATATGCACAAAAATATAGCACAGATTGATTGGGTAGTTTAGTATTTGAAATTTGATACTCTTCTCTCAGTCTTTGAATACATATTTAGGAAAGTAATAATTAAATATTCTACTAATCCTGAAATTATGGATCTCAAATTTGAGTTATACACTGAGTCTGATAGACACCCAATAACACAGACATATAATAGAAAAGGTGGTAGTGGCAGCAAAGGAAAAGTTGTTCAGAGAGGTCATGCCCAAAGAACAGGAGATAGTGAGGAGGTAATGAAGAGCAACAAATTGGACTAGTTGCAGCGTGGAAGTGGAGAGAAAAGTAGCATAGATTCTGGAGTCTGGACACATGTAAGTTAGTCGGGCACAAGACATGAAAATGAAGAGAGAAAGAAGAAGGCATGGAAATTGAGTAGTAAGAGGAGGGGGTCACCTTGGGATGAGAGATTTCACTGGGAGGGGATTTCTCATTCTGGTTCTTGATCAGATTTTCTGTTCTTGTTTAGGTTTCCGTCACTATTTTCTTTTTCTGTACGGATTTTTCATGTATCTTCTGTCAATTTAAGGTTTTTTCCTCCATTTAGTTTTTAGTTCAAGTTCTATATCTACCTATGATACTAAATTTATTACTTCTTTTTCGTAACAGAGACATCCTGCGATCGGAAGTGATTAATGGAATGCAGGAGGTGTATAGTGAGGTATTATCATCAAGTATTGAGGAAGATGAAGCAGAATCAGAATTGCTATCGCATTTCCTCGTCTCATTAGAAGAGCAGAAGAAAATGGGTGCTGTCCAATTGGTAGAAGAAATCAGATGGTTGGAATTAGATATAGAAGAGGTGGAGAGGAGACATAAATCAAGAGTATCCTTGGCTTCCTCTAGTTTGCAGAACGACTCCTCTTGTCAAATAGAGAATGCATCTGTCAGCAAAGAACCTTTGAGTTTAACAACATTACCACACATGAGAAATATAAATCAGATTGAAAATGCTTACTTTTCCCTGAGATCCAAAATTGAGCTTCCTGAAACAGATGCTGCAATTCGCCAAGATAAAGATATACTAAGAAATCATGAGAACTGGTATGTGGCCCAAAACGACAATGAACAACATCAAAGGACAGATGCTTTAGGACCCTTCTTTGATGGTTTGTGCAAGTATGCAAGTTATAGCAAGTTTGAAGTGCGGGGTGTACTAAGAAATGCAGATTTGAACAATCCTGCTAATGTAATCTGCTCTCTGAGCCTTGATAGGGATGAAGACTACTTTGCTGCTGCTGGGATATCAAAGAAAATAAAAGTATTTGAGTTTGATGCACTTCTTAATGACTCTGTTGATATTCATTATCCTGTAGTTGAGATGTCAAACAGATCAAGGCTCAGTTGTGTTTGCTGGAATAACTACATCAAGAACTATCTTGCCTCCTCAGACTATGATGGTGTAGTTAAGGTTTGTATCTCTTGCGTATGAGGCACCAATTACAATCTGTACCAGTGTAGAATTCTCTGTGTTATCACTTGAAAGGGACAAAGTGTTTATGTGAATTGCTTGAGTGATTTGTATGCAAATGTCCAGTCCTGGAAGGATATATCAAACTAACTCAAACCGTAGATAACATGTCCATGGGTGGATTGGTTTACAATTTTAAAATATTACTCTAGGAAGCAAAGCATTGAAGATGATACTAAATACAAGTACATTGGGTCCCATCTTGTAGAGTTTGTCAAACTAATAAACTAGATACTCTTATCGGCCTAGTTCACATGGTAAAAATACATCATGTCTACACATCGATGTTTCTATGAGGTGATTGGTGAGCAACTTTGATTACTTAGAATGGCAATGTTATCAATACCACCTCCACCACCAGAAATGAAAAATATCCTTGGAAAATGACTTTATTACAGTCTGAAAGAATGACCATTTATTGATGATTAATATACTCTGATTTCCAGCATTACTCACAGCATTGCATGATATTTTCAGCTATGGGATACTAGCACAGGCCAAGAAATTTCTCATTTCAGTGAACATGAAAAGAGGGCTTGGTCTGTTGATTTCTCTCCAGTATGCCCTACAAAACTTGCGAGTGGGAGTGATGATTGTTCTGTGAAGCTGTGGAGCATCAGTGAGGTAAGCTTTTTAGAACATGCATATACTGGTCAGAGGCACAAATGCGTACACTGGATCTGCAGAATTTGCTTAACATAAAATCAGTGATTATTGGATGAAGAAATTGGGGATACACTGAATTGATTGTAGTTTTCTCTTGAGTTATTAGCATTGTGAATGAAAAATTATGAAATTGGAAGTTTGGTAATAACTATGTACAAGTACTATGTTATGAATTTTGTTAAAAAATTAGATATGGGGTACAGCAGGATTTTATTTAACATGCATATAAAAGATTAGAGTAAATGTCAAATTGGTCTTCCAAATATGCAAGTGTTACCAAGTAATAAAATTAAGTCACTGAAAATTTGAAGTGTCACCAAATAAGTCCCTGGATGGACCAGTGTGGTGGCATTTCAAACTTTCAAGGACTTATTTGGTGGTACTTATCTTTGGAGAACTAAGTTGGTGGTAGTTCTTTGGAGGACCAATTTTACATTTTATTCAAAAAAAATTAAATACATCATCTCATAAAACATGAGGAGAAAAACATACAAAAGCATCATAAAAATCAATAACATGCAATAGTTGGACCACTTCATTATAGAGGGAAAACGTGGAGAAAAAAGGTTTTACATTGGGCTCAGTCATTGCAAATAAAAGGCAAACCAACATTTATCAAGCATCTGAGTATCGGATATGGTATCAAATACCTATCTGACATAGGTATCACTGATAACATAAAGTACCCATGCAGCATAGTTCATAAGCTTTACATTAAAAAAAGAGCAGCCCGATGCATGAGGTCAGGTGGAAAAGATTCAGGAATGTAAAAAGAATCAGTTTTTACATTCCCAATATCATAGTAAGAGACACCTGGTTAAGATTATTTGAGCTCTCTTTTGCAACATAGTCAGTGAAATCATGTATTCTATGAGAAGCTATACTGATTTGAGTGGTCACGACTTTTTAGATTGTATGATCACATCATTTTCGCTGAAGCTATATAAAAAAAATGTGTTAGTTTCACACCCTATATTTGATGAAGAGCTAATATAATGCAAAACTATTTTGCAGAGAAACAGTTCAGGCACAATCAGGAATGCTGCTAATGTCTGCTGTGTTCAATTCTCTGCTCATTCCTCTCATTTGCTGGCCTTGGGATCTGCGGATAACTCAACTTATTGCTACGATCTTCGCAATCTTAGAAGCCCCTGGTGTGTGTTGGCTGGCCACCGTAAAGCTGTAAGCTTTGTCAAATTCTTAGACTCTGAAACAATTGTTTCCGCGTCAACCGATAATACACTAAAGATCTGGGATCTCAATAAAACCTCTCCCGTGGGTCCATCTACCGGTGCTTGCAGCTTAACCTTATCAGGACATACTAATGAGAAGGTTTTGTTTTGTCTAATAGCATTGATTGGAATTTATGTATGTGAAATTTTCAAGGGCATGGTTGAGTCTTTTAGGCTTTCTTTGGAAAAATGAAAGAGAAGTTTATTGTTTTGGGTGTTAGAGCATCAGAATGGGAATGATCTGAGCAGTGATAACTTATATACAAAATCCAGATTAGCTTTTTTCCAAAATCATGTCATTAACTGCTATGATGAGCAATTTGTTACACGGCTTGCTAGAAATGTTTCTACCTTTTGTCATTAAGCTGATCTATTATTCTTTATGTTTCCTTAAAATCGGTTGGCTGACATCTTCCACCTCTTGCCTTGACAGAATTTTGTGGGTTTAACAGTTTCTGATGGATACATTGCATGTGGTTCAGAAACAAATGAGGTATATATTATTTTCCAATGTAACATTTATTTGTTTGGCTTTAACTTACCCAAAACCAAAAATGTGTATTCAATTAGTGACTTAACCATTTAGGTTATTTTAATTGCACTTATGTTGAGTATTCTAACTAAGCAAAATCTCTCTGAAATGAGAGTAGGCACATCCTATTATGTGACTTGTTTATGCACAAATTTTGTGATGATATTTGTCACTAGCCATATTATAATTTGTAATTTTGGGAAGTTTTCAAGGAGGATTGTGACCTAATGAGAAAGATAGCAGCCTTAAGTTTCAGCCATAAACTTATATCATAGTCACTTGATACATGGTTCTCTTTGGTACAAGTAGGTAGTATGTGATATGTTACCCTATCAAATACCGGTACGTTAGAGGTATATTCAGTAGAATTTCTGTAGCTGCCTACATAGCCATTTCTAGTGCTGCTTCTTGTAGGTTGACTCAATGATAAAATTCTTTCTTGTTTGTTGTAACTCATTCATGTAGGTGAGTGTACATCACCAATTACTTTTTTTTTTCTTTCTTCTTTATTTTACTTAAACTGTAGCTGGAAATCTGGTTCGTTTCTTATAGGGAACCAATTCGCAAAAGAACCATGAATTGGTACGCAAGAACCAATTTGTGGTTCTCTACCAAAACAAGAGAATTGCGGTTTCAATAAATTATATTACATCATCCGGCATGATACCTAATATTATCTTGCAGGTTTATGCTTACTATAAGTCTCTTCCCATGCCCGTCACTTCACGCAAGTTTGGGTCCACTGATCCCATTTCTGGTAAAGAGATTGATGATGACAATGGCCAGTTTGTTTCAAGTGTGTGCTGGAGAGGGAAATCAAACATGGTTATTGCCGCGAGTTCGAGTGGATGTATGAAAGTGTTCCAAATGGTTTGAGGTAATGTTAAGCCCTTGATCATGAATTTGTTGCAGTTTATGCAGTCCTGCAGTTTTCTCCTTGCCACTCGGCCCAATCTCATCAATTATGCCCCAGGGCTATGTAATTTTTTTAACATCTTCAGCTCTAGCTTATAATTTGTAGTAGAATTTGCATTGGATTGCATTCATAGTTGGATAGGAAAACAATTCACAATCTAAACCTGGTTGGAAAACTATAGCATGCACAGGGTTGACACTTGACTCAGAGCATACCATGTTTTGGCTTTTCAAATCATTGATTCATTATTAAAAAAATTGAGTTAAGATGAAAAGATAGACATTTTCCTTTTTCCTTTGTTCTAACTAACTCATCATCAACTACCAACTCCACCATAGTCATCTTCAGCTACCACCACCTGTCTCTGCAACGTTGCGACCCTTGTGGTTGGAGTCGCGATTGCGGTCAAGGTTGTGTTTATTACGATTGCGGTCACTATTGTCGTTGCGATGCAGATTGCGGCCGTTGCAGTGTGAATTCTTTTGTGATTAAAAATATATTTTTGCATTTGATGTAGCCCCCAAATGTGGTTCTGTGCGGTTGTTTTGCGGCTTGATGCAGCCGCATCATTGTGATTCCCAGTCACACCGCAATTGTGGTATGATGCAGTCCGCAAGTTGAATTAATGCTCCCACCCATGCTCCATCTTCCTCACTGCTATCTCCACAACAATCCCATGACAATTACCAAGTGTCTAATTTATATCTAGCTTTGAAATAGTAGTATGACTATTATTAACTGAATTTGATAGAGCAAGGTTATGATAATGAATAAGTGATGAATGGAGATTGATTGGTTTATCCTATTCCTTATATATATGAACTTATTTTTTCAACTTGTTTAGAACAATATTTATTAGAACTTGGAAGATGATTTAACCGTGTTAATTACAAAATTGCTTATACTACATCACATTATACACTCATTTGATTGAATTAAACTTGCTGGTATATATAAAATCCTGAGAATCAGTCTGATGAAATCATGGATTCCAATTTAGCAATGAAAAAACTTATGACTTCAGAATTTGCAGACAGAACCTGTTTCCAGTTTTATGAAGGTATGCTTTTTTCTACCATTGTGATTTTAATATAGATGTGTAATTAGTGATGTTATGTGAAAGGAATAGAATAGAGATTAGTGATGTTAATAGGAAGATATAAAAAATAAAAATTGGATCTAAATATAGGCGCAGAAAAGTAGTAAGAATATAAAATCTTATTTGAATTAACCACAGGAATTTTATTAATAGTTTAAAATTTATGCATCGATATTGTAAAGTTTTTAACACTGGTAGTATATCATTATTGATTTGTATTACTTTTGTTTGAGAGTCATTATGGATGATTTATTGACAGTATAAAAACTCTTAGATTGTCACTGTATACATATTAAATCATTTTGTTAATAAAGATCTATATGTCTCTATTTGCGTATCTATTTTTGTCCGGACCAATTAAGACATGTCATTTAGTTAAAAAACATAAATTAAATTTTTATATTACTTGATGTAATCCTATTGAATAGAAACTAAGTTTTCTTGGGACATAGGACCCAATTAAAAAAAGCTCCGCATAATAATTGGTTTATAAGTCACATATGATACGTTTTATTTATGTTATAGAACATTTTATAAGAACCAATTCTGAAAGCTAGAAACCTAAGAGCTAATGCTATGTTTCTGGAAAACAAGAGCAACATACAAGAAAATGAAAGTGCAAATGGGCTTAAATGGTTTGGGATTAATGTTTGTTAGCAATACTTTCTTCCAGAATAAGTGCTTCACATCACCAAGAAAGTGAAAAATATGTTAATAGACAGAAAAATTTGTGAACTTGGTCGTAAACCTGCACTAAGAGCCTGCTATTCAATCATTATATTGTGGTAACATTAAGATGGGTAAGAACTGCAAATAACAAACATAACATCCATCATCAAAATTATTTGAAATATTCTTAAAGAAATTACATTGGTCGGACCAATACTATTTGAGTTTATGGTCTTCAGCTTATAATATTGGAGATATTAGGGTATGCATTGATAGCATAAAAAATCTCTCTATTATTATTGTATCCTCTATTATTCATGTTTAATTATTATTAACTTTGAAATATAAATAATATAAATTAATGATATAATAATTGTGTATGAATATTTTAATCTAACATTAATGACCTTAGTGTTATTTCTGATAAAAAACATAACATATCATAGTTTAATTAACAAACATGATGTGGAAGGGACAGAGAAATATTAAATGCAATCCACCAAGATTTTCCACAATTCCTCAAAAAGTTAGATATACTCTTTATTAACCTAACTTCTCAGAGTTCAAGCGTTTTTGCATGTATACTCTCTTCAGACTCAGATATCTCGCTTTCTTTATACTTTTTTAGAGTTAGAATTTTGGAGGGGATGGAAGAGAAATAAAAAGCTTGAGAGTTACCTTAAAGTATATTTCATGACTTTCAAGCCTTCTATTTCTCTTTATTCATCTCTAAAATTTAACTCTGAAATTAACTCTAAGGCTTTGTTTAGGAGTATGACTTTTGAAAATCTTCACATTATATGGGAGTTGGATGAAGAGAGAAGAACGTTTTGAAAGAGTTCTTAAACTTTCCAAAATCCCCAATGTGTATGTTTTTAAAGTTCTCAAATTTGATGTTCTGAGATAAAATGTCAAAATACTTAAATATTTTTAATAATATTATATAATTATATAATAAGTTGGGTTGTGCACATGTGCTTACACTAATTTTTCTCAATTAAGAGGTAATATTCTGTATATTATTATCTGTAGGTGCATTCTACTATTTCTTCTGATGAAAGTCTTAATTAATGCACTAACTTATAAACTACATTATCATATTCTCATATGTTACCCAATAAACAATTATATGTTACCATTACAACCTTGTAGCAACTTTTACTTTATGTAATAAAAATAGTTTATATATATATATATTATACCTAAATTGAGTTATATTAATTTTAATCTCATCCATTCATTTTTTTAAATCAATTTCATTCATCTCTATTGTTCATTAGATTTGAAAAATGAACGGATAAAATTAAGTGTAACTAATGTAAGTTAATTTGAATGTAAACGAATTTTTTCTCATATATATTTATTTTCTTTCTTTGCTGGAAAACTAAGTATGGTCGTATAGCTTCACTTTATGAAACCTTCATGAATTAAAGTTATTTTTCTTACCAAATATATATGTGGTGCTTGCTTAAAGTTTGAAATCATAGTGTCTTTAATTTAGTATAAAGTATAAACCTTCTGTTCATTTTCCATTTATACACAAACATGAAGATTGTAAGTTCTACCAATATGCTACTATCATGCACTTTTCGTCCATGTGTCATGTGTGACACAAATTCAAATACTTGTACGTTCTACCAACGAAGTTGGTTCAAGTGGTACATGTTTGATTCGCCTTAAGCAAGATCTTGGGTTCGAGTCTTGTGGATGGAAAAAATGTCTGCTGTGAGAGTTAGCTCCACGTACTTGTGGATATTCCCAGCTCGGATAAGATTGCTTCCAGTGCGATGACACATGTGGGAAACAAAAAAAATACTTGTGTATGGTCTATATAGTGTATTGCTAAACATACCCTTTCTCTACAACCATGATATTATAGTTATTTACTTCCCCATTTTCATTACTTTTCGTTATACAAGTCCATTTCACTTGAATTGAAGGGGTTTCCCATTTAAAAATGAAGGTAAATTATGACTTATAGCATATTTAGTACTTGCAAAAGATGAATAGTAATTAGATATATATTATTTTTACCCAATCAAATAAGTTAGAGGAAGAAAGATGTACATAAAATATGGGGCAAGTTTTGTATAAACGAAAATGATGATGAACCATAAGATATTTGGGTATCACATAAGAATGACACATACATGTTACATTTTACAACATATGTCATACATAAAAGACCGCTAAGGTTTCTGATGGAACAAAAAAAATATTTATGCACATTTATATAAGTTGAGAGATGAAAATTGTAGTAAAAAAAAGGAGAACTAAGATCCCACAATTTTTTTTGGTTTCCCACAGGTATCCTCGCACTGGAGGTAATCCTGTCTGAGCCGAGAACATCTACAGGCACGTGGAGCTAACTCTCTCAATGGGCATTTTTTCCATCTACAAGACTCGAACCCGAGTTTTTGCTTAAGGGGAATAAAAAACATGTAGCACTTGAACCAACGCCAGTTGGTTTTTTTCTGGTGGGGATAGAGATGCCCACAATTAAGACTATTAGAATGTAAATTCACCAAACCAAAGTAAACAAACCACAAAAAGTTGTGGGTAGTACTAAAAACACTCCCATCCCTTTAATTTAAATAGAACATAAGTACTATCCTAATTTTAGAAGTAGAAACTGAGCCATTCTCTTCTCAATGTCCTAAGAAAAGTACAAATTTGATGGGAAATGAAGAAATTCTAATTTTAGCAAGTACTATTAAAAGGGTTACCTTCAATTAATATCCACTTTTCTTTCTTAGAATTCATTACAAATTGATAAACAAAGTAACATAAACACAAGTTGAGGAAGAAAAATGTCTAAGAAAATGTTCCTTCAGTTTTTAATCTTTTTCATGAGTGGATGCATTGTGTTGGCACAAATCAAATCAACAACTCACTTTGTTGGAGATGATAAGGGTTGGTGTTCTCCACCAAATCCAGGGTTCTATGATCAATGGACTAAGGGCAGAAAATTCACTGTTGGTGATGTAATTGGTATGTTCTACCACCCCTTAAATTCATCTTCTTCCTTTATCCGGTAATAATTTATGATAAAAGAAAATGTATTTATATTATTATTGTATTATTTAACATTCATATTTAATTATTATTGACTCTTTCAAAAAAAATAATTCAAATAAACGGTAAATAATGTAGTGACTAAGTATTATTAATTTTTTCTAGAATGTAACATCATTTTAACATAAAGGGATTCAATAGGTGCGAGTGGACATCTGTTGTCCCACAATAGTGTACCACTTGATGTGTCACTACTTGTGATTGGTCAGAAAAATAATTAATTATTAAAATTTTAATTTAAATATATTTTTTCAACCAATCATAAGTAGTGGCACATGGAGTGACACTCTTTATGGGACAACAGATATGCTCCCCATAGGTGCACCTGACTCCTCTCCCCTAATGAACACACCAATACAAGCTTTAGATTATGATATTATCATAATCTAAATATTACAATCTAAAGCTTGTATTGACATCTCCATTATTGAAACCAGGTGAATATATGATATCCTTTATATGAATTTAATTTGCGACTACAAGTAATAAAGAAGACATAAGAATTGTTTTTCTTTCTTGAGGTATCTCATCCGGCCTCTCTATCACCGGAGAGGAGTCAGACTGATTATATCAATGTGAGAATCCTTGTATTGCTTTAGAGAATAAAATTTAAGTAATTTTTTAAGGAAAACATAACTTAATTGATTTGGATATTTCTTAAAAGAGAAAAGAAAAATCTTCCTAACTTCTTTTCTTTTCTTTTCTTTTTTGCTTTTTTTTGGTGCTTAAAAGTGCCCCTGATAGTAAAGAAAGGATTACCCTTTCTCCTGTTTTGACAAATCAATATTTACAAAACTATTTACTTTAATAATTTTATTATTTAAAATCGATAACAACAAGAATTTAATCTAATCTTTTAAGGATCTACTAGATCTCTAGATATTGCCCAATATCAACATTCTTTATCTAAAAAGTGACACAACCATCCATCCGAAATAAATTAGTTAATCACATATAACATAAATAGACATCCTTAATTAATACAAAAAATCATATTTATATATCAATTTAGTTTAACTATTTGCAAACTAATAAGTAATTAAAAAACATTACAGTTTTTCAGTACAACCCTGGGCTGAACACAGTAGCACAAGTAGGAACAAGAGATGACTATGAACATTGCAGTGGCACAAATATAATTCAGACATATTTCTTTGGGAAAACAGCTATTACATTGGACAAACCTGGTGACTATTTTTTCTTTTCTTCTGTTGGTAAGCATTGTGAAGCTGGTCAAAAGCTTATGATCTCTGTTTGTGCTGCTTAAGGACACGAGTGGGGATCAACTGTCCCACTTTTCTGTGTCCCATTGTATCACAGTTTAATGGAAATTTGATATTTTTATGTAATTTAATGAAATATGAGATGGGAAGATTTCGGGAC
Source organism: Lupinus angustifolius (assembly GCF_001865875.1). NCBI lineage: Eukaryota > Viridiplantae > Streptophyta > Magnoliopsida > Fabales > Fabaceae > Lupinus > Lupinus angustifolius. The sequence continues at coordinate 1,591,948 of NC_032026.1, forward strand.
TGAAGAGCCTAGTTCTGAAGAGACAACCCAAACATTATCTTATTCTATAGTAGCTTCAAGCACAATATAGTGCTACTAGATATAGGTCCATTGTGGGCACAAATCTTTCAATCTGTTTTGATTTTTGTTTAAGAGTATAATATCAGTTTGTATAAAGATTTATATACATTCAGTATATTATTCACAATTCATTTGAATTACTTTTTCTGAAAAGTTAATAATGATTGAAAATGAATGGTGAATAATATAATAATAGTATATAAAACTTATAGATTGTCGGTGTATACATTTTTTCGTATGTTTTAAAAGTAATGTACTATACTAATATGATATTGGTAGAGAATGAGATATAAATTATTTCATTCTGTGTAATGACAACGAAGATATTATATAATATTAACGATTATTGATTTAGTCTTCTGAGTTTGGTTCTTATTTGGGTTAATTATGAAATAACTTAGATTTTCTAATTTATTATAAAATTCATCAAAATATGTTTAGTATTATTAATTAGTTAATTTGTCATATGAAATACCAATTATATATAAGGCTTCAAAAACAATAAGTTATATAATATGGGTTGTTTCACTTTTTACTTTTTTTTAGTTATAATGATATAATTCATATGGTATCTAAATCATTAAAAATAATATTAGAACTATATGACAATTGCAACATGCCTATTTTTGCAAATGTTTATTAATTAACAAATTTGATGTGCAAATGATATGAAAATAATTATTGATCTGAAATTGATGTTTTTCTCATCAATAAAATTTGTTTTTCCTTAAAATTTTGGATTTTTAAGAATCAAGATAATTCTTGAAAAAATTGTGTTGGGAGTTAAACTATGAGGTGATTAATATTTTGTTGATTGTGTTATTGTTGTTAAAGCTATTTTCTCATATATATTTGTATTAATTTTGATAAATTAAAAAAGGGCGATACAATTTATAGGGCTCCAATTTAAGTTTTTCACTGTGATATTAGATACCATACTTGAGGGCAATTTTTTGCAAATTTTATAAGTTAAATAGAGGAAAATTAGGGAAAATAAAATAAAATTGTATCCTACAGAAATATAGAACCACATTTCTTTTAATAGGAATAGTATAAATTAATATAAAAATGTAATCTTATAACAAGGACATTAGATTATATTCCTGGTGCATTTCACTTGCAATTGAACACAATTCTTTCAATTAAGGGCAATTGCCACTTTCACCATCCTATTTTTAATGTCATCTTAATCGATTATTTGACTACATCATCTATCTGAACAAGGATCCTCTCTAATACTTAGCGTTCGGGTCATACCATATCTATCTAAAGTGGCACTGATATGGCTCAGTCATTGAGGCTTTCATTTCTTTATTTTAGCCGACTGTTTTTATGATCCATCATGGACCACAACTCAAGTGGTCCATGGCAAAAGGAACAATGATCCTCTCTCGAGGAGTTTTGTTTTGCTTTTAAGGATAAAAATGTCATTTTATTATAAATAAAAGAATATACCTATCATAATATGTTGCTTTTGCGTTTGTAACACTTTCCTTGAGGATCCTTATTTCGAAAAAAGCAATTGGAACAGTTTTGTGTTCAAATTTCTTGCTGAGGCTTTCAAGAAAGAAATTTTTTTATACATATGTGTTTGATATGAATTGTTTTTTTAAATTATGATTATAAACTGTTAGATTATAAATTAAAAAATAAATCAACTCATCACACTTAAACATCTTACTTTTGATTCTTTTCCTTTGTTTATAAGTTTTTTTCTCTCCATAAATTTAGTTTCTTACCAAAACAAGTTTAGTTTAATGGTAGTAAAAAACATCATGGTCTAGTTCACAACATGGATAAAACATTGACATATATACTCAAATCAAACAAAGCTAACCTGGTTCTTTCATTCACTTAATTTTGAGAATTTAAAGGATGGAGTGGAAGACATGTTATCATCATCATGTTGAGACAATTTTATGTTGTGATTGTTTCTCAGATGATGACGGCTGCTGAGTCACTCCATCAAGCTGCCTAACGTTTTCTATCATCTTCACGATTTCGGACATTTTTGGTCGCTGATCAGGCATCCTTACGACACATGACATGGCTATCTGTAACATTTCCACCATCTCTTCCTCTATGTTTGGATATCTCATCAGTTCTAAGTCAAACACTTCAGCTGTCCACTCCTCTCTCACAACTGAATGAACCCACCTCACCAGATGGATAATCTCGTCGCCGATGGTTGTGTGGATAGGGGATTTCCTAGTTAGAAGCTCTAGTAATACAACGCCGAAGCTGTAAACATCAGAAGCTTGTCCTGCTTTCCTTGAGTCAGTAACTTCAGGTGCACGGTAGCCAGAGGATCGAGAAATGGGCGGGGTGAGCGAGCTCATTATTGTTGCGAGGCCGAGGTCAGATACACATCCGAACTGTTTAGTGTTGAGAAAGATATTTGAGGATTTGATGTTGCCATGTACAAGCTTACCACCATTCTCGAAATGGATTCGTGCAATGCCTCTTGCAGCACCTAGAGCTATTCTCAGCCGAGTATCCCAATCTAAAGTCACCCTATCCTCGCCTCTTTTACCTGAAAAAATCTCGGAAGTAGAACAACCTTTACATATAAGGATAGTATGTAGATATAGTTGTGTAACATGTAGAAGGTCCAATATTAACATTTCAACACAGATTGGATATTTATTTTCCAAATTTGAATATTGACATAAATAGCTAAACAAGACAAGTTATGTGCAATATACTATAGGAAAAACTGTGAAATTCAAAGATATTTATCATGGAGACATAAGAGTTGTTTTCATAACAGCACCTAAAATGTAGAAAAGTAATCAAATAATCAGAATTCAAGAATATCTAATATGTAAGCAAATTATGTAGTATGTGTTCTGTTCATTTCATTCAAGCAAGTATATATTCAACATCACGAGCTGTCCCACAATAAACGCGTTATTGTTGATACCTTTTTCTCGGTCCTTTCTTCGATAGCCCAAGATCGAAGAAGGAAAAGATAAGAGGGCCCTATGGAGAATGTGATAGAGTCCGACCACAAAGAGCGAATTCATTATCTTCATGCACAAGGATACTCGATTATCCACTATAGGTTCAATACATAAGAGGAAGGCTAATGTATTTTTAGTTGAAATCAGAACAATAAGGCCTCGTATCTATACAACTACATACAACAAGCTACTTGGAATAAAAACCCTTTTCACATGATGAACATTGCTATTATCTAAAATGGTAAATATGAGCACAAATATAAATATATGCATTTGATTATGTATAAGAACATAAATGACTTGAAAGACATATATAAGATTGCAATAGGCTAACATTATAACACATACCATGCAACATAGAAGCAATGCTCCCTTCACTATAGTACTCATACACCATGAGTTTCTCATCTTTAGAATAATAATATGCCTTAAGTTCAACCACATTCTCATGTTTAAGATTTCCTACAATCTCCATGTGTTGCTCGAAATCCTTCTTTCCGACAGCTACATCCTTTAACCTCTTCACAACGACGGTGTTTGCATCCTCTAGTACTGCCTTGTATGCAGTACCAAATGTTCCCTTCCCTAACACTTCAGCAGAAGCCCTCAACAAATCCTCCAAATCGAAGGCATAGTTACATCCCTCGAAGAAAGTCAGTTTATTACTTGCATCCTGCTTTCTCGAAACCGCTTTTTCGGGAGACATTCCTCCCTTCTGCAATTCCCTACCAAAGGCATCATGACCATCACCATCTTCATCCGTTCTCCTTCTTGAGAAGCACACTAACATTAAAAATGCAAACCCTACGAGGCCGATAACACCACCAGCAATAACAATTCCGAGCAGCGCCATTTCGCCAAGCCTTCCATGTTTCCTAGACTTCAAAGATGGTCCATAAACCAGTGGTGGATGCACGGGCGAATCAGCCGAAGAATTTCCAACTCCAAGAGAAATGTTGTTTCCATAGAATGCTGACTCGGGAAACCTCTTCAGCGAATTCGGCACAACACCATGCAAATTGTTGTTAGACAAGTTAAGCAGTTGCAACCTAGGCAACATAAGATCAGGAATTTCACCAGAAATCGAATTATTTGCAAGGTTCAAACTCGAAAGCTGAGTCAAATTCGAAAGCGAAACAGACAAACTACCATTGAAACCATTATTAGACAAATCAACAACACTAAGATTCTTCCAAACTGAAAAATCAGGCAAAGGACCAGACAAATTATTGAACTGAACATAAAGAAAAGACAAGTTCCTAAGCTTGGAAAAATCAGAAGGGAAATTCCCACTAATAAAATTGGATCTAAGACTCAAAATTTGAAGTGAAATGAGTTTGCTAATAGTATTTGGTGGAATAGTGCCATGAAATCCAAAACCTGGTAATCTAATAGCTATGATTTTTGACCCTTTTTCATTGCAAGTTACACCAATCCAATTATCACACACTGAAGAACTCTCATTCCAATTCAATGGCCTTAAAGGTGGAAACTTTTTCACAAAATCAAGCAAAATTTCTTTATCTTCAACAGGTTCACCATTTCCTTTCACTAAAACCAAACACAACACATAAATGGAAATGGAAATGGAAAGGAATTTCATTTCCACGTTACTAAATTTTTCTACTTCTAGAATGAGCAAGGAAATGAAGTGTTTCTGTTTGTTTATTCTTCACACTGAAGTAGAATTGTGTTTGTTTTAAATGAAAGGTGCAAAATTTTCCCTCCTATTTATTTCCAAAGAGAATAAAGAGGGGAAGGAAAAAGGAGAGAAAGGGAAAAACCAGAGAAAAGAGGGAAAAGGGTAGAAAAGGAAATCTGTTTCTTAGAAGATTGTCGATAAAAGTAGAAGCGGACAATGAGAAACTTGTGCATAAAAGAGTGAACTTGCTTCTTATGTTTTTTTTTAGTTTTTCTTTTTCACTTTTTATTTTTAAAAAAGAACATTGTTTTTCAACTTTTCAGTGGAAATGGCAAAATCGATAAAATTGTTTTGGAGTTCATAAATTCAAATTTGAAAAAATAACATTTTTAGTTTTAGAGAGTGTAATATTTACCAACAATATATTGATATAATGATACAATCATGAATTAGATATTTAAAAATATCAAAATATTCGATTTCTGATAATGACATTTGTTAGAGGAATAATTATGCACCCAAACAAATTAGGTACATACATATAAGGTGAATAAATACACTTAATAGTACCAAAAAATATAAAAATTTATATACATTTAATATATTATTTGATATTTATTGATACTACTAATATTTACGAATTAATGATACAGTAAGAATGGAGAAAACTTCATACATTTTTTCTAATTTTAATGGTAAAGCTATATATATATTTACTGATTCACCCTTGCCCTTTTTTAGAAGTTATAATGGCTAGAAATGTAACAGGCATCTGATGTAAAAATGAAGAAAAATATTTCAACCAACAATCTCAACGGCATTATAATTTGTTGCAGTGGATGTAACTGATGAAGAGACGATGTCAGAGAGAATAACGGTGAAGAAAGTAACGGAAAACCGCTATTCATGACTTCATGAACGGAAGGGTTTTTATAGGATCCATGCAAGTTTAATCCTCACCATTAATGAAAAGACAAATGATTATTTTTACTCATATTTTTAATGACAAAAATGTGATTTTATGATAAATAAAATGATAAAAATATTATTACATATTATCTTTTGTTTAATTTTGTGATATTTGTCTCTCCATTAATGGAGAGAATCTTACTCTTTTTGTTGTTGTATATAGTCAGTGTGTATGAATTATATATATTATCATTGCATTATTCGGTATTCATATTTAATTATAATGAACTCTTTACAAAAAATGATTTAAATGAATGTTAGATAATATAATAATTGTATATAAATTTTTATAATGATAATATATAGATATTACACTTTTATATCTTTTTATTTCATTTTACGTTTCTTTGTATAGAATTAAATAAAAGTAGAAAATTAGGGGATGGGAAGATGTTATTAGTACTGAGTAATCAAATCGATTAGGGTACTAGTATAGTGATATAGTGATTCAATAATTAGTTTACTAATTAAATGCATATCAGTGAGGTTAAAAATACATATATAATATATTAATATTAATGTTGAAAAATTAATAAAAATTAATTTTTTTTTATTTTCATTAAGAAATTAATTTTTAAATAAAAGTCAGTCGGTATAACCGATATGGTTCAATTTGAACCGACTATTTCGACCAATTTTGACCAATTTTAACTAGTTTTGACCATTATAATTATATGACTAGTATAATTATTATACAATTTATTGGTTGAATCGGTCGGCACGAACCAGTTTTTATAACACTAAATGAGAATGAAAGTTATACTAGACAACATATAAATACAAAAATTATCGTCTACCGTAATAATGATTGATAAAAATATGTATAGAAAATCAATTTGATTAATAACTAATTTACCGACTAGGCATTTTATTTTAATTAACTGATTGATGATGTAAATGTTTTTATATGGATGTCAAAGAGAAATTAAACTATTGATAATAACCTTACTCAACTTCAACAAAATTACCTCTAAGATACAATCTAATTTTCTAATGTGTGTCCTAAGACACATCTTAAAAATATTTGACAAAGTAAATCTATATTTGGAAGAGAAAAATATATATATAACGAGATTAAGAGTTTTTTACATGTCAATGCATCATTTACTATTCATTTTCAATAGTTATTAACTTTCCAAAAAATAATTCAGATGAATAGTAGATGATGCGTTGAACCTACATCTTGTGTCAGTCTATGTGATATGAGTTGTGATTGGTTGGAAAAAAATATTTAAGTTAAAAATTTAATTATTAAGTATTTTTTGGCCAATCACGACTCATAACACATGAAGTGACACAATGTTGTGGATAGAAAATATAGTTTCATATACATTTAATTGTATATACATCTTTACACTGTTGATATATAATATTACACATTATTTGGAAATGATTTATTTTATATAATACTTCTAAGTTTTTTCAGTAAACACCTTCTATTTTAAGTATCCATCATTTTACACATGTTACAAAACCGCAAAACATGTGTGGTTCATATTCATACCAAAAACTGTGTGACAATGTGACTGATTGTATGAGTTGTTGTAGCTCATTTAATTGTATGAGTTGTTTGAGTGGTAAGTAAAATGATCATGGCCCTTTTACAATAACACAAATGGTCAATTCATGGTTCAACACATGGAAAAAGATATGTCCCACTCCATTAATAACTTTTATACATTGTCATTATATTATTTGTTATTCATTTTCAATAATTATTGATTTTCAAAAAGTAATATAAATAAATGGTAAATGATATACTTAATCTTAGTGTATATAAATCTTTATATCAATAATACATAAATATTAATGTTCAATTGCATGAGTAAATTAACATGTGTCGCATTTAGGGCTGAAAACGAGTCGAATCGAGTCAAACCAGAGTTCATTTCGGTTCAGCTCGATAAGAATTGGTTCAGTTCAGAACTTGACTCGAGTTGAATACGAGTTATTTTTTGTAACGCCCCGAAAAATACTTCTCAAAAACATTGCGGAAAAATGGGTAAA
>NC_032026.1:1599688-1600849 GCF_001865875.1 Lupinus angustifolius
TCTTCGTTAGCCCCGACCTCTGCTCCGCTCATCGTGAACACTCTTCCCTGAGCCCTAGGCCGTGCCACCTGCACTGTGTTCACAGCTTCCCTTTTTAGCTTTGGGCATGAAGTCTTGTAGTGCCCTACCTCATTGCAATGAAAACAAGTCACACAGGTGTTACCAATGTGCCTTCCCTTGCACTTGGGACACACTGGTGTCGCAGTCTGATTGTAGTTCCCGACAGACGAACTCATCCTCATGTTGTTGTTGTTGTTGGGGTTGCTGTTGTTGTTCCCTTGTTGGAAGTTCCCATTGTTGTAAGGCTTGATATTATTTTGTTGACTCCCAGAGGATGAAGTGTAAGGTTTCTGGTTGCGGTTGAAGGATCTTCCCCTTCCAAACCCTTGTCCAGAGTTCCTTTGAGGACCGTAGGAACTTGCAGGTTGTACGACACTCTCCAGTGTCACATTCCTCGCCTCGACGCTCTGTTCATAGAGCCTGCATCTATTTACCAGAGTTGCAAAGTCTGGTATTTGTTGGTGAACGAACATCACCTTCAGGTCTTGCTTAAGTCCATCCTCGAACTTAGCACACTTAGACCTCTCATTCCCAATTTCATTGTAATGTGGGGCATACCTCGCCAGTTCCTCGAATTTGGCAGCATACTCTCCCACAGTCAGACTCCCTTGCTGCAGACGCAGAAATTCCATTTCCCTCTTTGTCTTCATATCCGCAGGAAAATACTTCTGCAAGAACTTATTCTTGAATGTGGTCCAGCTGACCACCTGGTGCTCATGCACCATTTGTCGCCCAGTGAACTCCCACCAGTTTTCAGCTTCCTTGGATAACATGTAGGTCGCATAAGTGACCTTCTACTCATCGGTGCACATGAGTGCCCGGAAGATTTTGTCAAGCTCTTGGATCCATTCATTTGCAGCCTCAGGTGCAAATCCTCCTTCGAATCTTGGGGGTTGACGACGATAGAACTCGTCCAGCCCCTTATACTAAGTCGATCCTTGAGACGACTGGGCCTGATGCTGTTGTTGATTCAGTTGGTGTAGATTAGCATTTACACCTTGGATTTCTGCGGTCATCGCTGCCATGAAGTCCAGGTTTGCGGTTCCTCTTCCAGTCATCTGAATCTGTGACCATTAGACTAGGTGAGATACTCTTCCTCAC
>NC_032026.1:1600949-1695622 GCF_001865875.1 Lupinus angustifolius
TTAATAAAATCTTATAATTCGAAATCGTAAAATTCGCGGTGTTACATTTTTTAGTTCGAATCAGCTCGGTTAAAGTTCGCACACTATTCAGCTCAGTTCAAATTGGTTCATTAACTCAAATAATTAATTACTTTCATAGAAATATTGTTTATATATATAAATATAACATGGTTAATATATAATAATAATAAAATAAAAAATAATGCATAGATCACAATAAACATAAAAATTAGTTATATATATATATATATATCGAACCAACTTATGAACCTAACGAATCGAACTGTATTCAATTCATGTTCGACTCTTTATTTAATGAGCTCAATTTAGAGCTCAAACTCGACTCATTTGGTTCATGAACCAAGTTTCTTGAGTTAAATAACGAATCAAGTTTCGAACAAATACTAAGTTGGTCCAGTCATTGTAAACCCTAACCACATGTTTAGGCTATTTAAGTCATTAAGTGAGTAATATCTAATCAACAAATTAAAAATATCACATTCCAAAATATTAAATATATAATTTTTCTTATACTTACTCATTTAAGCAACCTTAACACGTCTTCTAAGACACTTATTAGATAAACATTTAATAGTCTTTCACATTTATTGAATGAACACAAACATTCTTCCCGTTTTTACACTAAAAAATCGTCCATAATTTATATAAGTATATTATATTGAATATCATATATGGGAAATACATGTAATCTTTCAAATAAAAGAAATTGTGATTGTAATTAAGTTAAACTGTTGAGGTTATGATGTAATTTACTATACTAAAATATAACGAAAAAATATTAGCTCTTACATAATTTGAATTTTAATTTGATCAATAGTATATACTATGTTTTGTAAAAATCTTCTATGTAAAATTAAATAAAGTTATATTATTTCTTCTACATGATAATTGTAATTAATAAATATATTTGTTTATAAAATAAATGATACATTTAGTAATTATTATAAACTCAAAGTCAATCTCAATATTCTTTATTTTATCATCAATATTTAAATTAGTTGTTGCTAAATATATAAGGCTGAAACCAAAAAATTATTTAAACTAAACAATAATACAAGCATCATCACTTTGTCATATTATTTTAAGACTTATTGGAGATGACTAAATATAGAATTGGCAACTCGAGATTAAATAAAAAATTGAAATTTTATATAAAACAATTGGCAATATTGTAAGAATGATTTTTTATACATTAAAATGTCATTACTAAGAAATAATAAAACATTTGAGTTTACCTTATTACTCAAATGTTTGTTCTTTTGTACGAATCATACATTTTGAAAATATTTAAGATAAAACAATTTTCTCTACCTTTTTTGTTGGAGGATGTAATCGAGTGAGATTATGGACATTATAAAGGGAGAGAGTTTGTTGTTTGTTCCAACAAAAGTTAGATTTCACTTTTTTTATTAAGTTGTGAGAAAAGATCATTATCATACTTAATAATGCACTGTGTGTCAAAACTGATCTCATCTTATTCATTAGATGATGAGTAAGTCATAGTTCAAAGAGAAACAAAAATATAGTAAATTTAAAAAAAAATCATTTTGGTTCATTACAAAATGTACTATTAGTTTTAAACAATGCTGCTTAAATACACAAAAGAGAATAATGAATTTATATTCAAATTTTAACTTAATTATATTCATCGCCCTTTTTATTTAAAAGATCTAACTCATCTTTCATGATGCAAGAGTAATTAATATATATATATATATAAATTATGGATGAATTATGTATATGCAAAAAATAATGAGTAATTTATATAATTTTACTAAATATGAGAATGTTAGAGTAGTTTATTCTCATTATTATCTTCATATGAAAAACTATATACACATATTACTCCTATATATTACTATCATTCAATTGTATCAAGACTGTCAAGTTTTATATTGCTTTTGTTCATATTTAAATGTTTTAAATTTATAACAAGATATATAATTAATATATTTATTTGTATTTAATTTATGTAACATTTTCCTATTTTATTTTTTATTTCTATATAATAATTATAATCATTCATTTGATGTAATATCTTTCTTATTACTTGGATACGTAAAATTGTAAAGACAATTTGGGGAGTAAAAGCTCGGTTCGGTTCAGTTTTTAATATAATTCGGTGACTGAATCGAATACAAAGACATAGTTTGGTTCATCTAATTAACCACAAATTTTACTGCAAGAACTAAAGTGAATCGCTCATGAATAGCTTGGTTCAGTTCCATGATTTTCATGGTCTTTTTTTTTTGTAATTTTTTGCATCAATTGAAAGTTCAAAATATATTACAAGAGACATTTTTTTTCATAAAAGGAAAAACACTACTATTATTATCATTAAAAAATTGAAACTCGTAATTGCTTGTTGGTAACATATATAACAATTATGTAATTTAGGAAGAAAAAATGAATGACCACTTATACAATAATATAATTTAAAAATTAGTAATATATATATATATATAATACTACAATTCCTAATTAGTAACATATATAATATTACAATTTACAATTAGTAACATATATAATAATTAATGTATAAGAATTTATGGTATATATTAGTTTCAAATCCAATACAATGAAAGTTAAAAAATATGTTACAAATCTCATGACAGTGAGAAAATATCATAACAATTTAGTATTATATATAACACTAACAAAATAACAATTTAGTAATATAAATAACACTACAATTCATACAGAAACGATAATTTAAGTCATAAAATTGGTTGAATAATTTAAACAACAATATTCTCTAGTATCTATTTTTTAACATTCAGTTTGGTTCTTAACGGTTCCTAAATTTATAAAATCATGAACTATACCAAATATAAATGGTTCCTTAAAAAAATAACTGAATCAAACCACATTTTGTGGTTTGGTTCAATTCCAACAGTTTCGCGGTTTAAATAGTAACCACCGGTAAATATGAACAACTAAATATGAACAAATTTATTTTACTAAGACACTTAATTAGGAATAAAAGGGCATCTTTCATAATTTATTTTGACATTATCAAGTGTTAATGAAATTCTTCTTGAATTTGGAATGCTATAATATTAGTGTTTCACTACTACCTCATTATTTAGCTTGTGCATGATTAAAACTACCTCTGTCCTCATCGATGGCTATCATAGCAAAAGCCTTAACACTAAGGTCAGTGTCCATAAAAAAACACTGATAGGGAAAGGGAATGTGGGTCAATTTTTTTTTTGTTTCCCACGCTATCCTTGCACACTGAAGACAATCCTGTCCCGGGAATATTCACAAGTAAGTGGGACTAACTCTTCCAGCGGACATTTTTTCCATCCACAAGACTCGAATCTGATACATTGCTTAAGGGGAATCAAACATGTACCACTTGAACCAACACCTGTTGATGAACGTGGGTCAATTGTTCATTAGGATTGAACTATGAAGATGGGAAAATAAGGATAAGGGTAGGTTTGCCCCCACAGAATGCAGCTCTTGTTTTGTGACAAATCATATTTTTACCAGAATCTTCTTACATAATGGAACTGAACAACAATATCTTTGGAGTATACACACTAATCACGTTTATATGATTGGATATGTGGGTATGGTAAATTAAAGGTCCCAGAGAATGCATCACTTAAAGGATTTACTGGGTTACAATTTAATAAATAATCTTTGCAAACTTTGTTGTACGTATAACAATAAATTTTAGAAAAATTTCACAAATGTATTTTGCAAAATAATTATCATAAACTATTTTTTATTTCTAATTACTTCGTAAACTATAATTACTGATTAAATTGATCTCTATGTATGAATATAATGTTAAATTACTAAAAATAAAAAATTATCACACATGTATTTTTTTAATTTTGACTGTCATATTGTCATAGTTTAACTTTAAAAATTTATATACCAATACTACTATATATATTGTCCCCTTTTAACTCTGGAAATTACTTATCCTCTTACTCTCAATTAAATTGGACAATTTCTTTTAGTTATAGATGTTGGCTAATATACAGTGTTGTAGTATTGTGCCTAATGCTATTGTTGGGAGTCTAATGATAGCAATTTTGATTATTAATAATTTAACATTATCTTTATATAAAGACAAATCACAACAAATTAAGAAGAAAAAATAGTTTATAATACCAACTTACAAAGTATTTAAAGGTTATGATGATTATATTTCCCTAAATTTTATTGTTAGAACCCAGAATTTCGATACATAATCAAGATTCAAATCCCCAAATATGATTCTATCATTTTTCATTCCTTTCTCCCATATTTCCTTCTTTTTATAAGACTTTCTATTAGCCTCTACTGGAAAAAAAAAATTCAGTTCTACATTTTCTCCCTTAACTTGTCTTAAGTTAGGTATTAGTTAAATGAATAAGTTTTTTAGATTAACTATCTATACAAAAAATAAATATAAATTGTCAGTATTTTTACCTAACATCTAATTATTGACGGTGCAAGTTTGTTGAAAAGAAAGAATAGACAATTCTATAATTGAATTTTTTTCTGTTTGGAATGCCTTTAATAATTAGACTCTCTTTTAGTTTGTTCGATTGAAGGATAGGCATAATAAGTTTTTATCATGTGCACAGCTTGTGTGGGGAACTACTTAAATAACTTAATACTTTCATCTTTTAATGCCTTCCAAATTGGTAGGGAACATAAAACTGAAGAGTCTAGAATGTTGTTACTGCTGTCACTTGAATTAGAGTTAGAATCCTCTTCCATATCGGAAGATTAAAATAATCTCGAAAACAAAAGAAAAAACTTGTATATTTTATCCTCTTCCACTAGGCTAGAGTTGTCATTTCAATAACGCTTATTTTAGATGTATAATAGCGCTTTCGGGCGCTTTCTGTTTGACCGTAGTAATATATGGTCATCATTAACAGCGCTTCACAAACATTGTTGTATTGATTATATACCACAACACACCACATAAAAAGCGTTGTCATATATAGTGCATCAATATGACAGCCCATCGTCCACAAAGCGCTGTCATATAGTGGATCAATACAACAACGCATCGTCCACAAAGCGTTGTCATATAGTCTTAAATAAATAACACATTTTATAGGTCTTATTAACAACGCTTCTACCTGCGCAGTTGAAGTTCATATATTTAACATCAAAATAACAAAAAAAAAACGAGTTCATAAATTTTCTCAAACAACAACTTAATACAACTGCACATCACATGCATAACGTTGTTGTAAAGGATAACTACCACAACGCTTTCTGTAAAAAGCGTTGTTGTAGTTATCCTTTACAACAACGCATGTTAGGGCTTCCCCAAGAATTCGTTGTTGATTTGTATAAATTAATACATGCTATACATTTATTAGCAGAACAAACATTCTCACCAGCACATACACATTAATATAGGCTACAAGTTTGTTTTATTAAACATCAATACAATACAAAATACAAACAATGAATATCATGCCAATTATGTTTTGACAGGGTACATAATTACAAATAAAAAAGTACACAAATTACAAAGAAACAATACTATACAAATTACAAAAAAACAATATTATACAAATTACAAACAATCAAAATTATACAAAGGCTACTTGCATCTATTTTTTCATTTTCTTTGATTGTTTTTGTCTTTTAGGGTCATCCTTGTCTGGAGGAGCATATTGATTTACCCAAAGTCCTTAATCGTGATCATCTCTTGTATATAAATCATCATCAATAGTTGATCCGTCCTCACGCGACTGATATGTCCCAAAAAAAGATAATCTTAATCAATATCTTCATATTCTTGGTCATCAATATTATTGACGATTATTTTGTTAGTTAAAAAAAACAATGAACCATTTCATATCAGTTGAGTTACTAACATAGAATACTTGTTGAACTTGTGATGCTATAATAAATGACTCATCTTTATATCATGTCCTATTGAGATCAACTTGCATGAACTCTAACTCATCAACTCGGAAATCACTGTTGTTATCAACCCACATACAATAAAAAACCGGCATCTTAAACATTGTGTAATCCAATTCTCATATGTGTTCAATCACTCCAAAGTATGACATGTTCACATAATTGAGTTTCTATCTTTTGCACTTGACATGTGTAAAGTTCGAGCAACAAGAGTCACACCACTATTTTGCATTTTACTTTGATCATCTTGTTTTTTCGTATAAAATGTGAACCCATTAATCAGGTAACCAATGTAGGATAAGACATGAAAGCTTGGACCATTGACTAACCATTTCAATCTTTCAGAAACCGAATGTGCATTTATATTCAACTCCTCATCAATGTGATTTTTTAGTCAATTTATGAAACACCGATTATGCTATTTGAAAATCCAATTTTCATTCTTACTTGAGTAACACTTCCTTAGCATATCCTTATCTGTTTCAACATATGGCTCAACCTTGTCGGCATTATATAACACATATAAGTGGCTTGCTCCAATTTGGTTCTTGTTATAGTCAATATTTCATTCCCAGTAATACCTTCACCAAATGTTTTTTTTTTTTTGCATATTGAGGCTTTGGAATGCCCATGAAATCACCATCGGTAAGGTATCCGGTACAAAAATCAAGAGTTTCTTCAACAACATATCACTCGATAATGCAACCCTCTAGTCTTGATCGGTTCTTCACATATCTTTTTAATGTCGTCATATAACCCTTAAAGGGGTACATCCATCTCATATAGGAAAGGCCACATAGTTGTGTCTCTCGAACAAGATGAAAGCTTAAATGAACGATTATGTCAAAAAAGAAGGTGGAAAACACATTTCAAGCTCACACAAAGTCAAAATAATTTGTCTTTGCAATGCAAGTAATTTCTCATGGTCAATCACTTTGCTACAAATTGCCTTGAAGAAGAAGCATAACCTAGTTATGGTTCCTCGAACTTTTTTAGGTAGAATTGACTGTATTCCAATATGGAAGAAATGCTCCATAAGTACATGATAATCATGAGACTTAAGACCTTTTAACTTGAGGTCTTTCATTGATATGAGGTTCTGAATGTTGGAAGAGTACCCTTCTGGAACTTTAACACCATGAATAAATTTACAAAATTCCATTTTCTCCTTCCTCGACAAAGTATAAGCCGCTGGAGGTAGAAATGTACGTTTTCCCTTCATTATAGGCCCCAATTCCTTTCTTATTCCCATACTAACCAAGTCCAACCTTGCATTCAAGTCATCTTTGGTCTTACCAGGGACATTGAGTAACGTACCAAGGAGACTTTCAAAAACATTTTTTTCAATATGCATAACATCGACGCAATGTCTTACATATAATGAACTCCAATATGGCAATTCAAAGAAGATTGACCTTTTCTTCCACCACTTTCTGACAATTTCTTTTGCAAACAGTTTACAAAAGTTAGTATTCAAACTCTTTAGCTTTTAAAATAATTGGTCACCTGTCAACGCCAAAGGAGCACGACCTTCTTCATTGTTTCCATCAAATGCTTTTCTCCATCGTCAATAATGATGATCTGAAGGCAAAAATCTATGATGGCCAAGGAAAACATTTTTCTTATAGTGTTCCAACCTCAACGAATGAGTATTGTCTTCACATACAGGACATGCAAAATGTCTTTTTGTACTATATTCAGACAGATTACCATATGCAGGGAAATCATTGATTGTGCCGAACAATAAAACCATCAAGTTGAAACTTTCTTCCCTATACACATCATATACATTTATGCATGTCTCCCACATTTGTTTCAAGTCTTCAATTAATGGAGCCAAATATATGTCTATGTCATTTCCTGGTTGTTTAGGTCCAGAAATTAACATAGATAACATCACATATTTGCGCTTCATGCATAGAGAAGGAGGTAGGTTGTTTATCACCAACATCACTAGCCATGTACCGTGGGAGCAAATTTGAACACTATGTGGGTTAATTCCATCTGTTGATAATGCAAGACGTAGATTTCTTGATTCTTGACCAAAACTAGGATAGTCGTGATCAATTTTTCTCCATTGAGGAGAATCTACAGGATGTCGAAGCTTGCCATCTTTAATCCCTTCTTAATCATGCCATGTCAACTTCTTTGTATCTTTGTCATTGCTAAACATACGCTTGACTCTTGATTTGATGGGAAAATACCATACAACCTTTTTGGGAATTGAGTCTTTCTTCTTATAGCGTGATGCATTACATTTAGGACAAAACTTTAATGAAGTATACTCATTAAAAAATAAGATACAATCATTTTCACAAGCATGTATCATTGTGTAGTCCATGTCTATGGAGCGTAACATTTGTTTTGAATCATAGGTTCAAGAAGGGATCATATTATCTTCCGGAAATATATCCTTCAGAAGTGCAAGCAAGTTTGTGAAACTCTTATCAGACCATCCATTAACATATTTCAACTTATACAACCTTGACACCGCTGCCAATCTTGTGAATTTAGTACAACCATCATATGATGGTTTCTCAACATCACTTATCAACCGCTGAAACATCTCAGGACAATCCTGAAGATCTTCTTCGACAACGTTTGCCATTTCCTCGAAACGATCGTCTTCATATGCATTTGTGTAGTTGTTTTTCATATGCATCTCATCATCACAATCCATAACGTCTCTCGTCTCACCATGTCTTGTCCAACATGTGTAACTTTGATCAATACCATGACACACTAAATGACCTTTTAACTCATTTGGAGTAATTCGGTTTGAGTAACAACATCTTAAACAAGGACATACAATTCTATTAGGATTTTCAGCATTCTCAATTGCAAACCTAACAAATGATTTCACTCCTTCTCATACTCCTTTGTCAATCGATTGTCACTCATCTATTTTCGATCCATTTTCTATTAACAAAAAAATATAATAAGCATAAATCCCTAAGGCTTGGAGTTAAGCTCACCAAGCAGAGCAAATGCATTATTATGATCAGAACCCTAACTCATAATGTAAGCTAAATGAGTCGGAAACCCCAGCTCAATACAAGCTAAATGAGTGAAATCACTTTCACTCATTTATAAGGAAAATATTTATAACTCAATACAAGCTAAATATAATGTAACTAAAAAGACAAATAACTAGAAGAAAAATTCACTTTCAATTCGGTGTTGAATGCGTGAATGATGATTTTGAGGTTAAACGAGTGAAGAATATTCAAAATCGGTGTTGAATGATTTTCGTATTGAATGATTTTCATATTGAATGAGTGAATGATTTTCTGTGTTGAATGATTTTCGTATTGAATGAGTGAACGATTTTCGGTGTTAAATGAATGAATGATTTTGAGGTTGACTTTGAGAGTAAATGCGTTTCGCTGCTGAGAAAATGAGTGTTGGGATTATTGATGAATGTGTAGAATGCGGGAAGGATTGCGCTGTTGTTGCACATCGAGTTGTTTACTACTTATTTTAATTAACACATCAACAATGCTACCTATATGTGGCGATGTTGATTAGAATCTAGTGGACATCCCTATCTGAATTATGCGATGTTGAATGGAATCTAATTGACAGCGCAGTCGTAATTATACGCTACTGAACTCATTTTCCAAATTTACAGCGTATTCGTAGTTATGCGTTGTTAAATTAACATTTTATATAACTGGAAAATATTTATATAACATGAATTTACTTAAATTAATATGAAGTTGCCATGAAGTAGATTATTACTATATAATTGTGTTTATTAATACAAAACTTGATAAAATATTAAATATTACATTTTGTTAATTTGATTTTGTATTTATTAAGTATTGATAATTTGTTTATTGTGTTTATTAATAAGGAACAGTGCAAAATATTAAAGAGAATAATCATCCAAATAATTAACAAAATACAGACATTAACATATAAAATAATTGTTTTATTATTAATTCAGAGAGACAAAATACATTATAATGAACTAAATGATTTGGTACATGCGAATATAATGAACTAAATGATTTGGTTGAAGAGGAAATAATCTTGTCCATAATTTTTTCCTCTACTCCTCTACACAAATTTTGTACAACAATTCATTGATTTCCTTTAAAAATCTGGGTCCTTTTCCCATGAAAATCGAATGAGAGAAACCAATGAACTTTAGGAATTGCTACAGATATTGAAGGAAAATAATTGAAAGAGATAAATAAAAATTGAAAGAGCTCAATGAACTAAATAATTCATTCTCCTTTTCCTTTTATTTATTTTCAATTGCTTCATCTCACACAAATTTTGTATGACAGCCACCTTCCTTCTGAAATCAAAACTTGTTAAAAACCTCATTGACATGATTCTGAAACAGAAACACAATTTTTTCTTCGACTCCTCTATACAAATCTGTGTGCTTTTTTCTCTTTTTTACTCTTTGTAGTATTACTCTTTTTTTACTACTTTGTGTTTTCTTCATCCTATCTTCATGAACATACTCTTATAGAAACACATACTTTTACGCTCTAAGCTTACTCATGAATTAGAACATTGAGTAAACCACAATATTTATAGATGATCAACCATTAATATTTTCATAAACGAAGAGACGTATAACAACTCAACCATTAATATTTCAACAATCAAGAAACGCATAACCAGTCAACCATTAATATTTCAACAAACTACGAGACGCATTACTACTCCACCATTAATTTCACAAACGCTTAAAAAGTCGTAAAAAATCAACAGCGCATAATTAAGCAAGCGCGATTACTATGTCATCTTCAACAACGCTTCTTTAAATATGCATTGTTGCATATATTCTCATCAACAATGCTTTCTATTAAATGCACTGTTAAAAATAAATCATTTAAGTTAGCGCTAACGTTACTGATGTTCAACAGCGCATTGTCAAAAAATGCGTTGTTGAAGTTACACAAATTGTCAGCGCCTATTTTATTATGCAATGTTGATGTTCTTCCACCTCATTTTCAATTGCATCGTTCAAAATTCCATCGTTGAATGACCGCTGTTTATTACGATATCTGACGTAGTGGACAATGTCAATATGGGAGCAAATTTTTTGTCCCAAAAATATATCACTTCATGTGTCACTTATTTGTCATTGGTCGAAAAATATATTTAAGTAGCAAATTTAATAATTAAATATTTTCCTGACCAGTCACAAGTGATGACATATACGGTGACACTTTCCGGGGTAAGATATACAATATCGGATGTCACACTTCATGTATTATTACGTGTCACATGCTTACTGGTTAAAAAATTGTTTCATATTAAATTATAAAATTGATTGTGTTGGACTAACACAATATTCTGACATCTATATTACTTAATAAAAAGAAAATATAAAATAATCACACATTATGGTATAATTTATATTTTCCTCTTTTACCTTTCACATATTTTTATTTTCACAACAAAAAAACTATATAATCATGTTTCAACTTTTTATATTCTTCTACAATAACTGTCATCATGGTATAATTTTCTCTTTCCTATTTTACACTTAACCCTTTTTAATTTCTATAAAAAATATATTATTATATGTAACCATCACCATATTAAATTATTAATCACCCCTCATCTTACTTTGACAATTAAAATAAATATAAAAAATTAATATAAAGTGCACAAAATAAAAATTACAATAAAATTACATTTAATAAAAAAAAATCTGATTTACCAAAATAAAATATATACAACTTAAATATTTGATATCAGAAAGTAAAAATGTGGGCCGACAGACACGAAGTACGTTTTGTCACACTAGTATAGAATAAAAGACAACAATATTAATACATATGGCAGAAGGTATCAAGGTAGTCTTGGGAAGCTTTAGAGGCCTTTTCAAATTTACTTATTTATTTTTACAAAAAAAAATATATGGTAAATATATTTTCAAAACTTTATAGGAATTGTTAGTTTGATTTTATTGTGTGTAAGTTTATTCTGTCTTTTTTAATTTTATTTTTACATTTGATGTAATTAATTATTTTTTACATAAACAAGTTTATCCATATAATGATAATCAAAATTTCATTGCTTGGCAGCTTTTTCTTTGTTTTTGACCACCATTCCTACTCATGGGACTATTTTAGAATTTGAACTTTTAACCTTATTAATAAAATTTTAATCTATTATATATTTGTAAATTAGATTTTAGATGAAAATAAATGAAAATTCTCTCATGATCCAAACTGTAGACACATTTTTCATGTGATTCCTAATCAAACTCTACAATAATAAGTGAAGGGGATATCTTGGTAATACAAAAAAAAAACTCTATAATAATAAAAAGACTAACAAGTAGCTATTTTTATTTACCAATTTGGATTATCTCATTCATCTTATTTCAAACCTCTTTCCATCAACACCCAAAGGCTCTCAATCTATCAAGTATAATTTTTTTAATTGCTTATTATCTTGGCTAATGTAATGTATGGTTAAGACTTCGGATTTTACTTGAAAATAGAATGGACATAATGAGGGGATATGTGAAGAATGATGAATCTGTCACTGGGAATCCAAAGTGGTTTGGGATAGTTCTGAACTCCAAAATAGTAGTGTTAGAGATAAGATAATAGATAATTAATGATAACAAAATTGAGACTTCGAAATTAAAATGATTGTGATAAATTTTCAATATTATTATTTTTTTCTAATAAAAATATAGCTTTCCTATATGAATGAAATTTTAGCATTTTTGGTATCACTATTCTTTTTTTATTTGAAATAATTAGATTCTGAATTTGTTTGTAATGAAATATGATTATTATATTTTTTAAAATTGTAGGGAAATATTGAATTGAAATACCAATTACTTATTGAAATATTTTTAATTTCCTTTTAGTTTATATAATTGTTATTTCTTATCCACTAATAAATCAAATTTATATGATTTAAATTTAAATAGTAAATAATAGGAAAAAATAATGAAATGATAAATAATTTATTTATGCTTATCATATAATTCATTGTGCATTACATCCCTAAAGGAAAAGAATCAAACACGGTAAAATTTAATTTGACTCATTTACACAATAATTAATTCTGAAATCTAACAAATAAAAAGTACTTCCTTTAGGACAGAGATTACATCTCCAAAATTATATCTTATTCAATGTCCCAAACTAATCAGAATGTTACTTATTGTTTTGAAAATTTTCTTAATAATATATAATTGACTCATGGAAGGAAATGAGACACAGTTGACAACAAATGACATTTGTCAGTTCCATTAAGCCATGACATTAACTCAAGTATCAAGTACCATGTTCCAAGTACCAACCCTCTCCCTATGACTCTGTTCCTAGCCCATATTGTGATGACTATAAGAAATATAAACTCACTTAATGGGAAACCACTACTTCAAATATAAAATGCTTTTGACCTAAGGGTATTTATCCTATACATATTTTAAATTGTCAATCCATACTACTAATGCATTTAACAAAGAAATATTCCAAAGCCATGATTTAAGGGCAACACTATAAAAAGGGTTACATTGCATATTTTGAGAAACAAGCATTAGAACATAAACCTTCTAAGGAAGAACTAGAGCAACAAATTCACAAAAGATATGGGAACCTCACTAAGGCCAAGGCACTGGCCTCAACTCTTCTATGTTGTGGCATTTTGCTTAGTTGCTATTAGTGTTGCTGCTGATTATAATTCTTACTATGGATCCAAGCCAACCAATTATAGCCCACCAAAACATGCACAATATCCAACTTACCATCACAAATTACCCCTAAAACATGTTTACAAATCTCCTCCATATGCCTACAAGTCTCAACTACCTCTACCACACGTCGAAAAGTCTCCTTATGTCTACAAGTCCCCTCCACCACCATCTCCATCACCACCACCTCCATATCTTTATAAATCTCCTCCACCACCCGCATATGTCGAAAAGTCTCCTTATGTCTACAAGTCCCCTCCACCACCATCTCCATCACCACCACCTCCATATCTTTATAAATCTCCTCCACCACCCGCATATGTCGAAAAATCTCCTTACGTCTACAAGTCCCCTCCACCACCACCGTCATATCTTTATAAATCTCCTCCACCTCCTTCTCATTATGTCCATATTCCATCATATCACATTCCCGATGTCCACAAGTCGCCACCTCCTCCATCATATGTTTATAAATCTCCTCCACCCGCAACTCATGATGCCCACATTCGAACACATCACATTCCCTACCTCTACAAGTCACCACCTCCACCATCATACATTTATAAATCTCCTCCACCTCCTTCTCATCATGTCCACATTCCATCATATAAGACTCCCTACCTGTACAAGTCACCTCCTCCTCCTACAACAGTCTACTAAACTTACGGTTAATGTAACTTGAATTGTTTCAGCCAAATTATATCACCCACTATTGTGGTTAATGAGTGTATCTGTTTTGTAATGTTCTTTAATTTTGTTAATTTATAAGATTGTTTTACGTTATTCATATGACATTATATTGTAATTTGTTGTTGTCAAGTTTCTATTTACTTACTTACATTGTATCGTATGAACACTCAATTTTTCTCCAATTTATTTATAAAAAAATAGAAAAGTTTCGAAAACAAGAAAAAAGAATATTATTAGATGTTGGGAATTCACTTTATCTTCGAACATAATCAACGGTTAATTAATTACTAACAATTTTGTTTTGAATTATTTATTGTCAGTTTGAGAAATTTAATAAAAAAATTGTTAAGTAATTATAATATTTTAAATAAAATTTCTAGTTATATGTGATTACACAATTTAATAAAAAGTATTACAGATTGAAATTCTATCATGAAAAAAGGCAATAAAAACAGTAAAATGTTTTGAAAGATTTGAGAAAAATATGACAAACTGGGAAAGTTACTAAAAACTAAAGATCACACCCTCACCCTCTCAGATATCTCTGGTTTCATTTCATTCTCAATAAAAGGTGCAGCTTATGGACTCAGAAAAATAGAGAGAACCAAGTAGAAATGAATAGGGATCCTCTCCAGTATCGGAGAGCGACTTCCTCTCCAGTATCGGAGAGAAGTCTGGCTATGTAAAAATACATAAAGAAAGGGTTCAATATACATTGAATGACACATGCTCCAAAAAAAACTTGGATATGCCACTTTCCCTCCATGTATATAAGGAAACTGGACGTGAAGGCAAGACAATAATCATTTTTCTCTCTCTTGTCTCTTGTTATTATTATTATCTGATAGGGATCACTTGTCCTCAACACTGTCACACATTTTCTGTCCCAAACCAATCATATATAAACATTAACATATGAATAAAATAAAAAATTTAAAAGCAAAAAATAATAAAATGAAATACTCTAATTAGTTTGAGACATAGAGTGAAACATCGGTTGAGACAGGTGATCTTCATCCATCATTATCTCCTCCAATAATACTGAAATGTGTTCAAGTCAAGTATTTACCGACACAGAGGTTAACAAGGTGATTCTACTTCAGGGAACATATTCATCCATGCTTATCCAAAATCAATTATAGAATTAGTGGTGAATACTCTAAACTCCACATGAATGTGAGCATGCACTGATCGTAGGGTTTATGCGATTATTAGAAATGAAAGAAAAAGAAAAGAATGTGGATTCTTATAGACTTAATGCTACTGCTAATAACTAACTAATATGTTTTACATATATTTTAATCATAGAAATTATGTAAAACGTAAGTGAGTTTAAACTAATTACTAACTCAATACAATATTAATATAAAATATCAAAATATATTTTAACATCTTTCTCAAGTTGTAGAGTAGATATTAACAACTTCCACCTTGAACAAAAAATGATTAAATGAAGAAGAAGACTTCATAGCCTTTGTTAGAGTATCTACAATTTAATCAACATAATATAGTTCAAAACTCTACATCCATCCACTAACTCAAATATAGTTGAACAGAAGAAATTTTCAGAGATAAAAGTTAAGAATTCTTCAAAATATGAAAGGTTGGGCTAAGTTAATCAATAGAATAAATATAAGTATTGTTAATCGAAAATGAATTAAAATCGAAAATAACGATGATATTCATCAATTAACAAAATATAAAGTAGATCAAATGATATTATTGTTCAAAAATATCATCTTATATTTTTTGCCAAAGAATGAGAGAGATATAAGATATGATGAAATATGAATAATAACAATATTCAAGAATATCATCATGGTTTTTTGGCTAAAAAATAAGAGAAATATAGAATATGATAAAATATGAACCATACTTATCCAGGATTAACACAATTTGTGTTGCACTTCCATCCCTAAAGGAAAAGAATCAAACACCACAACATGTATAACTGAATTTGACTCACTTAAACAATATTTAATGATGAAGTCTAACAAGTACTTCTATGAAGCCATCCCATTACCAAGTACCAACCCTCTTCCTATGACTTTGTTCCTAGTCCATATTGTGATGACTATAAGAAATATAAACTCACTTAATGGGAAACCACAACTTCGAATATTAAATACTTTTGACAAAAGGGTATGTAGCATACATATTTTAAATTGCGAATGCATACTACTAATGCATTTAACAAAGAAATATTCCAAAGCCATGATTGAAGGCCAACACTATAAAAGGGTTAACATTGCATACTTTTAGAAGCAAGTACTACAACAAAAACCTTCTAAGGAAGAGCTAGAACTACAAACTCAAAAGATATGGGAACCTCACCAAGGCCAAGGCACTGGCCTCAACTCTTCTATGTTGTGGCATTTTGCTTAGTTGCTATTAGTGTTGCTGCTGATTATAATTCTTACTATGGATCCAAGCCAACCAATTATAGCCCACCAAAACATGCACAATATCCAACTTACCATCACAAATTACCCCTAAAACATGTTTACAAATCTCCTCCATATGCCTACAAGTCTCAACTACCTCTACCACACGTTAAAAAGTCTGCTTACGTATACAAGTCCCCTCCACCACCATCTCCATCACCGCCACCTCCATATCTTTATAAATCTCCTCCACCACCCGCATATGTCGAAAAGTCTCCTTATGTCTACAAGTCCCCTCCACCACCATCTCCATCACCACCACCTCCATATCTTTATAAATCTCCTCCACCACCCGCATATGTCGAAAAGTCTCCTTATGTCTACAAGTCCCCTCCACCACCATCTCCATCACCACCACCTCCATATCTTTATAAATCTCCTCCACCACCCGCATATGTCGAAAAATCTCCTTACGTCTACAAGTCCCCTCCACCACCACCGTCATATCTTTATAAATCTCCTCCACCTCCTTCTCATTATGTCCATATTCCATCATATCACATTCCCGATGTCCACAAGTCGCCACCTCCTCCATCATATGTTTATAAATCTCCTCCACCCGCAACTCATGATGCCCACATTCGAACACATCACATTCCCTACCTCTACAAGTCACCCCCGCCCGTCACCACCGCCTCCATATCTTTATAAATCTCCTCCACCACCCGCATATGTCGAAAAGTCTCCTTATGTCTACAAATCCCCTCCACTACCACCGTCATATCTTTATAAATCTCCTCCACCTCCTTCTCATTACGTCCATATTCCATCATATCACATTCCCCATGTCCACAAGTCGCCACCTCCTCCACCATATGTTTATAAATCTCCTCCACCCCGAACTCATCATGCCGACATTCGAACACATCACATTCCCTACCTCTACAAGTCACCCCCGCCTCCTACACCAGTTTATTAAGCATACACTTGATGCAACTTGAATTGTTTCAATCAAATTATGTAATTGATTATTGTACTTTCTTTTCGGACTTCATCAATAATGTGGGGCTAACAAAAGAGTCTCAATGAGTGTATCCATGTTATATTATTCTTTAATTTTGTTAATTTATAAGCTTATTTCACTTTATTTCTATGATATTATATATTGTAATTCATTGTTATCAAGTTTTCATTTTCTTATTTGCATTGTATGCTTCTCCTACGCAATATAAAAAAAAAAACTTATTCCATAATACTCTCCTTTTGCCAGAAGTGTTTCACAAACTTTAGGAAGTCCACACTTTAAATATTGTGTGAAACCCCATATCTCATAAATTGTGTTTACTTTTTATTTTGTATGTTGTATTGTGTATACTAAATATGCAATTCTGAGTAAATTTTGTCTTGATGCTTAAATAATTAATAAAATAGTGTAATATATGTGTATTGTTAGTGTAAAGATTTATACACAATTAGTATATCATTTATCATTCATTTATATTAGTTATATTCAAAAAGCAATGATGATAAACTTTTAATGGTATATAATATAATGACAATATATAAAACTCTTACATTGTTAGTGTATATATCTTTTTCTCTTAATAAAACTCGTGGCATAACATATTGTAGTATGAGATCATACATTGGTATACTTGTATCACTAAAACAAATAAATGAGTTAATAACCGCAAATGAGCTACACTACTAAAGTCTAAAACTGAGGCAAAATTAATTCTCAAATTCATGCACTTGCTATTATTATTGGTAGAGATGTGGAGGATTTGGCCTATCCTTTCACTTTGTTGGCCCGATCATGATCTACCCGAATATGGTCAGGTTTAGAGACGAATTTTGAGTTAAAAAATTATACTCATTCAATATTTAGGATTGGGTATGGGACAAACATGCCGTCTCATGGTTACTCGCTCATCATGCTTATAGTGTCTTTATTTAATTATGTATAGAATAAATGACACCTCATTAGTCGAAATTATCATTAAATATTTAATTTTTTTCATTATATATACAAGACTAATAATATATATACATATATTATTTCATATATCAAATTACATATCCAAAATAATAAATGATATTGAGAAGACGTTATCTAAAAAGGTATGCATTATATTTAATCGAGTCTAGGGTGAGGTTTAGGTTTAAAGACTCACTCAATCAATATTTAGGGTCTGGTTAGTTTCAGGTCCAAGATCGAGTCCGAGTTCAAAAAATTAACCCTATCAACATTTAAGATCGGGTAAGAGATAAGCCTTATTCGGCTCAACCCGGCCCATGCTCACCCATTATTATTGGGCCCATAACAAAAATAAAATGGCACCAAAAAGCAAACTAACCGCCATGTCCAGCTTAATCTAATAATACGATACTTCCACTATTCAGCTTTATAATCATTCACTCAAATTCTCTTTATCATAATACAAAATCTCGATCTCTTCACTCTCCAGCCTTGTCATCAATGCTATTACATAGTTGAATGGAAATCCAATTCTTCTTTTCAATTTTATCACTCTATTTCTAATTTATACATTTTTAATTATGTATCTCTCAATCATTAATCTTACATCAGTAATCCAATAATCCAAAGCAAATAACATTGATCACCGAGAACCAATGCTTTAATTTTTTATTTTGACTTTATAATACTTGTTAGTGAGATAAATAATTATATTTTCACTCTCTTAAATCTTATATATGTTGCATTTTAAGTGTATAATGTATAGGTTGTGAGCATTTAAATACACCGTGAAATTTGAATAAAATTGTATTTTTTTTTATTTGAGTCTTTTATATTTGTTTTCTCTCAAACTCCTTTACATAGTCTAATTTGATGTGCATTTGATTTTGAAGTCATTTCTTAAATTTACTCCGTGTTGGATTTGATTATTTCCTATATGTTGGGAGATATTCATCTATGAGTTACAACATTCCTCCATGGGCTAAGTAAAAGAAGCATATAAGTGGGCTTGACACAATATCTTAACCCAAAACCTTAAGTAGGGATGGCAATAGAAACCGAATCCGTGGATACCCACCCAAACCCGATCCGAATTTAACGGGTTAAACCCGTTGTTATTGGGTTCGGGTTCGGGTTTTACCCGATGTTAATTTTCGGGTTCGGTATGTGTGATACCCTACCCTGAACCTGCCACAAACCCGTTACAATTAATAAATTAATATTTTAATTATATGTTTTAACTTAACCCTAGTTTTGTGTTGTGCCTATTTTCCCCCAAAGTTAGAAACAAATCAACTCCACAAGACCACAACTGCACAAGCAGTGCTTCACTGCTTCTCCCACACGCACAACTGCACAACAACACAAGCAATGCTTGTCCCACGCACAGACAGCCCCACATCTCCATTTTATTTTCATCTTCTCCACTCATTTTTATCTTCATCTTCTCCACTCGTGTAGTCGTGTTTCTCTTCATCTTCTCCATTGGTTTTCGTCTTCATCTTCTCCAAAGGCAAAGGAACAATCATATTTATCTTCTTCATTCATCTTCCTATTTTAGGCTCATTTTTTAGCTTTATTGGAAGTTTAAAGGCATCCAGTATAAAATGTTTAAAGGCATCCAATATAAAATGTTTTAGCACTATTGTATATTATTTCGGGTTTTCTTTCGGGTTTCGGGATGGTAGTGGTAATTGTAACCCCGCAGTGTTCGGGTTCGGGTTTTAAATTCCGGGTTCGGGTTTGGGTATGCATAAACCCGACCCCGCCCCGCCCCGTTGTCATTCCTAACCTTAAGGTATTAGGTCTACGAGTTCATCCATTTATATGCTCTTTAACTCATCCATTTTTGCTCAATGTTAGACTTCTTCATTCACACTTGGAATACCCAACATCCCCCTCAAGTGTGAATTCTCTTCGAGTATGGGATAACACCAGAGCTCAACTTTCTATCTACTTGTACCACTATTGGCTTATCATTTCATCAATGGAACACGCCACTTTGACCTCTCGTCAGGAAGACTTTCGACACAAGGATCCCTCAAGGATCTACCGACCACTTGTCGCTTCAATATTCTGTTGAGTCGTCGAACCATCAGCTCTGATATCACTTGTTGGGAGATCTTTATCCATGAGTTACAACATTCTTCCATGGGCTAAGTGAAAGAAGCATATAAGTGGGCTTGACACCACATCTTGACCCAAAACCTTAAGGCATTAGGTCAATGAGTCCATCCACTTATATGCTCTTTAACTCATCCATTCTTGTCCAATGTGAGACTTCTTCATTCAGACTTGGAATACCCAACATCTCCCCCTCAAGTGTGAATTCCCATCCGAGTATTGCATATACCAAAACTCATCTCTCTATTGAATAATATTGGTATATTTTGCATGAACAAGCTAGATGACAATTTAGATAAAAGGCCACTTTCAGTAAGGGCTAGATGAGTCTCGGGTTGCCAAATAAGTTTTAGTGTATATAGCAGTATGAAATATAGATTTCTTAAAAATTAAACACTGAGAAAAAGTAAACATTAACATGAACAATAAAAGAATTTAATATCCATTCTACCTACTCTTTTTTTAGATGAACGGCCTGATTGGACAGGAAGTCCGAGTAAGAGTTTTCTAGTTTTGGATGGAGGTAGACTTGGACTCGCTGATGGAGGAATCTGAAAAGGTTCCCCAATGATCGACTAGAGAGGTAATGCCTGAGAACAATAAATGAGATATGGGAAGTCAGTAGAGAATAATAATGACAAGTGATGAGTTCTAAGTTATGAGGGAATGATGGGAATGAGTAAAGTGATACTTCCTGTTAGGAGAGGCTCCTATTTATAGTGGTTGAGTTGGATGATGTGGCCCTGGAGGGTACTGTTGGCATGGTCAGCCATCCTAGCTAGTCGGGGGCTGATTTCCCACGTTAGGCGGTTTTGGTAGGGCCTTACTCTGTGCATAGTTGACATGTAGCTCGTGGCAGGTCTGGTAGCCGTACTACAATCTGTCTTTGTCGTGTGGTAGGAGGGTGGGTGGGATTGTAGGTGGAATGACAATGCTTTGTTGGTGGCATGTCAGACGGGGAGATACCCTAACCCCGACCTAGGATGTCTAGTATAAGGGGAATAATTTCGACTAAGCCTTTTAATTGGTTATGCCATGTCTTTGCCTGGTCATAAGGGAGGCCGTCTCGGGTAGTCAAGACGTCCGCATGACCGGGATGGAACAGTTGCCCCCCCCCCAATATAGTAGTATGTTTGGTAGGTGAGCATGCTGGTAGACATAAATGCTACTGATGGAATGTTCATCATTAGAGTGTCGTTAGACTTCTGAGTTGTGTGACACATGGTTGTCCATCATTAATGTTTTTTTATTATCGAACCGTTTTGTGGCGCAAAGTACTTGAGTGTGGCTCGTCAGTTCCTTTTTTGCCACTTTTTTTGTCGGAGTGCCTTTTGAACGGGTAGGATGCGTTTCGAGTTGGGCTACGAGGGTTGGTCTGGGCCCAACTCTGTCTATAAATAGGGAGGGTTCTCCTTCATTTTCTTCACTTTGCTTTCTGAATTTTCTGCTACTGAACCTACTCTGCTGTTGATCAACCTCGTCTCCTTATCTTTTTTCAACTCTTTTCAAACTTCTTTCTAGGTAACCTTTTTCCTTTCCTCTTTCATAATCAAGGTCCTTATCACCGATCTGGAGTCTATTTCCAATTAGGTGGAGGTTTTGTCCGGACTTCCACCCAATTTTGTCTCGTGGTCATCTCGTTCTAGGGATCGGCTCGCCTAGAGAAAGGCGAGTGATTTGACACTCCCAGCCCTGTGGCCCGTTGGAGCTGGAGGTTGGTAGGAAGAGAGGTTGTAAGGATGGACCGGGCAAATTTTTTGGAGAAGCAGTGTCCGGTCATGGATAAGGAATCCAATTTAGAATCTGATGCTTCTCGTGGTAACAAGTTGCTGATGTTGAGAACATACATGGGATGAGCGGATAGGTTTCCGAACCCCGAGGGCTTGGATGGCCCCAACTCCCGCTACTGGTGGGATGATCGGGAAGTGATGGGCACTACGAGCTACTTCCCGACGGATGTGATGCCCCAAGTTGCTGTGTTGGCACGTGCGTCGAATTGCACTCGATTGCATGCTCCCTCTGCTGAAGAGTGAGTTTGTTATGACCTCTATATGGATCAGGGGGACAAGTATAACTACTATCTGTACGGATACAATACCTTGAAGATCAGGCACAAAATACCTTTGGATGGGTGGTATGTGGACGTGTTGAACCATTTAGGGGTCGCTCCTTCTCAGTTGCATCCGAACTCCTGGAGGTTTGTCTTTGCGTTTGGACTTTATTGCAATGTGATGAAGTTCCCTTGGACGATTCACTTGTTCTTCTGGATATTGCGGGTGACCCATAGCACCAACCCATATGAAGAGAAGATCAGTCGACGCGGGTGGACTTGTCTTCAATCTAAGAATAAGCTACTATACACTCTAATTTTCTCAAGTTGCAAAAATTATCACTTAGTGTAGAAAACTAATGCACCCCTCTTAGTTTGTCATCTTGATCTTATATAAGATTTTTGTTATTTAGTCTTTATATATATATATATAACTATTATTGTATTAGTCACTTTTAATTATAAAACTTACTTATCTTCTTCTCAATCAATTTTTGTTTTGATGACGATTTCATCCAAATATCAACGTTCCTAACCTACATTGTTGTATTATTATTGTTGTAATTTTCATGTTAGCCTACTAGTAACTTAATAATATATTTATACGGGGTTAATTTCATAAACTAGTAATGTTTAGGGGGTACTTGGGAAGAAAAATGGTTAATATTGACTACTTGCAAAAAAAATAATGTTTATAGGGGCTTTATGCACTTTTCCCTTATTTAAATTACACTTTGTTACAATATAAGCTAAAAATGACAAACACAATTTCAATAATAATAAACATAAACTCAAATAAGTTATAAGTACAATATTTTTTCCTCACAAAAGATCGTTTTGATTTATTTTAAAAAAATGATTGATTCAACCAAGCAGTCTAGTTAGATAGACCAAATTATCAGTTTCGTGTGCAAAATAGTCAAGTCAAACTGATCCATAACAGTTTTGGTTCATAATTGATCAAATTAGCAACTCAAATCAGTTGTGTATCCATTTTAGGTTAATCAATCGGTCCAATCAAATTTAATAACACTATATTTATTACAACTTGTACCCTAACTTCATATCCTATATATGACTCTCTCATACATCCTTTCATACTCTTCTTCCCAAGAATCATAATTTTTCAATAAAATTCTAAAATCATAATTGAGTAATAAAAAGTGTAAATAAGATTAATTTTTTCTCCAAAATGGCCTACTAGTTTTGGGAAACAAATATCCCAAACTTGTAATCTAAAATAAATATAATAAATCAGCCTAAATATTCATGTTGGTCATTAACTTTTATTTATCCAATTTGTTCCTTGAAAATTTTGAAAACTCGTAATGATCTCAATCGATTAAATATGGGTCAAATTAATTTTTTAAAACATTTTTATAATAGATTTTGAGACACTTTAATCTCCATCAAAAATTATCTTGACCCACAATTATGTTATTCTAATATTATTTTGAATTTTACCTTTTGTTTAGGAATAAATTTCACACACACCAAGCTTATAAGGAAAGTAGGTATTCTCTTTTCAAGATAGGAATAAAATTAATCCATTCATAGTTTATAAGGAAATTTACTATTCACATTTTAAAAATTAATATCCGATATTTTTACTATTCATCGTTTATTTGTATTATTTTTTGAAGAATCAATAATATTAAATATATTAAAGGTAAAGAATAGATAATATAATATATTAAAGTCATACAATATTAAACAGAACTTGGGTCCGAGTTTTGTGGATAGAAAAAATATTCGCTGGGAAAGTTAGTTCCACACATGTCTATAGAAGTTCCTGACTTGGACATGATTGCCTCCAATGCCGAAGATAGTCATGAGAAACCAAAAAAAATTCATACAATATTAAACATATATTTTTTCTCGTTAAATAATATAAATAAATAATCTATAAACAAAATCATAAATATAAAATCCTAACAAACATAAGAGAAAGAGAAATTGCATAAAAGAGCATTAGAATCGTAGTATTGTGAAAGTACGTACATTACGTAACAACTATCAACCAAGTGCATTCATCTTCTTCTTCTTCTCCGATTCCTCATTCTGTGTGAAAAAATGAACGACTCAGATGTCTCGAAGCAAATTGATCAGATGGTGAGATTTATCCATCAGGAAGCTGAGGAAAAAGCTAACGAAATCTCTGTCTCCGCTCAAGAAGTATAACTTATTTTCCAATTTTCTATCTATTTTTTATTTTTATTTTGAAATTTGAATTTGAATTCTAATGTATTTTTTATTTATTCAGGAATTCAACATTGAGAAGCTTCAATTGCTGGAAGCTGAGAAGAAGAAGATTAAGCAGGAGTATGAGCGTAAAGAGAAACAAGTTGAAATTCGCAAGAAAATGTAACCGTCTATACTTTTATTTTATTGAAATAATTTAAATCAAATTATTGACATGAATTTTAACTAAATTTCAATTTTGAGTGTCAATGCTTGATTTTGAGTCGAATTGTAGCGGATCCTTTTGGTATTGTTTATTGGAATAATAATTACTGCTAGCTCCATTTTGAATTTGCGTGAAATGCAGCTATATGTTTTTTTATTCTTTGTTTTTTCGTGTGAGAATGAGTTTCGGCGCATCGTAAGGTTGTTTGTCTTGTGACTTAAAAGATCATGATTTCGAATCCACAAATCACACTCTCGGTAAAACTGCCTACATCTACCTTCGAATCTCACTAGGTATGAGTCTAGTGCAGTGGGCCATTCTTTATTTTTTTAGGCTTTGTTTGTGAGTTGATTTTTAAAGGGGAATGAGAGAAAATGAAGGGTTGAGAAAACCCTCATATGTGTATTTCATGGTTATCAAGTCTTCCATTTCTTTCTCTTCCATTCCATAGACGAACTCCCGATCAACCCCGTCTGGTTTTAATAAACTATGGTTTATGTATGCATTTATTTTCAAACCATTGACATCTGTATAGGCTAATTGTTGAATTTAAGGTTATTGTCTAAGCATGATGGATTGAAATTTTATATTTCTTAATGAGTGAGATTTAGAGTTTAGTTTGAGGTTTAATTTGTTCCATGCTGTGAAAAGTGAAAACTGTGCATTGTAGTATTACCCCTTATTCTAATTTGCAATTGCGAAAATGGTGCTAGCTGAGTTAGTTTTAAGTTTTATGGTACATTTGTTTGCTGCAGTGAGTACTCAATGCAGCTGAATGCTTCTCGTATAAAAGTTCTTCAAGCTCAAGATGAAGTTGTTAATTCCATGAAAAATGCCACAGCAAAGGAACTTTTGACTGTCAGCAACCATCATTATATTGATTTTACCCATCATGATCATGCGTACAGGAACCTTATCAAAGATCTCATTATTCAGGTTAGTTAAAATTTGAATGTTGTCCACCTAACTATGATTTGACCTTGCAGTCTTGCTACATATTGGATTATTTTTTACATTTTTCATTTTGGTTTTTGAGTAGATACTTGCACATAGGCAGCCACCATTGCTGCTATTTATTTCTTTATTTATTTATTGTTATAACTATGTATTAATTGTGATGATGTTAATGTAGCTATAGCCTATAACTAATACAATTTTTTTGCAATTAATTTTGTGTGTGTTCTGATGTCATTTTGTGGACTATTTTCTCTGTGTAAATATATGGGCTTGGAGTATAATGTAAGCTTTGTGTGGCAGAGTTTGCTAAGGCTGAAAGAACCTTCTGTCTTATTAAGATGTCGGGAACATGACCTGCACTTGGTAAAGGATGTGCTGGAGTCATCTGCAGAGGAGTATGCTGAAAAAGCAAATGTAGATGCACCAGAGATCATTGTTGACGAAAATGTTTTTCTTCCACCTGCACCAAGCAATGACAATATCCATGAACCCCACTGGTAATGTTCATGTATTATTAAATCCTAATTAATTGTCTGGCTGTACCTTTTTTCTCTTGATTAGTTGTAACATTTTGTTCATGTAAAACGGAAATGGTTTTCAAATTGTAAGAACAACCTGCTTTTAGTGTTTATAGTTTATTGAGAATGTTTGCTGAAATTGCATTAGTCTAGTGGCTGTGTAGCTGACTTGATATCGAGATATTAGTTACATTATACCTGATTACATTTGTGGATGTTCAGCTCTGGTGGGGTGGTGCTGGCTTCTCGTGATGGAAAGATTGTGTTTGAAAATACTCTCGATGCACGACTGGATGTGTTGTTCCGTAGCAAGCTTCCAGAGGTAAACTTTTTTGTGCATAGCAATTGGTCCTGTTCTTTGACTTGTGTTCTCTTTATTGGATATTTGTTGCTCAGTTGTTTGTATTGAGATTTCATAAGCTGGTTATTTTTAAGATATTGGAATTTTGATATTGAAATAAACAAATAGGACAATTAACTCAAATGAGGATGTGTATGAAGGGGGTGGGACTAGGAGGGAGTTTAGCATTTTAATTGTTGAACAGGGACCAATTGCTTAAATGACTCTGAATTAGCTGCTACTGCTTAAATGACTCTGAATTAGCTGCTATTGCTTAAATGACATGTAGCATTAATGATTTACTTCTAGTATGTATATCATTTCATTTAATTTATAACCAACTACTTTTGATTTGGTCTAAAAACAATTGAGATTTTTCTTCCATTTTGTACCTTTGCATTTTCTGGAATGGCCCGAAATATTATTTTCCTAGACACAACCTCTCCGCATGTGGGGTAAGGCTGCGTACATTTATCCTCCTCAGACCTCACTACATGTGACCTTCATGCACTAGGGGCCATCCTACTCCGAAATATTTTTTTCACTAGTTGTCACTTGCAGTTTCTTTATGCTTCCAAAAGAAATATACCGCATTACCATTAATCCATTATTACCAACCTTATCTATTGTATTGAGTTGATTTTGCAGTATCTAGGATGCATAGTTTGGTGCTTTTGATGTGTTGTGTTCCTTAATGTTGAATTTATAATTTTTTTATTTCATAATGACTGAATTCTTATGAAGTTTCTTGCTCTTTATTGCAGATCCGTAAGCAGCTCTTTGGACAAGTTGCTGCTTGAAGGCTTTGATTGTATTGCTTTGTTGATCCTGCATTATTTAGATCCTGAATCATAAGATTGTCTTTGACATGAATATTTATTGTGTCTTTGATTCTGTGGTCTTATTACTATTATCGTTTAAATAACTTAATGTTTTTTTTGGGGACATGCGGGGTTCTATGTTTTTGTTTTACTCAAAGGTGTTTGCTCCAGCTCATTACTGTTTTGAACTTCATTGTTAATGAATTTGGAAGAATAATATATTCTGTAATGGTGTGAACATATGGTAATAAAAACATGGTGATGAAATCATAGAAATATAACTGCTGTGTAGAATGTTATGAAAGAGAGCTGTCAGTGTCCACTAGTACTGTAATCGGATAGCCAAGAATTGATCCTGGAAACTTTAGTGTTTTAGGAGAGAGTTGACAACCAAGGGCCTGACGTGAAATATGGAAGCGAATTACCTCTTCTGTGGCCAAGTCGGCCGCTTGATCGGTGGCAACTGTTTCCATAGAATTCAGCTCAACATTTGTTCCATTAGTGGATTCATCATCCCATAACAATAGGAAATGCTTGGTTTGACATCTATGCCTAGCATGGTTTTTTTTATCATAATTATAGCAAAGGTCACGTGCTAGTCTACATTTGTGCTATTGAAATGCAACAAATGGGCATTGTGGTAGTAGTCGATGGTGTAGGTTTTGTGTGGGATAAATGTGATATGGGTTTTGGGGTTGGTGGAGGAGTGGGAAAATTTGTGTTTGTTGGCAGACCAATTTGAGTCATGAATTTTAGCTTTAACTAATTTAGCCATACCTAAGGCATTTGAAATACGCGTAGGTCGTAATATTGATAGTTCATGACAAATTTCAGGTACCTCATGAGACAAACCCCAAATATGGTGGCACAACTTCTCAAAACTTTTCTGGTAGTCTGCCACCATGCCCACTTGTTTGAGTTTGAACAACCCATCTTGGTGACTTGTGTAGGATGAATGGCCAAAGTGTATTTCCTGATCTCTAGTAAAAGAGTGTCAATCCGA
This sequence comes from Lupinus angustifolius, assembly GCF_001865875.1. Lineage (NCBI taxonomy): Eukaryota > Viridiplantae > Streptophyta > Magnoliopsida > Fabales > Fabaceae > Lupinus > Lupinus angustifolius. The sequence goes on from NC_032026.1 coordinate 1,629,825, forward strand.
GAATTGGGAAATTGTGGAGCATCCACTTAAACCAGCTAAGAGCCTCACCTTGCATATAAAGAGAGATTATATGCAAACACTTATCTGAGGTATGATATATGGTTCGAAATTTTTTGTTTTGCTTGGAAAATCTAGTCTAAGAGTTCAAATCCGTCAAAGGGTGAAGCTGTAACTTAGGAGGTCTAGGTTGGGGTGGTGAGTGTGGGAAGGTGTTAAAAGGAGGTTGTGTGTATGGTGAGAGACTGGTAGTGTGTTAAATACTGTTGGGGATTGAGATGTAGTTAATGGACGTTTAGATTGGTTTGATTCAGTGTGGAAGGAGTAAAATTGAGGTTTGGGTTTGTTGTGCAAGGCATGAAGAAGAGGCATATGGTGGATTTTTTTTGGTACTACTGAAGGTATCTCCTCACCTTATGGGTAAGGAACTAATCTCCTTTGGGATATATGATTGTCCCTCCCGACAAATGTCGCTCACAGGAATTGAACCCTTGACCTTTTGATCTTTCTGGGGATCTAGCGGCGCCTTACACCACTAGACTAACGCGTTGTTGATACCATTTGGTGGATTTGAAGGAACTGTGGGCAGCAACTTAAGTGCAGCAAGTGTAGTAGCAATGCTATCTAGAGCATCTATTATTGATCCATGCGACCATGCCTAGAAACTCTACCCAGATATAAATATATAGGCAAGCTTAATGGCTTTGAAGTGTGCAACCCCATGATTTGCACATGTTTTCCTCCTCCTATTTATCTTCAGCTATCTGTCTCAACCAAGGTTGAGTTTGGGACTTAGTTGGATTGCCTGAGTTATTTTGTTGATATTGTGCATGTGTTATTGGACTCTGGGACCTCTCAGCCTTTCAAATATGAGTAGTTGAATTGAGCTTAATCTCCATGAATGACAATTAATGAATTTTGATGATGTATTTTTCTAGTCGGAATATTAGCAAGCGTCTTAAGTGCTTAGTTAAGGTGGTAAAAGATGTAACTTAATCTTGGTGATATGCAGTTTATGATGTTTTGAAGCATGTTGGGGGTCTGTCGAATTCCGGAATTGCTGAGGTTTTTTATGAGTTCAGCTGCCTATAAATGTATTGTCATATTTCTGAGTGTGGCGCTCCTTATCTCCATCTCTTGTTTCCTCCATTTCCCATTATTCTATCATTTTCGTTTTGTTCCATAACCATAGATTTTAGTCATCACATAACCCTTGGTTGTTGTTTTTCTTCCTGAATTTCGACCTCCATTGGAGTATAGACCTTTAGTTTTTCATATTAATTCATCATCCCACCACCTCTACAACTCCAAAAACATAATACTTGTCTTGTATCTATTTTGAATTTGAGGGAATTGGCTCGGATTTGAAAATGTGGGTGTGCCATAAGAGCTGTGTTTTCGGATAGGATAAAAAAAGCTTATCAGAGGAACCGTAACTTGGCTAGTTTGATTGTAGACCCCGAATTCGCAAGGGAAATGCTGAGGCAAAGAGCATGGAAAAGGATTGTATGGTTGCCTATATCAGCGACGATCAGCACACGAAGGATGTGTGCTAGTCTTGCTTACTTTGTTACATATAGGAGAGCAAGGCTTCCAGCTATCCTTGTTCAGGGTCAGAGGGACTTGTTTGGAGCTCATACTTATGAGAGGGTTGGTCGCTCGACAAAACTTGCTCGCTAGAGTGGCTCTTCTGGAGTTGGCGCTCTGAATTGATGATATCTTTAGTGTGGTTGGTTAATTGTTTGTTCGTAGATCATATGCAGCATCTGAGTTGAAAATTAAACTTGTATGTTTCTTTGAGGATCCTTGGTTCAGCATAGCAACTATTGCTTACTTGCTATAGTTGTTTTTGCTTTTAGTAAAAAGTAAGGTTGTTTCCTCTGATAGATTCCAAATTGTTGATTGTTGATGCTTTTGTGTCAATTATGATAATTACATGACATGGTTACCCTCTGAGCAACCTTTGCATATTAAAAGGAATTGGTTATAGTAGATTTCTTTATACAGGGTACAATGAAAACTGTGTTGAAGATTTAAGTATAAACAATGTAGGAAATACCCTTTCAAGCTTTATACAGTGCTAAATATCCTTTCAAGCTTTATTATATAATGCTTCTTAAACCTTACTTCAGATGTGGAGTAGAAAACAAAATAAGCTTAATTGTCTATTAATATCACATTGTGTCCTCAACTATTTCCTTTTTTTTTTTCTTTCTCTGCAACTTCAGCATGTATCCAACTTTGTTCAGAGTAAGAACATGCTTGTGCACTTTTTTCAGTTAGAAAATGCTTAATAAACTTTCACAGAATTAATTAGGAGCAGAGTTACAATTTTTTTTATTAAAGTGAATACACAAGAATAGTACTTTATTTCAGGGGCCAAGTTAAAGAACTTTTAAATTTCTACAGAGATTACATGTGAAAGCTACTTTAAATTATGGATGAAAAAGTGGTGAGATTAGCTACAATCAGATAAGGAAAAATTATACAAATGTTAGATTATGTATGCCATTATAACATCAGCTTTTGTGCTTCATATTGATGCCTTGGTGGCCAAGTTTTAATTTTTACATTTTTGGTTCTGCACATATAATGTGAAAGATGTGAGGAGAGTGATTTGTGATATGTGGATTATTGTTATTTTGGCTGCATTTTTTTGGGCAAATATTCAAGAGACAGAACTGCTTTTTCTTATGTTATTTCATATGCTGATCTTGTTGTTTACACTAACTTTTTCTGACTCACTTTATTAAATTTGTTGATTTATCTTTACAGTTGTAAGAGACTAATTAACAAATGAAAAACTGCTTCAAGCAATTGAGAAAGTTGATTATGTATTAATTAAGGCCCATTCATTGTTTCATTCATGGTAAAAATGCATGCACAGAATAGATGAACTCTGTTATATAATTCACTGTTAAAACTCTATTAGCAAAGTACAAGTGTAAATGATAGTATGCTAAAATGCTTGAACTACATAATAGGGGTGAGCAGGACCCAATCTTACCCACTCACCTGGTTTGGCCTGATTATGATCGAACCTGAATAGGGTTTGGTCTGGTCTGATCGGGTAAGGGACAAACCTTACCCGGCTCATGCTCACCCGACTATAAAACACTATTCTCATAAGCTGGTTGAGTTCTTGTAACTGCTGCTGAAGGCAATTTACTATTGCCAACCCATCTACTTTCCAGAACAAGATCCTCATTGGCATGTCTTTCTATGGCTTGAATCCTTTTGGCCTTGAGAAATCTCGTACATGAAAATCCTGCATAAACAACTGCAATCAACCCAACAAATCCAATCACAAAGCCAATCACCAACAGATACCATTGTCGCTGCGGCTTCGACTCCAATTGCAGAACAACCGAAAAATGACCCTGGTCTTTCGAGTAACACAAGCCCGGGGAAATCATCAAACTAACCTGAATTGTTCCATTGGCACTGAAGGCTACACATCTTACCCTTGACTTGATGCCACCCAAAAATGTAACATTTGGGAAATGAATAGATATAGGCTGCCCCATTGTGCTTATATTGAGGTTTTTGACCCTTGCATCAGTTACATTTGATGCATCAAAAACCATGAAACCAACAACATAAGATATGAGTGAGTAACCTTGCAAATTGTAGAATTGAGAAGACCGGTTACCCAAGTTTTGATACACAATAACCAACCTCCTAACATGGGGACTGAACATGGTTCTTGGTGGGATCTGGAAGAAGCTGAAGTTAGCACCTTTTCTCCATACCCTTTGGCTTCTAAGATGAACTACAGAAACATGCATACCAGAAAGGTTTTGTGGCAGAAAAGCATCATATAAAGCACCATTTTGAGGCTTATGTTTGATCAGTGATCTGAAAGCAAAATCTTGAAGTAATGAATTCAATGTTTCAGTGTCTTTGTTGTTGTCTAAGCTGTGCACCAAAGAACAGAAACAAAGGATAAAAACTACCAACTTGATGAAACAATTATAGGTCACTTTGGATCCCATTTAACACTGCAACTACTTAACAGCAAAGAGCAATGTAGAGTAGCTTTGTGGAAAGGGAGGAAACAAAGTAGAGTAGTTGTTGCTTGCAGTTTTTTTAGTAGTGTGTATAGATGAGAATAAAGCAGCAAGAGAAGTTCAATGATGGTTACTTTCCACAAAGAAGCATGCATAGGTTTGGGTCCCACCCTACTACTCCGAATATAGTTACATAATTTTCTCATTTATTGTTTGGTATATCATGCATCAAATTCATTGCACTCAGTTGAGAATCTTATATAATTAATGTAACTAGTGATGACTGTTTCTTTGTGGATCGCATCTCGTGTGGTTGTAATGACTGCATCTCACCGCAATTGCAACACAAGTATATTGGGTCGCTTCAGACCACATTGATTTTAAAAAAAGTTTAATCATAAAATAATTCACACTACAACAGTTGTAATCTGTATTGCAACAGCCACAATGATTGTAATCAGAACGTCAGCAATTGACTTGAGGGCATGTGTATGTGTGAGAGAGAATCTTTGTCACTACAATAGGAGAGGTAACTTTTAGCATGATTTGATTTCTCATTTTCTCCTCAAGTGGAGGCAAATTTAGCAATGAAATGATGAAATCGACCCAGCAATTAAAAATCCAAATTTATTTTATAAAAATATAGATTAATATTAGTATTGATAGAATTTTTTTAATATACAAATATAAAATAGTTAACTATGAATAAAAAAATATGGTCCAATGCACATAATTGGATATAAAGATGATAGATGCAAGTTATCTTATTCTCGCGAGTGAATAAATTGTTTCTAAGATTTGAATTAATGTCTTCCAAATTGCCACACCCTCTAAATAATTAATTATAAATAGATCTGTCAAAATTTATTAATAACTTCGTAATGTTGAGTAAGCAATATTAAAAATGGGGCGTGAAGTTTTTTTAGGAAAAATGATTTCCCACACCTTTTTCTAGGGATAAAAGCTTTATGGATGAGATAGATAGAATGAAGAGATAAATGGTTAATAATGTGATATGAAATATATGGTATAGTTGGTTGCGTAGAAGAAAAGTAATAAGAACGCAAGACTTATTTTTTTATTACTAGAGGGTTAATTGTTATTTGATCAACTTTATACTATATTCGTAATAATTTAATTTTATACTTATAATTTTTTTATTTCTCACCATCAACATTCTTATCACCAATATTATTAAATATATCCAAGATACTTTTTCCTTAATATCTATACTCTGAAAGTGTATATAAAGATTTATACATAAACAGAGCATCATTCACTCTTCATTTAGAATATTTTTTAAATAGTCAATGATAATTAAAAATGAAAGATGTGTAATGCAAAATAGTGTATAAAACTCATACATTATAAGTAGATACATATTTTTTTCTCCACGTCTTATATTTTTTAATCTTCACCTTTCTTTTTATTTCTTTTCTCATCATATCATTAATCAGGTATGGTCCATCTATCTTTTCTTTTCTTACACCATTTACATTGAAAAGTATGGTGTAAAAGAAACATTTTCGTTTTCCTCTTATTCACATTCTACTCTCAAATATTTTTTTCTTGGAGCACTTATGTGTGTCTCATTCACCCATTATAATGTCACAATTTCATATGTATTAATTTTATGGCATGGCCATTATTTATTTACACTACTTATATGAACATATCTTGTCCAAATGGGAGGTTGAGTGAGATATAGATTATGTCATGTTCACATCAAACAAGTGAATTGACCTCGTACTTATTAGGCTCATAGATGTCCATGGGGATGTTTTCCCTCCTAAGCTATCACCAGTATCTAATTATAGATTTAGCTAGAAAAGAAAGGTTGGTTATGATCATTGGACAAAATTTTGACTCTTATGGGTCCAAGTCTTATTTTATCGATCGATTTATGAAAGATATTTCCAAAATATTTGAATTCACGAATATATATATATATATACATATTATGAAATATAAAATAAATATGTCTAATCTAGTGGTTGTAATTGTTGGTAACCTCCTTGAGGTTGCAGTTTGAATCCATGGCTTAGCATTCTATTCATTTTTTGAAATTAATGTGCATAAAAATAAAATGATGCATGCAGCTTACCATGTGACATTATACGAGATGCATGCTTGCAACTTGGCTATGACGCTCATTTAGTTCAAAAATGAGTCTTTTTAGTATATACACATTCCTGAATTAGTGCAGAATTTTAAAGGTGTTTCTCTCCATCAAGTGACATGAATTTCTCTATAAATAAAGACATATTAAGACAGAATATAACACGAAATTTTCACCTCTAGAAATTATCATTCAATTCTATATTGAATACAAAAGTGTATGAAACATAAGTTTGTAAACTATTATTAAAAGATAAGTTTGTTGTGTTTGCGCAAAACATATTAAGGTTTTCCAAAATATCTTAAACAAGATTCGTTGTTCATCCCATTTGCATCCAATATACTTAAATTGGTGGGGGCGAATTGAACCTAAAGGTTAGTGTGATAATACATGCTTTGGAAGTTTCTTTGTACATATTCATCAACTATTTTTTTGTTCAAGTGGTGTAGCATCTTCCCAACAATTAGAATATCTCATAATCTTTAGGTTCGATTTTTGTATTAATGGTTGCATCACTCAAAGAAATGACTTCTGATTTTATGAAATTGGAAAATATTGATGGAGACAACTTTATCTGTTGGCAGAAGAAGATGAAATTCCTTCTTACTACTTTAACACTATAAGGCCATTAGAGAAGGAAGAAGAAAAAATTGCAGAAACAAGACAAAAATGGGACAATGATGACTATATATGTATGGGCCACATCCTCAATAGTATGTCAGATTCTTTGTTCGACATTTATCAAAGTAGTCATTTTGAAAATGATCAATGGGAGAAATTAGAATCAAGATACATGCAAGAGGACACAACAAATAAGAGAAGATGGTAGATAATTATAAAATGGTAGATAATAAATCTGTTATGGAACAAATGCATGAAATTGAACGCATTCTCAATAACTTCAAACAACATAACATGCATATGGATGAAATCATTATTGTATCTTCCATAATAGACAAACTCCCTTCTTCACGGACAAATTTCAAAAGAACCATGAAGCATAAGAAAGAGGACATATCTCTTGAGTAATTGGGTAATCACCTTCATTTAGAAGAAGAATATTGAAAACAAGATGATACTAAAATCCAAAGTGCTCCAGAAAAGGTCCATGTAATGGAGGAAGGAAATTCAAATAAAATTTCCAAGAAAAGAAATCGAGATTTTAATAAGCCTCATGATAATCATAATGGTAATGACAACAAAAGAAAGAAAATGAAAGATGTTTCATTGTGGAAAACCAGGGCACTTTAAAAATTGAGTGCAGGTTCCTGAAAAAGAAGAACAAAGAAAAGAATTCAAGTGAAGCAAAAGGTAATCTTGTTGTTGTCATTTCCGAACTCAACATGATAGAATATGTTGATTCTTGATGGATAGATCTCATGATATCTGCCATGTGTGCAAAAACAAAGAACCATTCAAGACCGTTGATAAAGAAGATGAAAGTGTTTTGTACATAGGAAATGCTCAACTGTCCAAGTCAAAGCAAAAGCAACAATAGAGATTGAATTAACTTCGAGAAAGACACTCACTCTTAAATATGTATTTTATGTTCGTCAAGTTAAGAAGAACTTGATTTTTGTACCTTTACTTAATAAGTATTATTTCAAATCTGTATTTGAGAGAGATAAATTTATTCTCTCTAAATGGGGTATATTTGTTGGGAAGGGTTATTTTTGTGAGATTATGTTCAACTGCAATGTTGTTAATAATAATCATGATGATAGGATATCTACTTATATTGTTGTCTTGTGATTTATGACATATGCAACTAGGACATGTTAATTTTTAGAAAATTGGAGATATGATGAAATCAAAATTAATTTCTACTCTAGGAAAAAATATTATATTCATGTACTACTTGCATATTAACTAAAATCACAAGACAACCTTTTAAAAGAATTGAAAGAAGTTCTAAGGTGCTAGATTTAGTTCATTCTGATGTATGTGATTTACATGATTGACCCACCTTTGGTGGTAAAAACTATTTTGTTATTTTCATTGACGATCGCACTAGATTTTGTTATGTTATTTAATGCACTCTAAGGATCAGTTTTAGAAAAATTTAAAAAGTTTAAAGCGCAAGTAGAACTTCAACAAGAAACTTTCATTAAATGTTTTAGAAGTGATAGGGGAGGAGAGTTTTATCATCCTAATTATTTTGAGTCTATTGAAATTGTGTGTCAAACAATTGCACCATACTCCCCACAATAGAATGAAAGAGTAGAAAGAAAAAATAGAGTATTAGAAGAAATGGTAAATGTCATATTATCATATTCTGGTTTGTCTAAAGGTTATTGGGTGAAGCCATGTTAACTACATGTTATATATTAAATAGAGTTCCTAATAAAATGAACAAGGTAACCCCATATGAACTCTGGAAGAAAAGAAAACCGAATCTAAACTATTTAAAAGTTTGAGATTGTAGAGCAATTGTAAAAGTTTCTGAACCAAAAAAAGAGAAATTGAGTGAAAGAGGAATTGAATGTGTATTTCTGGGCTCGCTGAAAATTGCAAAGCATATAGATTCATGGTTATTGAATCAAATGACTCATTTCCTATTAACACAATGATTGAGTCAAGAGATGCAATTTTTCAAGAAAATAGATTCACCTCAATTCAAAATCTCAAAGACATTATTCATAATAATATGAAAAGTTTAGAAAAAAATGTATTTAATAAAGACACTTCGTAAAGTTCGGAACCTAGAAGAAATAAAAGGATCCGATAAGATAAAAATTATGGATCCAACTTCTTTATGTTCCTTGTTGAAGGAAAAAATGATTCCATCAATAATGAACCAATTTGCTATAATTTAGAAAGTGATCCAGAAACATATGATGGGGCAATAAAGTCTCAAGATTATGCCTTTTGGAAAGAAGCTATCCAAGAGGAAATACACTTAATTATGGAAAATAAAACTTGGAAACTAGTTGATCTTCCACCAGGATCCAAGCCAATAGGTTGTAAATGGATCTTTAAGAAGAAAATGAAAGTTGATGGTACCATTGATAATTCAAGGCTAGACCAGTTGCAAAATATTTACACAAAAAGAAGGTATTGATTATTTTGATACCTATGCACTTGTTGCAAAAATTACATCCATTAGAATGCTTTTAGCACTTGCTTCCATCTATAAGTTGGTAATCCATCAATTGGATGTTAAAACTACTTTTCTCAATGGAGAATTAGATGAAGAGGTGTACATGAAACAATCTGAAGGGTTTGTTGTCAATGAACAAGAACATAAAGTGTGTAAATTAAATAAGTCTTTATATCGGTTAAAACAAGCACCCAAACAATGACACCAAAAATTTGACCAAGTTGTGCTAGCCAATGAATACAAATTAAATGAATATGATAGATGTGTTTATAGTAAATTTCAAAATGAAAAAGGTGTTATTATTTGTTTATATGTGGATGATATGTTAATCTTTGGTACTGATTTAAATGAGATAGAAAAGACTAACACTTTCTAATCCAAAATTTTTGATATGAAAGTTTTACGTGAAACATATGTGATTTTAGGTATTAAAATCATAAGAGATGGTGAGAATATTGTTTTGTCCCAATCTCACTATATTGAGAAAGTGCTAAAGAAATTTGATCATTTTAATTGTAAATTTATTTCTACCCCATTTGATCAAAATGTTAGTTTACAACCACATAAAGGTTGTCCGGTGGCACAACTAGAATATTCAAAGTTAATCGGATGTCTAATGTATGTCATAACTTGTACTAGACCTGATATAACATATGTTGTTGATAGATTAAATAGGTAAACAAAGAATCTAAGTAAAGAACACTGACATATTGTTAATACATTATTAAAATACTTGAAAGGAACAATTATCTATAATTTAACCTATAATAGTATCCTTCAGTGTTAGAAGGGTATACATATGCTAGTTGGGTAACTTATATTGAAGATCATGCTTCCATAAGTGGATGGATCTTCAACCTTGACGGAGGTGCAGTTTCTTGTGGTTTAAAGAAACAAACTTGCATTGCCTACTCCGCCATGGTTGCAGAATTTATTGCTCTAGCTACAGGTAGTAAAGAGACTGAATGACTAAGAAACTTATTATATGAGATACATATTTGGCCAAAGCCAGTGGCACCAGTATTTATACATTGTGATAGTCAATCTGCACTTTCAAAAGCATACAATCATGTGTATGCAAGTTTGTTTCTTTAATCATGGTGGAGTCGGCTATGTAATGATTCAAATTGTAAGATATCATTGTCTAAAACAATGATATTTTCATATTTATGAGATTTCTTATATTCTAAAAATGGTGGGGATTGTAAAACATGTCCAAAATATCTGAAAGCACGAAGAAACCTCTAAAAATGAAAAGATGCATGCCTTCGTTGGGAATTGAACAATTATTTATTGCTTACCAAGCAACATGCTTGCCACTATTCTATGGTGCTCATTTAGTTAAAAATTGAACCATTTTAGTATTTATGCATTCGTGAATTAGTGCAGAATCTCAAAGGTGTTTCTCTCCACCAAGTAGCATGAATTTCTATATAAATACATACATTTTAAGACAGAATATAACATGAAATTTTCACCTCTAGAAATCATCCTTCAATTCTCTAATGCATTAGAGAAGTGTAAGAAATATAGGTTTGTAAAATATTATTGAAAGATAAGTATGTTGTGTTTGTGCAAAACATATTAAGGTTTTCCAAAGTATCATAAAGGAGATTCGATGTTCATCTCATTTGCATTCAATATACTTAAATTGGTGAGAGCGAATCGAACCTAAAAGTTAGTGTGATAACACATACTTTAGAGGTTTCTTTGTACATATCCATAAACTATTTCTTTATCCAAGTGGTGTAATATCTTCCCAATAATCAAATTATCTCACAATTGGTCCATATATATTTTAGTATAAAAGACTATGTGTTGATTTCTTCATTCTTTTCTTTTCGCATGTAATTTAATTTATTCTTAGGTTGTTATAAGTTTTTGGATTTTTTATTTTTATTTATACTAGTATTGTGACATGTTCTTCGTGTCTGCCGACCTACATTTTTACTTTCTGATGTCAAGTATTTAAGTTTTATATATTTTATTTTGGTAGATCAAAATATGTTTTTGTATTGAATGTACTTTATATAATATTTTTTATTGATTGCACTTTATATTATATTTCTTTATCTTTATTTTAATTGTCAAATTAAGGTGAGAAAATAATTAATATGTTAGTCATAATTACATATGATATGATTTTTTTGTAGAAATTAAAAAGTGTTAAGAGCAAAATAGGAAAACAAAAATTACAACATATATTCATAATGCTAGTTACATCATGTTTTCTCTTTATATATAGTATAGATACTATAATGTATGAAAGACATATTTGAGTCATTCTTTCATAAAATTCATCTTCAACATTTCATTTAAATAATAATTTCTATTAGTGTAATTGAGAACAAACTTTTTCACAGCACTTTCATTATTTAATTTCACCATATATCTTAATGAATGGAATAAAGCAAACAAAACCTGTAGTGATGCATACTACTTGGTATCTTCATCAACAATTATCCCAAAGTCATAAACAACATAAAAATGACTGAGAATTTATCCCATAAAACGAATTAGGATGCTCGTAGGTATATATAAATGCAATCTAAATTCCATCCTTCTAAGATTAGACAAGAGAGGGGTTAAAAAAGTTGAACAATATAAGGAAAGCATAAGTCAAAGTTATGCCCAGATGAAACCACAAAGAATAAGGATATACAAATGCCAAAGGGTTATTACAATTGAGATATGAATTACAATTTGCATCCATCTTTAGAGATTTATGTAAAGGGAAAGACTATCTTTTGAACTGCAAGTTAGTTCGCATTTGTGCGTATTACATTATTAACCATTGGATTGAGTAATCGTTAATCTTATTCGTTAAATTTGGGATCGGCTACGGAGTTTTGTAGAAAATCTATGACTTTTGTGAGAAAACGTTCTGCAAGTTTAGAAGTCGGTATGCAAAAATCCAACTTCTAGTAAACGATTTTAATCTGCATGTAGAAGTCGTTAAAGAAAAACATGACTTCCACACTTCAAAAATAACAAAATCAGTAGTCATTAAATGAAACCATGACTTCTAAAGTTCAAAAATAATACAATCAAAAGTCGTACATTAGAAATTCGACTTCTAAACAACATAAATAACACATCCATAAGTTGTTAAAGGGTGTCATGACTTCTATACAGAAGTCGTACATTGGATTCACAACTTCTAAACTTCAAAAATGACACATTCGAAATTCATACATTGAAAATTCGACTTCTAAACAATATAAATTACACACTCAAAAGTCATTAAAGGATGTCACGACTTCTATACATAAGTCATACATTGGATTCACGACTTCTAAAAATGTTGAAACGGTAACCAATTACCATATTTTTTAATCCAATAGCTAAAACATAGTTTATTTTGAAGCAAAGTAACATCCATATCTCATTTTAGTGTTGACCTTATGTAAAAGACTATCCCAATTTTAATCTTCTATAATATAGGTTCAATTGGTAGATAAGATACCTCACAAAGAGGGTCACAATGACTAGGCCCGAGCGACTATTTACCAAAAACATAGGTCTTCGCAAAGTCGTAAGACCATGTATGGAGGTTGACGCTTGCCCAGGCCAGAACGTCAAGAAAGTTGGTGACCTGATAATAAGAGAGCTGGCAACCGAAGCCCCAATGAATGGAGATACAATAAGATTGTGAATAACAATTGGGTGGGGCGAGTGTGAACAATACTTACCAGTGTCCATACATACTTATACGTGGAGGTATGCGGATAAAGAATATCCACATATAACTAACGAGTTTTCACGTTTAAATATATATTTCTATATTTTGTAATAACCAAATTATTATCTTCTACGAAAACTTATTTAACTAATATAAAAATATCGTCTCATTTATTGTCCATTATACCCACAAAAGTTTAAGAAAATTTTCCATTCGTTGTGGGGTTGTGACTTCTCTCATGAAGTGAGGGGAAGATTAGGTTTAGTGAACAAAATAAGTATGATTAATGCAAAGGATTATAGGTACTGGTTTAAATGATTATTAGCATATAAGAATGAAATTTTTTTGATTCGTTTCTCGTTATATGTTGGTTTCTGTAGTGAAATAGGAATTGTGTTGTTTTTATAAAGGATGGTAAATTTTACTATCATATTCTAATTTTTGTTGAATATTTATTTCAAGAATTCGAGAAAATCCATGTCTCATTTTGTATGATTGGTAAAAATTATGAATTTATTATTAAATATTTGAATTAAATAATTTTAAGCTATCCATCAACAAAAAATTGACATCTTAAATGATAAGCCATATATTCATGGTAATTCATCCCAAATGGATGTGCCATAATATGAATGTCTAGTAAGGATAATTTTAAGAGCATTAGTCCCTAAAAGGAAAAAAGAAAAAAACATAATATAACATTTTTACCTTGATGTTAAAAATAGTATTATATAACAATTTTATCCTTAAAATAAAAAATAATGACTTCTCTTTTACATCGTAGAAGATTCTTTTTGGGATAATGCTATTTTGATGGAACAATGTGATATTGGTTGAACTACTAAAAGTTATTTCAGTACTTGTGACTTGTCTTTAATTGTAATCCAAATCTTTATACCAAAAGTTTTATTTACCTCTATAATAATTGAATAATGTTTTACCAAATCCCTAAATATACTAGTATAAAAATTAATATGAAATTAAATGAAATGTATTATTTATTATTATATAAAATTTTATTGGGTTAGTATAAAATTATAAAAAACTTTTGATATTGAGAAATTGAGTTCTTGGAATTGTACTTCTCAGGTAAATATTAATAATAACATATAGAATTTTATATAATCTCTATGAGGTATCTTTCTTTTGGACGGTAAAATAAAACTAGAATAATGTTTCAGTTTTTTACTTCTCAATTATTTTGGTTAATAAAAGAAGTGGAAGGAAAGAAAAATAGTAGAAAATGAGATGATACTTTTGTTATTTGGTATGATTGAAAATAAAAGAAAAGAAAAAGAAAAGAAGATGTATGATGCACATAAAATGATAAAAATGCCTTCATTATTTTTATATAAAACATTTATGTAGCATGTCTAATATTTGATAACTATATTTTTATTTCAAATTACATAAATAAATTTTTTTTTGATAATTTTAATTAATATTTTTTAACTATCATCCAAATTATAAAGTTTAATATAATAATTTTTAGTTATAAAATTCAATAAAAATCATTAATATCTTATATTTTCCCACCAATGTATCTAAAAATCAAAATTTATATTTGAAAACCATTTTTATATTTCTAATTCGCACATTTGTGTTTTGTATTTATAATTTGTCATTTTATATGCAATTTAAAAAAATATGTTTTTCATTACATTTTTATTGAGCATATACAATTACTATTTATTTGTGATTTCATAAGCAATGAAATTAAAATTAAGTAAACTAATTTCAGATATAGATGAATGAAAATAAGAAGTTCACAACATTGTATCTATTGTCATTGTATCACGGAGTAAGGTGAAATATGTAATTTTTTATGGTTTTTTTTCATTTCTCTGTGTTCTTTCCATGATAGGGAAGAAAAATTATTTTGTGGGACTCATGCATATTTTTTCTTTCCCTCCTATTTTATGTTGGAACCAAATGATGGAGAATAATATTTTTCAATTATTTTCTATGGAACGAAACATAATCTTACATTATGTTTGGTTGCATAGAAAACAAGAGGAAAGAAAAGAAAAGTGGTGAAAATTTTCATTTTCCACCCTTTTGGTTCCAAAGTTAAATATGGACTTGATCAATTTAAATTTTCATTTTCCACCCTTTTGGAGGAAGGAAAATATTGACTTGATCAGTCTTTAAATTCAATCCTAGACCGAGTAAATATAATGTACATTTATTTTAGATAAATACTTCTCAATATTATTTATTATTATAAATATGTAATTTGACATATACAATTATGTAGTATATATATTATTAACCATATATATATGATGAAAAATTATAGAATTAATAATACTTTCAACCAAAAGGTACCATTACACAGTAGAAACACATACAAACATGATGAGTGAATGACCATGAGACGAGATGGGACGGGTCAGGCTCGGTCTCTACCCAACCTTAAATATTAACCGGGTCTACTTTTTGAACTCAAACTCAACTCTATACTCGATCAAACCCGATCTTATTCAGATCTGATCATAATCAAACTGTGTCAGGTGAGTGGGTAAGACCGAATTCTACTCACTCCTAATATACGAAATGTATCCGTCGAAAAAATATAGTAAATCACGAAATACTCAAATGAAAATAATAGTTGTGAATTGTGATTGGGTTGATCTGATGGAACTATTTAAGAATATAACATATGTATGAAGACTCATATCTTAATCAGAGATTCTCACAGTAGTAGGCACTCATGAATTCAAGTACTCGCCTAGAGGTTTCACAAGGAATAATCGGTGGAGCAGGTCAAATTTTGGCAGTATAATAAAAATATTATCCTACAAAATCTTCATATAGATTTTTCTACAATATAATAAAATAATATATATCGCTAATAAATTAATAATTAATAAATAAAATATTATTATTTTTAAATACTTAATTTTTGATATAAAAAGATATATGATTTTTATATGAGAAAGAAAAAAGAGTGGAGAGTGGTATTAGATGTGGAAGAGTGGGTAGATGTTTCAGACAGAAAAGATGGGATGGATGGATAGATGGACAGGTCAGAAATGAGTAAAGAAAAAAAAGGTATGATTGGACATTGAAATGAAATGCTAATAAGAACTGCAAACGGCGAAAGAAGAGTGTAAGAGGCCCACCAATTTCTCTTCCTCTTTTAGTACCCAACTTTTTATTCTTTCAGGTTTGTTTGAGAGTTGGATTTTGTAAAGGAATAAAAGAAAATGAAAGATTTGTGGGTCATTTCATAAGTGTATTTCCTTGTTCTCGAGCCTTTCTTTTCTTTCCTTCCTCTTCAAAATTCAACTCCCAAACTAATTTTTAAGTGTTTGAATCTATTAAAATGAAATAAATTTAAAGTGATTAAATTTTTAGTCCCAAACATTTTGTAAGTATAATAGAAACTTGGAAGAGATAACAATATATAAAGAAATGAATTAATTATTTACATAAAAGGGTAAGAAAATACTATTATAATACCCAAAAAATAAATTTCAAATGAAAATTTAATTATTATAAGATTTTGAAAGATATGAATATTTTAACACATGGCATAAAATGAAAACATTAAAATATCCACAAACTTTATAAGACATCAATTCTGTAGACACCCACTCACAGTTTGATGTGATATGGTGATAAATAAATCATATAGTTTACTATAATTCACTTCTTTGAGAGGTTTGTTTCGTTGTTCGAATATGTCTAAATGTTCGCCCTAATCTTATTTGCATGTTATAAAACTGAATTTTTGCTGAACAGTTTTTTGATAAAAACGAGTTTGATAAATTAAATTGATGTTTGGATACATTATAATTAAAGTGCTTTTCATAGTTAAATAATATCTAAAGTGCTTTTCATAGTTAAATAATATCTAAATTGCTTTTCATAGTTAAATAATATCTAAATTGCTTTTCATAGTTAAATAATATCTAAATTGCTTTTCATAGTTAAATAATATCTAAATTGCTTTTTTTTAAATATGTAGCTATTAAATTGCTTTCAAATTTATTTTACTTTTTATCTTTCCATTTTTACAAAAACGAAATGAATATTGACGCATTGATGTGTTATAAAATAATAAAATTATCAACTTAAAAAAACATAAGGGGCATATAACGTCACAATTTAGATTAAACAAAAAATACAACATATTTAAATTAGCACAACTACTAACTATTTAACATAACAGTGTAAATACATAACCAAATGATATTAATAATGTTTATGATGATAAATAAATAGGATGAGTGACAATATATTAGAATTGAAACTTTTTAAAGGTATTATGAAAAAGTAATATTTTAAAAATTAAAGTGAGTTTTGTTGCATCTAAAAACTTTTGGAATGTCGATCATTCTAAAAAACTTTAAAAATATATTAGAAGGCTCTATAAATCCTTTTGAGTTTTCAAAACTTTATGTTAACACACGCTAAGACTTCACTTAACTCCTAGCATTTTGTAATGTGCTTATATCGATGTTATTTATTTTAGAACATAAAGTGTACATTAGTTTTATTTTTCAATTTCTTTAGTCCTATGGTTTATCATACATAATATTCAAATTTATCTATTATTAACCCAATTTCATTTTTTAAATATTGTCAGGTCATGTTTAAAACAAATTTGAATCCATGAAAATGATTCTATCAAATTATTTAACTAAGTTCGTGTTAAATTAAAGTCATTCCTACTTATACACACGTCCCTAGGCTGCCCCATACAATTTTGTGGCTTAGAAATAGTTTAACACTTATTTTTATAATTTACCAGGTAAAAGCGATTTTTTATACAATTCAAACGACAAATAGATTATCTTTTAGCATATGCCCAAATATAAAAAAACTCAAATTATAATCAAATATACTGTCTATTATAATCATAGATTTTTTCCAGCTATATTAAACATATACTCAGAGTAATGTTGTTTCATATAATTATAATTTTTATTCATTTATAATCTCACATATGCATAATATAAAGAAGTATTTTTTTTTATCTCATGTATTCTTAATGTGGTTTCACATTCCTTTTTAAGCTGCGAACAATAATTTAAAAGTGAAGCAAAAATTTAAGTACTAATAATGCATGCACTTATCCGTAAGACTGTTATTGGCTTTTAGTAACGGGAATGTGAATAACTTTCTTTCCATTAAAATATAAAAAATGACAAACCAAATTATTGTAAAAAAATATGCCTTACTTTAATTTGTCACCCATTCATCTTATGGATGTATGTACTGTGTGGACCAGGAATTTTTTTTAGTATATTAGACTATTATTTCTTGAGTCAATTGGTTATTAAAAATGTTATTGTTGGTTAATTTGATTTCTAAATTCTAAGATTAGGAGAAGAGTAAATTACCTCAAAATTACATAAACCACATTCCCTTTTCTAGATATATACAAATCAGTAGTATATACATATATTACAGTGACTATCATAAAAGAAATAAATATGATTTCTATAAACAAAAAATTGTGATGAGTGTAATTAAGTTAAACTAAATATAATATATTGTGAAGATAAGTAAAAATAGTATAAAAATCAATGTCTATACATTATTTAAATAAGTTATAATATAGTATAAGAGTAATTTAACCACATTCTTATAATTGTTGATGCAGTTTATAACGAACCAAAAATAATAAATAGACATTGGTTCTTATACTATTTGAGTTTGTCTTCATATTATATCATACATTTTGTTTGACTTAATTATATTTCTCATCATTTTTGTTTAAGAAAATATACTTATTCCTCATATAATATATGTATATAATTATGAGTGATTTGTGTAAGTTTAAAAAATAGATTATTAATTTATATAATAATTTCACTAAAATTAAGTTTGATGTAAATATAATTTACTCTTAGGAAAATGAATGGCCGATTACATAACTACGAAATACATTTATTGAAAAATTTGTTTACTAATTTTGTAAATTGAAAAATCCAAAATAACCCAAAAATATTAAACTTATGTTAAATAAGTTCTTTTAAGTGTTTTTATGACCCTTCTTTAAATACTATATTATTTTGTGGAGATTAAATTGATATACAGACAAATTTTATAAGAATGAAATTCATATATTTACATTTATTTTAAAATGAGATTGATGTTACAACTAATTTCTGAGATCAAACTAAAGTCTAGTTGTTTACCAAAAAAACTTAAGTCTCTCATTCATTACTATCACTGTTTTTGTTTTGCAATATTACTATTCCTAAGTGCTTCTAGCTAGCATTCAACCCTAGTAGCTTATAAAAAGCCTCTATCCCTTCACCTCTTCTATATAAGTTTCTTGCTCTTATTTCCATCTCCCTATTACCTACTTAGAGATATTACCATGCACTTCCTCCTTTTCTATACAAGTGTTGTGTTTCTGCTTGTGTTTAAGCATGAACACTACTCATAGATCTTTTAGATATGAGTATTCATAGCCCTAGTTGAATGGTTTTGGTTGATGAATAATGGTAATTAAGAGAGCTTTCTTCAGTCCACTCATGGGTGGCAATAAGGTTTAACTAGCTGCTGACTCATTCATCCAAATGCTGAGTATAATCATAATCATAAAATTACTCAGTAAATGAGTGAATGATGCAGGAGACAGGTTGAATCTTAAGCTTTCTGTACTTGGACTGAAGGGAGCTCCCTTTTCATCCCTTTCATTTTATATCTACCTTTGCTTCTTATAATCTCTTTTTCTATGTTTGTGTTTTCTATATGGCATGCATTTCATAGGTTTAAAAATGAGGTAATATTAGTGAACTAAACTTTTAGGTTCAAGTTGATATGGAAAAGGCATGGCTAACTAAAAGTATATGATCTATACATTTTTCTAATAATTCATGATACATATGCTTAAACCTGCTTGAGTCTATTTACTTTTTCTACTTTGGTGCTCTCTACACTTTTAAGGTCTTAAAACTATTTTGTTGGTGTTTTAAATTACATTTTCCATCCATAACTACTTCAATTTCCTAATTTTTTAATGATAAATGTAATTTCATAATACTTAGAAGAATAGATGTGTTATTATATGTTAAAATTTCCTTGTTTATTAAGGATTTGTCTTTTTGAGATTTAGAGTCTCCACAATGATACTTGTGATCCCAATTATGATCTTATTGACAACATTTTCGGTTATCATGTTAAACACAATCTACCATAAACATAGTTTAAAGTACTTCTATTTGTTTTTAATGTACTTTGTACCTCTATTTGCTTATAACGTACTTTTAGATTGTGGGGTTGATATAGTTCATTGTTTTCCAATTAAAGTTACGTTAAGGTTTGTAGTTTGTTGAAGCACTTTTCCTCGGAAATGAGTCACATGAGGGTTTGGTGAAGATAATGTTGTTCCTTACTAATTAATGTTATTTATTGTTCTTTCAAGTTCCAAGTACTAATTTGAAGTAAGACATAAGAGACAAGCTCGAGCCCACACTCAACGACCGTTTGGTCTTCGCAACAAGTTCCTAGATGGCTAGATGTACATGCCTCCAATAGTGACCTTGCAATTACCAATATATCCTTGGTCATATCAAACATTTATATTTAGCAAAAATAAACTTGGACACTTTCATGTGTAACACAAGAAAGGGTATATATATGTTCATGTATGTATAATGTAGTATTGTGTATAAATGATTTTGTGAATAAATAATGAAATTGTGCATTTTAATTACGGTTGTTTTCATTTCCAAGAAGTGCGACTTTGGAATTAGACCACACTTGTTATATTCTCGACTGAATTTGAAACATATGGTATATGGCAAATCCAAGCATGGATGAGAATTAGCTATTTTATTTATTTAGTATATACCCAATATGGTAATTTGCAGTAAGAGTTTAAAATTTTTTGACGGTGTAAAGTTTTTTACATTGTCACATATCATTCATTATTAATTTATAATACTTCTGTTTGAGAGTTAATGATGGTTAATAAATTAATGGTGGATGATTGAATGATAGTATAAAAAATATTGACATTGTCGGTGTATAATGACCACAAATGAGTGCCCTAGCCTTTAAACCTGATTCGTCATTTAGTTTGCCAAATTTGCTTTAGTAAATTAGGGAGTTAAACTTGACCTTAAAAATTAAGGTCATTAAATAAGCAGAATGAGCGTTTTAGTATTATATATTGAATAAATAAATAAATATTATTCCAGTTCAAACGAGTTTTGAGATATATAAATCTTCATATATAAAGCTGTGTAGTTCGACTTAGTTCTACTATCCAGTCCTATTCTCATGTAATTCCCACAAATTAATATAAAAAAGATACAGATTGAAGTATTTTAAAATGAAACTGCATATAGCAATACATGAACCTTTTAAGTGTTGGCTCATGCACACAAAAATTGTGCCTTCTATGTATATCTCTAAATTCCCCATGCATTATTTGGGATTAGTAGCTTTTGGTTCTAACAAAATTCACAATTGTAAGTGTAGCTTCTACCATATTTTTTATTTTGCGCCACTCAAATATAGTTTTTGTCACCACCATGCACCAGCAGGATTAGTTCACTGCATCATCAACTTGGGACTTGTTCCACCACCCAACCCTTAATGCCAAAACGTTCATAGAACCAATGGGTACACTTCTAAAATATATTCTTGGAGTTCTTGTTCTTGCCTTACACTACTAGAAGAATATGTTGAATCTCGGAGGATTGTTGCATCATTGTGATTAGAGTAATGATATATCATTCTATCAATTTCTTTTAACAAATTTCCTTACAAATTCTCCTACCGATAAGAGTAATATATGATAATTTTAAACTCTTAGTTAATAAACAAAATATTTGTAATATATGTTACTTTTCTTATAGTATAAGAGAATTTATAGTAGCATATATTATTTTCCTTGTGATTATTGTATCATTGTGAATAGATTTTCACGATATTTTCACTTGTGTGCCTCTGAGTTGAATTTATGTTTGCATTTTTTAATACTATTATGAGTATCTCCTCATCTCATGTTTAGAAATTAATTTCTTTTAAGGTGTATGATCACTTCTCCAAACAACTGTAACACCCAGTAATTGGACTTTTGACATTTCTAGGAATATAGCAGAATCTTACACTATTAGATCAACCGGTGTTATTAATATCATACTGCTTATCAAATCGATTAGGGTACTGTATAGTGGTATAACGGTTTAACCGGTGGTTCACTAATTAAACTGCATACCTTGAAAAATCAATAAAAAACCATTTTTTCATTAAAAAATAATTTAAAATAAAAACTGGATGGTACGACCAGTAACCAATTTTCACCGGTTTTAGCCGATATGATTGCACAATCGATATAATTATTATACTGTATCAGTATTAGAACCAGTTCATTGATTTACCGGTTGAACCAACCAATATGAAATGATTTTAGCAACATTGAGACCAAGGTCTTGTTAATTTGAGTTAGTAAGATACAACTTCTCATAATGTTACCAAAGATAGTTATGTACACCCAAAAACCCACAATGCTACAATTGCTTTTAATAATAATAAGGCTACTATTACTATTGTGTGGTACTTATAGATTCCAAATAGCAACATGCTAAATCATCATATCTAAACCATGCTATAGTACTCAGAGGATAGAACTCCATAAATCAGAAGATACCTTTGCTAGAATACTAGATATTTATGGATTTAAACAATCTTTCCTAAAAAGTTTCTTTCCCACTTGTGCTAAAGAATCTAAATGTTCTTTTTACTAACTATAAATTATATGGATCATTGCCCCATCTTTAACCAACACAAGCCAAACTTTTGTCATTAATTGCAAAATAATAGCCATTATTGTGTCATTTAAAAAGTCACTAACAAATAAAATATCTTAAAATTTTTAGGTGCTAAGCACTAAACGAATCTGTGACTAAAGTGATTATTTAGAGTAAGTATAGACACTAGATTTGTAATTTGTGCAATAGATTTGACAATCTATTTTTCCAAATAGTTTGTTATTAACCTATTAAGTATTAACACTATATAGTGGATTTAAAGGTGAATATATCTTTTATTTATTTCTTTTGTTAATAAAGGATTTTTACTCTCCCATCAAGAAGGAACTAATGTATCTTTTATTTCTTTATTTATCATAAAGAATAAAATCTTCAAAGAAATTTTTAATTAAATATGCATTACTAGTTTTATTCTCTGGGCCCAATATGTTTCCAACCCATTTGGAAGTGATAAGAGTGAGTGAAGAGGATTACTTACTAATCATTATTAAAGTGAACAACTGTCACATACGTTCTATCCTGCCTATAATAATAGAACATATTATAATAATAATAATAATAAAAAAATTTAATTAATATATCATATTTTTATTGATCTAACATAAAACATGAGACATGATTTTAGATTTAAGATTGTGATCCATTAAAGTCTTCTACTATGTCCATAACAATGGGTAGATAAGTTTCTTCATGAAACATGATCATTTGTTGTATATGGAAAATGGGGAATAATCTACTTACTCTAGTAAGTTTTTAAAATTTATTCCTTATCCTAGTCATTAATTTTAGAGAAATTTAATGGTTCGAATTAATGAGTAGATATGAATTATTAGATATCCATAAAATTGATAGCTAAAATGATGAAACAAGTTTAAAAAACTTACTATTGAAGTAAGTGGATCCCGAGTCATCAAACATACTTTATAAGCATATAAGATTCACTTCAATATCTTTATATCATTAAAGAAATTAGTGTTCAAGAATTGTTGGATCTACTATACATTTTTTTAATAAAAAAATCAAGTGAGAGATATGGAAATAAATAAATCTTCATGAGGGTACTTATTATGTCTGCTCCTCCTCTATTATTTGAGTATAGTAGCTAGTTATTTGTTGCTTTTGGACATAGAATTAAGAAGAGAGAAACTGCATGTGGATGTACTGATGCTACAAATAGCTTGTCTGACTGATGTGACAATAATAACATTATCATCTTTTATTTATTTGGTAGTGGCGTGTATGTGAAATACAACATTTGTTTTTTTGTTTTTATTTTTTTTTCTTTTCAAAACAGTGACATAGAACAACTAGTAGTATGTGTTAAATCTTGGTTCAGTTTTAACTAATGCCATTGTGTATCTTGCTGCTTGCATATCAATTATGAGATCTTCAATCAAGGAAAACCACCCCTTTGCATTAGCAAATAAAAGGGAAATAGCCCCATAAAGAAACATATAAATAAATATTAAAATTTTTAAGGTTTTAGATCAATGAGTTTATCTATTTATATGTTCTTTAATTCATTCACTTATATATAATTAAGACTTTTTCTTTATACTTGGAATATTCAACAACTCTCTCAAGTATAAGTTACTCTTATTCAAATATAAGATATACTAAAGTTCAACTATAATACACCACTATAATCTCTGGTTAGCTTGTCTTGTCATAAACAAAATACACCACTATAATATCTCGTTGGGAAGATTTTCAACAAAATAATTTTATATGGATTTATCAATCATTTGTCCAATATTGGTTAAGGAATTTAAAATAATATTGCATTCAAAGTCAGTTTTTAAACTTTTTAAAGTTTATTTGCCAATTTATTTTGAAGGAGAAATAATGACACCAAAATGCTTAGAATCATGAAATGTATTTATGTATTTAAGAAGGAGTTATGAAATCTTTCATTTCTCTTTATTTCTTTCTGAAAATCAACTTGTGAATATCTCTTTAATATGTTTTTTGGTACATTCTTTAATATATTACACTAAATTTAGAACAAGATTACAATGTTGAATTACTTAACTGATGCACTTAGGGTGGTTATTAACATTATTTTTACTTCAAATATTGCTAATTTCTATCCCAAAATATTTCTTTTGAGCTCTAAGTTTCTCCAATGATGCGCCAAGCCATGTTAGCTAAAGCCTTAACATTAGTCCTAAGCTAGCACATAGCATTGGAGAAGATTAAAAATGTTAGCTAAGCTTAGCATATATGCTTGGTGAAGCATATAAAGCTTAACGCAAACTTATTCACCAATATAACAACAATAACAAAAGTTGGAGTGTGGTCACATCTTCCTATATGATAAAGTATGTTAATTATTAGGTATTAAGTTAATTTAGCTGAGCCAATAGAGATTCTCTAGTGCCACACCTGTGTTATTCATGTTAGAAATAAATGTAATCCAAATGTATTAGAAGATAGTTAGATGTATTAGTGAATAATTTGGTTAAGTTTATTGATGTTTACTATTTTTAGTTAGAGAAGTTTGAAATTCTGTTTTTTTCCAGTTTGGGTACTTTCTATTAGTAGAAAGTTTTCTTTCTTTGTTAAATGAATCATTGTTGTTGAATCTTTACTTCATTCACTTCTTTCTCCGTAATTCCAACAATTGGTATCTAGAGCACATTTCAATCCAAAAAGGGACCTTAGAACCACAAAATCCAAAAAATCATCTCCCCAAAAAATTCCTCTACTGCGTGTAGAAGTGTAACCTCGAATTCACCGTGGGTGAATTGTTCGAGCAAGAGTAGCATCACCTTGAAGCTGGTAAGAGAGACGTGGAAGCTATGTAAGGGTTGAGAGGTTGAAGATGGCTGGAAATGGAGGAAATCTCCCATCTATGAGTCTTCCCATTCTGACAGAAAAGAACTGGGATAGATGGAGCACACAAATGAAGGTGTTGTTTAGTTTCCAAGAAGCCAGTGATGTGGTTGAGGAGGGTCTTCTTGAAGGAAAAGTTCCCGTTGATGTTTGGACTGGACAGAAACCTAGTGCGAATCATCTCAAGGTGTTTGAGTCACTAACATTCAAACATGTGCCTGATCAAAGGAGAACCAAACTTCAAGATAAGAGTGAAGCAATGATTTTCATTGGCAATCATCGCACTGGTGCTTACAAACTCTATGACCATGTCAATGATAGAGTTCAGATCAACATGGATGTCATTGTATACTAGAAAGTGAAAGCTGGAATTGGGAAAGAAAGACAACCAGTCTAAAAAAATCATTCATGATGTTACTAATGTAGAAACAGTCTCAGAAAGTGAAGATGTGAGAATCAGTGATGTCCCTGCTACTCAAAGATCACAGAGGATAAGGTCAATGCCAACCAGGTTCACTGACTATGAGGTGCATCATTATAGTCAAATCAGTAATGAAGGTGACTTATTGCATTTAGCACTTATGACACTTATGAATGAAGCAGAACCAATTAATGAGAATGAGGCTCTGCAGAATGCAATTTGGAAGGAAGCAATGGCTGAAGAACTCAGGTCTATTGAGAAGAAAAAAACTTGGAACCCAATTGAACTACCAAAAGATAAGCACCAGATAGGTGTTCAAGCAAAAATTTAATCCTCATGAATCCATATCCAAGTATAAAGCAAGGTTGGTAGCCAAGGGGTTCCTACATAGAGAAGGCCTAGACTACACGACGGTATTTACTCCAGTGGCCATAATTGAAACAATAACACTGGTAATAGGGATTGCTTGTTCAAAGAATTGACAATTATTCCAACTGGATGTGAAATCAGCTTTTCTTCAGGGTCCCTTGGAAGAAGAAGTCTATGTTCAGCAGCCTCTCGGATTTAGTATCAAAGGGAAAGAAAACCAAGTCTACAAGCTAAGAAAGGCATTATATGGCTTGAAACAAGCTCCAAGAGCTTGGAACAAAAGGATTGACTCCTTTCTATTCAAACTCAAGTTTAAAAAATATGCAGTGGAGCATGGTGTATATGTAAAAGACAATCCAAAGGGTGATTTGGTGATAATTTGCCTATATGTTGATGACTTGCTCATCATAGGATCAAATCCTAGAGAAATTGAAGAATTTAAAAGGGTTATGGAAGCTGAATTCGAAATGACAAACTTGGGCAAGCTGAGCTATTTTCTTGGAATAGAATTCACTCATACCTCCAATGGCTTAGTGATGCATCAGAAGAAGTATGCTATAGAATTGTTGCAGAGATTCAATATGAACTCTTGTAATCTAGTAAGCTTACAAGAGATGAAGAGGGTTAAGCAGTAGATGAGACCCTATACAAACAGATAGTTGGATCCTTGAGATTTCTATGCAACAGTATGCTAGACTTATCTTATGGAGTTGGACTTGTAAGTAGGTTTATGTGTAGCCCAAAGAAATCACACATGTTAGATGTTAAGAGATTGCTAAGATATGTGCAAGGAACAACTAACTATGGAGTGTTTTTAATACAATTTGTTTATGGAAAAAAATTGAGTTGCAAGTAGATAATCAAGAGACCCTAAAAGCCATGAAAACCTATCTCTTTGTATCTTTTGAAGGAAACAAAAATATGAATAAGTTTTTGAAATAAAAGTAATATATATGAGATCATATATACATTACTAATCTCAAACCCTTTTGAATGATTAGAAAAGCCTAAGGTCCCCAATGCCATAAATAAGATAAGCATCAAGAAATAATACACAAAATCAATATTTATAAAAATGCTGACAACATGCTATTAATCATGTAAAACTATTAATTATAGAGTTATAAGGTGGTTTGATGATTAGGACAAATAATTTAAGAAATAAACTACCGCCAAAATATAAATCAGAAATTTCCACTAGACTAACCGAGTGCAATGCCTTGAGAAATCAAATTGTCACGGAACTACTCTATGTCTAATATTTCTAGTGTCTCCAATGATGTTTTTCTAAAGTGCTATGAACTACATTAAGTAAGATTCTCAACTTGCATGAATTTCTTGAAGAGAGTCAAAATGAGCATGCGGCACCTAAATTGAAGGTTGCCATCTTGTACCGCTTTCTTTTTATGGTTGTAGGTCAATTCAATTACCAATCTTCTACCTATAAGAGAATATGAAGGATAAGACAATTGAACCAATCATATCATTTGAATATGACTTTTGGGTTCACTATTTCTCTTATTGTCATAAGGGCATAAATGGAGTAGATATGGCACAACCACTCCATTTCCATGTTGGGATAATGATCTAAAACCAAGTTAACACCCAACGTCAACACAAATTAGATTGTTAAATAATAAGTAGGAACAACCACTACAATTATGATAAATGTACCTCTATTTTAATGTTAAATTCTAATTCATAAAATCAATTAAATGTTTAGTAACTTTTCACTATATATATTAAACTACCAACAAGATGTTGGTCTAGTGATCTAAGGCTCCACTAGATCTCAAGGTTGAGAGTTTGATTCATATGAGCGACACTTGTTGAGAGGAGTAGCAACGAACCCCGAAATAAATTAGTTTCTTATCCAAAAAAGTAAGAAATACTCTTGGTAATACCAAAAAAATGTATATTAAACCATTAGATTTTCTTAGAATTAATTGTTAAAATGTGAAATAAGTTTTTTAAACTTACTCTTGGAATAAGTGAATCTCCTCATATGTTTGAATGTAGGAAAATCTTATTGCAACTCTTAAAAGGAAGACC
This sequence comes from Lupinus angustifolius, assembly GCF_001865875.1. Taxonomy (NCBI): domain Eukaryota; kingdom Viridiplantae; phylum Streptophyta; class Magnoliopsida; order Fabales; family Fabaceae; genus Lupinus; species Lupinus angustifolius. The sequence continues at coordinate 1,658,153 of NC_032026.1, forward strand.
GGTTAGTTTTGTTAAAAATAAACTAAACTATGACTTGGGGATGAAGATTTGTGCTCTAGTTGCATGCCTCTTCGACATTTCACTAACCACAAACTTGGTCCACTTCAGGATGCAAAAGAAATGTGCAAAAAGGTTATCCAAGCACGATCCCTTAGCTGTAGGGCCTCTTTCCATCAAATGATTTCCATAGTTGTGCACATAAAGCTAAAGAACCTTTATTTTTTACATAATGAAAGTTTACATTTTTTATCAACAAATATTAATACGTTAGTATTTATTATGGGTGAGATTCGAACCCACAATCTTCTTCACTCTATTCCTTAAATATTTCAATATAACTATCATACCACCTTATGACTCTTAAAAGTTTACATTATTTGGATCTCAATATGATTCATTTGGGTTAGGATATGTCTCAATATTGAAAGAATATCTATAAAGGCACTTATAAATTACTCACTCTACAACAAAATTTAATCCCATGTCATTGTAATATTGATTTTTTTTATTGGGCAACCAACCTTCTTCGTTAAAGCTAAACAAAAATAAGCTAGTATTTTGACTAATTTCTCTTCTAGGATGATCATTACTTCAAAGCCAAGCTTTAGCTTAAGTGAACTAAGAATAAACTTAAAGCATACGTATGTTCAACTTGAAATTCTTCACGTGAATACATTTAATTAATTAAATAAACTAACTACAACTTTTTTTATTCATCCTATTTGCTTATAAATTTTCTACTCCATAAGTCACAATAACCCAATATCTCTTCCATTGAGCCAAGTAACAATGGAACCAATGAGACTCATTATTTCAACTCTTCTCCTCTTACTCCTAATCACAATGGGATCCTCTTCCTCACCCACCAACCCTAGACAAAGGGTTCATGTCCCATGCAAGAGGTTAGTGTTTTATTTTCATGACATTATCTACAATGGTCACAATTTCAAGAATGCAACTTCAACAATTGTAGGTGCACCATCATGGGCAAACAAAACCATACTAGCAAATCAAAACCATTTTGGTGATTTGGTTATTTTTGATGACCCTATAACTTTAGATAATAATTTGCATTCACCACAAGTTGGACGTGCACAAGGGTTTTATATTTATGATAAGAAAGAGATATTCACTTCTTGGCTTAGTTTCTCATTTGTGTTTAACTCTACACATCATAAGGGTACCCTAAACTTTGCTGGTGCTGACCCTTTGATGAACAAGACTAGGGATATTTCGGTCATTGGTGGGACTGGTGAGTTCTTCATGGCTAGGGGAGTGGCTACTCTCTCAACAGATGCATTTGAGGGTGAAGTTTATTTCAGGCTTCGTGTTGATATTAATTTGTATGAATGTTGGTAATTGGCTATAGATTAATCTAGCTTTATGGTTTATTTGTCTTTGTTTTTCAATGTTTTGTTTTTGGTGTATTCTCTTGTTTTGGAATGTATTTGAGGGAGTTAAGGTAAGGATTATGTCATCATACTTAGAATTCAAACTTTGCTATGTATGGCAACTCCACCTTAATTAAGCAATTAATGAAAATCTTTCATGTTTGAAGTTTGGTTCTAAGAAGGTTAATTTCTTGGATTTTTTTTTCCTTTTATTTTCATCATAATGGTGTTGTTGAGCTAAATTGAATAAATCCATGATTCGTTAGTACATATAAGTGTTAGGTGTTATGAAAAATATAAAATAAATGGACTTTTTGTCCCTATTAAGTGTTGATTAAATTATTTAAGAAATAAGGCAGTATATGAAATGAGATCCTCTCCGATTGGACACTTCATTATAGAGATGTGAATGGAAAGATAAATTTATAAGTTTTTAATTTATTTAATTCAAAAATAATAAAAACTGGACTTTTAAAAGAAATTATGTCATGTGTCAAAATTTAAGTCCGATATTGAATTCTAAGATACTAGAGAATAGTTTGACCAATTGAATACATTATTTAACCGATGGAAAGGATTTACACCAAAAATGTAGAGTAGAGGCCAAAACATCATCTTGGAATAGTTAATATTTTTACTTAAATAGTATAATCGACACTTAACATGTACAAAGAGATAACTTATTTTATATTTTTAAATAGTATAGTCAACATTTTCCTACCTTATCTTCCTTTCATTTCCACCAAATATTCGCATACCAAACACAATGTAAAAGAAATAGAGTAGATTAGGCCAAGACATTATCTTAGAATTTGGTATTCTTCATAATCAGGAGTGCTACTTTGCCATTTAGATGAATAAATCATGTAATGAGATTTGTGCATAGTCAAAATTAGAAGTAAAAGACAAAATATACTTTTAATCAAAAATAGACTATGTCATCTCACCATTGAAAAATAGGTTTTTAATTAAAATTGGAAATAAAAAATAAATCATGTAAAATTAACTTACCTTTACTTATGTAAAAGAGCTTAATATTTATGTAATGATAATGTAAAGATTTATACATATATCATTCATTTATATTTTTTTTATTTAAAAGCCAAAATGAATAGTGAATAAGACAATAATATAAAAATTTCTTACAATCTTACATTATCCGTGTATATATCTTTTTCTATGCATAAAACTCCCTTTCATCTATCTTAATTGTTTATGTCATTCATTTTTTAACAAAAAAAAAGTTCAGGAAGCCTTCTCTTTCTATCATATTTCTATACATGTTGGTCCAACCAAAGTGATCTTATGCAAAGTTGACTACAAACAATCAAAAAGGATATAAAAATAAATAGAAGAGAAGAAGATGAGAAAATTTATTGATGAGGTTCTGTCAATTGTGCATATGTTCCTGGAGTGTTGAGTGACTACCGAAATGTTATTATAGAATAAGGATTACATACTTTAACATATCCATGATCCAAGACCTATGGGTGTTTCTAATTTATGCTTATAATTGGTGCATATATTTTGTGTATTTATAATGAGTGACATGGGTCCAATATATAACATTGATTTTTTTCCTCTAACACTATGAGACTTTATACAATAATATATTTCAGGTATGATGATAACCAATCACACCTAATTGCATACTATATATTACGGGTGAGCATGGACCGGGTTGGGACACGTTAAAGCTTGTCCTTACCCGAAACTAAATATTGATTGGGTCACTTTTTTGAACTCAGACTCGGCCCTAGACCCGAAGCTAACCCGACCCTAAATAGCAATCGGGTCAGCCTTTAAACCTGATCCGACCCTAGACCCGATTAAATATAATGCATACTCATTTTAGATAAAGACTTCTCAATATTATTTATTATTATGAATATGCGGGTTGATATATAAAATGATATATGTATGTATATATTATTAATCATGTATATATTAAGAAAAAATTAAAGAATAAATGATACTTTCGACCAAAAGGATATCATTACTCTATACACATTTGATTAGAAACACATACAAACATGATGAGCGAGTGACCTTGGAACGAGATCGCGTTATGTTTGATCTCTACCCCGCCTTAAATATTGACTACATCTATTTTTGGAACCCGAACCCGACCTAGACCCGATCGGACCTGACCCTATTCGGGTCCAAACATGATCAGATCGTACCGAGTGAGCGGATAGGGTCGGATCCTGCTCACCCCTAGTATATATGCTCCCCACTTGTGTCCTTCTAAAACAAAAATGAAAAGGATGTTAAAATTGCAGTATGAGAATTTACCTATTATTGGGTGGTAATTATGATTAAAACTTTTACAGCGGAATATATAACTAACTATTTTTGGGTGATATGATATATCCACAAAGTGCATGTCATGATTAGATAAATCGTAAGTTTGAAGTTATGAACAAATGCACATGATCCTAATGATGGAGAAAAGTGCTTCCTATTTGGCTATTTCTATATGAGCTGTTTTACTCCACACAACATGGCGTCAAAGCTAAGACAAGAATTGAGCACTATGTGTATATGTATAGTGAAATTTAAGTATTATATTCAACACACTTACCCGCCACAAAATATAAATAATATCACATATATTTATTTTAGTTTCTTGTTATCTTTTACATTATTAGTTTGGTTGCTTAAACATTAAAAACCCCACAAATTTTAAATGTAAGTCAAAGTAGTTATTTTTGCATGTTTTACAACATCTGATATGGACCAATTTAATCCTAAAAAGGACCAAAATGACCCACATTTGAATTTTTCTAAATCATTTTAGGTTTTTCGAAGAAATAAATTAATAAGATAAATAATAGGCTAAAATTTGTATTTATTTTATAATTAAAACCTCACTAGTCACACAAAATATCAAGTACACACAATTTTAAGTACTTGAAGCAATCATGTGGTCAAAGTATCATGTTCACTTTTAAACTCAAATCAACTCCAATTCCTTTGATCCTCCTCCAATCATGTTTCTATATGAATTATCAAGACTTAGGTGTTTTACTTCCATGTCATTATCTTCATTGACAAAAATGGGGCAAGAGCATCAATTTCGCAAAAGAAAGCAATTTTGGATGACAATATTGAGGAAATAAATATTTGAGGAAAATATTAAGAAAATTGAGTTCTTTCTTCTATCACTTTCACTTATTCCACGAGTAAGTTAAAAAAATGTTTTACATTTTAGTCATTCATTCTATAAAAATCTAATGATTTAAAGAATTGAAATTAGAAATAGTTTCATCAATCATATTGCCAGAAGATTAGCTTCAAAAAAAAAAAAAATTGGAGAAAATTAACCTCTATCATTCAAGTGTGACAAAATAAACGATGAGATAGAAAAGATGGATTAATAGAAAACAGATTTATTGTTTTTTTTGTGTGTGATAAAAATAGATTTTTTGTTTAACTGGCCCATTAAACGTATTTGAGCCGTACAAATTGAGGATGGGTTTTAAATGGGCTAACTAGGAAGATAAATCAAATTCAATTTGTACTGCTGAATTTAAAAAATGAGAACCACTTTTTGAATCCACATTTATGATTTTGGACCCAAAATTCAATTTACTATTTCTCATTGTTATTTTGTTTGAGAACCAACACCATAAAAGATTTTTGCTTATAATACGGTTTCCTCTATGCTTCCATAATAAATAGTATTTTCAAAGCAAAAAATTTCACCATGATTGTTTTTTTTGTAGGTTATCATGTTTATGATTTGGATTCATAATTACTATTCCCCACAAACTTATTTGTCGGAATGTATATTTTTTTGGAAAAAATTAACATTCCAGACAATGCAAGATTGGAATAAATTTCATAACTATTTGTGTGAAGTGAATTTTTCAAATTTTCACTTCTGACAATTGGTGTCATTTACGGTGCTACATTCAATTCAGGGTGTGCAAAAGTCACCCTAAAATAAAAAATATATATATGTATACTACCTACAATTCTAAAAGTTTAAAATTTTTGTTTTGCAAATGATATGACATATTTTATGAAAAAATAGTAATTACTGTGTTGAATAATTTTATAACATTGCGGATACATAACTTAAGGAATTTCATGATTGTTTCTACGAATAATTATTTAGTTATTTCGTTGTATGTTTTCTTTGAGTCCAACCACTATGTTCTCTAGTTTTGATATGACAAAAGTGATTGAATTTATAAAGTTTTACCTAAATGATTTTTTTCCAAGTAATTTAGTGATGTTTGATAATCAACTTGAAACTTACATCATTGAAATGTTTTTAGTGTTGAATTTGCTTATTTAATAGGAATCAATAATATCTTATACAAGTTGTTTTGAAGTGAAAGACATGGTGTTTACTCATTAGCTTATCTTCCTTTAAAGTTAACAATGATTTTACCTATATTGTCACAACACCTTTAGAAACGGTCTTTTCAACTATGAAAATCATGAAAATAGGTTGCATAATCGAATGAAATATGTATATATGAAAGATTGTCTAGTCACTTATATTGAGCGAAAAGTGCTCAATAAAATTGACAACAAGTTAATAATTCAACAATCTTAAAATATGAATTCACGTAGAGATCAATTATGAAATATATAATATTATATATATTTAAACTTTATGATTTTGGTAATGATATTTTTATCATTTTATATATAATGATATTTATTATTTTAATTTTTAACGTATGTTGCACATCCTGTTTTCGGGTCTTAATTATGTGGGTGTTATAAGTGTTTTTGACTTCCAATGCTCGTTAGTCAAAAAATAAAATGTAATTCATAAAAGCCAACTCTAATAACAAAAATGAAAATGTGTGCATTATGGGATTTGTAATTTGATGAAGTAGATGGATGAGAGTAATGTATGAAATTGAGAAATTTGAGGTTTATGGTTATGAGGTTTAGAAGAGTATAGAGTCGAGAAGAGTTATGATTTCTCCATTAATAGAGAGATAAGTGTATGTTTCTTCTTTGTTTTTAATGATAAAGTATAATTTTATTATAATGAAAAAGATGAATGTATAATTGAAAGTTGTATTTTATTTTATTTTTTGAAGTACTTATCTTTCTATTAATGAAAAATATATTAACACATTTGAGAAATTACGAGATTTTGGGTTTGTATGAAATTTTTGAAGGTATGATGGGGGAGGGGAAAACCAAAAGAGTAAATAATATTTTGAGATTTTTCAAAATGTTTGGGATCGAAAATGAAAACGATAGAGCCAAAAAGTGTCTATCGTTTAAAGTTTGTTAGTTGGATAAATATATTATATATCATTTCATTAATGTTAGTTAAATCAATCATATTTACTTATAAATAATGGCATATTAATATAAAAATTAGTACAATTTTAGTACATACACTAGTTTTTCTTAAAAATGAAGATTTGATTCTAAATTTTTTTGGTACTACTAATGGTATTATCTCATTTAATAGAAACAAAAAACTTATCTCTTTCAAGGTGTGTGGTTGTTCTTCTCAATAAATATTATTCTCAATAACCAAACTCTTAACTTTTTAGTCATTTTACGATTTAGCATGACCTTACATCAACACATTGATATTTGATTCTAAATCAAATTATATGCAAAAGGCTTTGATTGAATTAGTGGAATTCCGGGTGGTTGAATTGTAGTGTTGTGTGTAATTTAGAGCCAAAGAAAAAGTATAGTATAAAATGTAGATGGTAGCTATGAAAAGATGAGACATGGTTGACGTTCCTCTAAAGGGACCATTAATTATTGGGAAAGAACATATTCTGAGAAGACCGAATTAAATTTCTCAACATTGTAATGGCTAACACAAATATTACACTAAGCATATGAATATGTTGATGCTCATTTCTCATCATACTTTTATATTCTCTACATAGTGCATTACGGCTAATAAGTAATAGAGTTTAAAATCTATGAACAGACAGTGTAAATTTTTTACACTATCAGTATATTATTCATCATTGATTTGTATTATTTTTGTTTGAGAGTCAATAGTGGTTAACAAATCAATGATAGATGATTGGATGACAATGTATACATATTAAATCCTAAGTAATAACCTAATAATTGAAATTTTCATTACTCAATCTTTCTTTTAATAATTTCTTGCCAATAACTAGAAACAAATATTTGGTTAAAATTAATAATTGTCATATTAATACGCAAAGCCACCCGGCCAACCTCATAAAATTAATAAATGATGTACCAAAAAAACCTCATAAAATTAATAAATGAAGTTGTAATTTTTGATTGGTAAAAAAGTAAGGTACGTAGGTAAAATTAGTCTCAATATCACATATTGCATTATAATTACTTATATGTTGGTCTCGATATCACATTATTGAAATTATCCTTGGTAAAAAAGTTTATTCATTTTTTAAGGTTATTGACTAAATCATAGTCAATTAGGGAAAGAATCTTCTACAGAGATAAATACAAATATTTTCAATAGACCTACACACAAAAATAGATAAAACTGAGCAAGAAGCAAAATAAATACACAAAAGATCCTCATATTCTAAATTATTAAGATGACCAGCACATTGATTCCCTTCTCACACCAATTTATATATTTTACTTAGAAACAAATATTTATATATTAACAATATAAGAATTTTTTATATTATTATATCATTTATATTTAATAATTATTGACTTTTAAATATAAGTAGTACAAATGAATGTGGATAATGTACTAATACATATATATTAAATTTGTTTATTTATAAATATTTGATCTATTATTTCATACAATCCTCTTTCATCCATCTAGAAACCACATATATATGCATCTTCTTAAATCTCTTCTCTACAAGTAAATAGGAATTTCTTTGATGAAGTATATATTGTTAAGGTAAAGATTTATATGAGAATGTTATATTATCATTATTTATTTTGATTTTTTTGAAGAATCAATAATGATAAGATATAAATAGTGAATAATGCATTAATAATATATAAAATTTATGCACCGAAAGTATATATATATATTTCTCCACTTTATAAATGAGACTATGAATATTCTTTCATTGCATTTAAGATTTTATGATAAAGACATGCATGAGAGTTAGACGGTTAAGGCTGAGAAATTTTGGTAGACGTGGCAGTGCCTCTCCCAATGGTAAGTAAGATCTTTGAATGGGAAGAATAAAAAAGACCAGGTGAAATGAATTATTGTGATTTGTGGAAAATAGGGGATGGACAAACATCACTCTAGGTTTTATGTTATTATCGATGTCTTGTTTCTTGTTTCAAATCAATCAAATATTAATAATAATATAAAAATATTAACTTTTATTTTAAATATTTTCTTTTTATTTGTGATAATATCTGATTAGGTTGGGCAGAAAATATAACACCTTTGAATACATGTCATCTTTGTTTCATAATTTCTACTATGCACAATATTTTTATGAGTTTTTCATACCATCACCATATTATTAAATTTGTATATGTTAATTATTACTCACTATATTAAATAAAAATAATATATAGATGAGTGTATTCAATCTATATCAATATTCAGGTTGATTTTTTCTCTCTAATAATTCCATTTATCTAATTTTTGGGTAAGGGAATCATTAAATTTAAGAATAAATATATTATATAGTTTTGGAAAGATTTTACATTTTTTCAATGCTTGTGCCATTATAATATCATGATACCATATTTTATGTTCTGGTGTGAGAGTTGATGATATTTCCTAACACATTACATAATTTTGAAAATGGCATTAGAGTATCTCCAACTGTGTTTCTTAATAAAAAATGGATTTCTCATAAAAAGGAAATTATTCTCTAGTTAGAACATAATTCGTATTTTTATAAAGCCCTTAAAATAATAAAAAATGAAGAAAGAGAAAAGGAAAACAGTGCAATGAGCTTATTTTCTTCAGATTTAGAGAAAACGAAATTTAACATCGCCTTTTGAATGAGTGTTGTTAAAAGCATAAAGTAGTACAATATTCGCTTGAGTGGACACCATTAGAATTAGACATTAAAGAGTGTCCGCTTAAGTGAGCGTTGTTAAAATTATTAAGTTAACATTTAATAGTGTTTGATTGAGTAAGCACTATTTAAAGTAGACATTTAATAGCATCTGTTGAGTGAATGTTGTTAAAATTAGAAATTAAACATTTAATATCGTTCATTTTGGTGACGGTTGATAGTAGACAAATGGTGAAGTCAATTTTTAAGAATAAAAGATAAGTTATATCATTGGAGTGAAAATTAGAAAAATTGTTTAATTTATTGAAAAATGTGAACAATTATAAAATAAGTTATGTGACTCATTTAATAACAATAAATGGATCTTAGTCTTATATGTTCTTTTTTGTACTATCAAAAGTATTATAACATATTTTTGGGTAAGGAATTAACCCCTTTCGGGGTTCATGATTGTTTTTTTCAACAAATATCACTTCCAAGAATTGAACATTTAACCTTAGGAAATCCAATAGAGCTTTACGCTACTAGACTAATGTTTTGTTGGTTTAGTCTGAATAGTTCGAAAGAATAAGAGTGTGTTTAGTTTCAATAAATGTTTTAATTTTGTTTTTCAAAGTTTGTGACATGGTTTGGGATTGTTCATATAGAGGTTGATACACAAAAGAAATTAAAAATCATGTAATGTAAAAAAAAAAAAAAGCAAAATTGTTTGGGTAGTATTCGACTACTTTTTAGAAAATTATTTGTTTAGTTCATTTTTTGGTTCCAATTTTAAAAACTAGACAATTCCAAACTGAACCAATACTAATTATATATATACAAAAATGTATATTTTTAATACATTCTAATTGCTAAAATGTATTTATTAGTTAACATTTTCTTATTTCAAAATTATGCAGATACTTTATATTTTTTATTTTCCTAATGTTTTATTTTTCATGTTAGTATTTTTATTGTCATTTTTATTTTTAATTAAAATAGATTATTAATTCTTGATCGAATATTTGTGTGCATCACACTTTATATTAGGAGTCTTAAAGTAGATTTGTTGATTTTTATGAGAATTTAATACTTTAAAAACATATTAAACTTATTATTTTGAATAGACATATTTTTATATCAACTTAACACTTTAAAATATTTAGATTTGTTATTAAAATAATGAACCAAAACCACATATAAATATTGGATCAAATTTCTTAATATATATCAATCACATCCAAATTTTTTAATTCCATTTTCTATGTGCACTAAAAAATAATTTTATTTGGAAAAACTAGTTTATAGTTATAAGCTTGTAGCTTATAGATAGAGAGGTAGTTTGAATTTGGTAGATGTGCGAATAACTTATTAAACTAGAGTTGTTTGGTAAATTTAGTTTTATAACTTGGTGAAATTTGAAAAATGATTAAAACATACATTTAATTAATATTTATTTAGCTATATATTAATTAAATAATTATTCATTCGAGTAATTAAATTAATGAATAAGTTAAAATAAAAAATTTCAACTAATAATCATAACATTTTATTTATAATAGAATATGTAATATTTTATTTATTTATTTGTTTTGTTTTAATATTTTTGTTGTTGTTTTAAATATATTTTTTCTAAAAATATAATTAAGTTGGATACATTTAGTATTCTACGATTGTTAACACTATATATAATCAAAAGATTATAATATGGAAATAATTTATATACTTGTTTAACAACCAAAGTGCTTGACTTTTGTGATAAAAGATAAATTACAAGAAACAATCAAATTTGTAGATGAGGAAAAAAATATACTAACAATATAAGAGTATTTTAGGTTGTTAATATATCTTCCAAATTATTTGTCGGCAAGAGAATAATTATATTTTATAATAATATATTTTACTGTTTTGAAAATATTTTGCATTTTCAATCTGTACTCTCATATGGACAGACTTTACATTTTAAAAAATAATTAATAATATTTCCTAAAACTTATTACATGCACATGGTTTTTGAAATGACATTAATTTGTTGAAAGAATTAATGTTTTCTAATTGATTTTGTTGCTAAAGTTAAGTGTTTGTAAGGTGACTAGTCCCATGTTTTAATATTCTAACTAGTATGCCTTTACTTTTACACGGGTAGCTCCATATTACTTTTGAAGTTACATTAGTATAATACAAAGAAATAAAATAAAAAATAATACATATTGTATAATTTGAAATGACAAAATTGAATAATGTGCAAAATGGTAAAAAAATATCACCTCTAAGTTTTTAGTTTGTGAAGGAATGAATTGTAAAGAATATAAACAAAATGTTAAATTGTGACAAAACTAAAACAAGTCACTGAATGGAGAGAAAAATATTAAAAAATTATTACATGCGAGTTCTTCAGTTTGTGAAAATTTTACTTCTGAAAAATTAAACATAGAAAAATTGTGAAGAATGAACACGAAATGTTAACTTATGGCAGGATAAAGTGAGTGACTACATGGAGAAAAATGAGAAAGTCTTACTCGTAAGACCCTCTAATGATTTTTGAGTTTATCATTCAAGAAAATAATATAATACATCAAATTAATATGAACATTAAAAGCAACGAATGTTATATTTAGAGTGTCCTTACTTGTCCTACTACAAAACTTACCAAAATGATTTCATAAATAACATATCTCAAATCTTTAGAGTGCTCATTTTTATTATTTCATCGGCAACAAACAATTTATTAAAGAAGGTTTGATTATATATCATTCAAAAGAATAAACATTATATCAATTTAATATGAAAGTGAGATATATTTAGAGTGTCCCAGACAAAACTTACCCAAAGAACCCCATAAAATAACACATATTAAATTTTTAGTGTGTCATTTTTGTTATTTCACTAAGTCAAGTAACACTTACCAAAAACACTACAAATAATACATGTCAAATTTTTAGGTTGTCTATTTTTATTATTTCACCATGTCAAACAATTTATATATAGATAATTACATATGAATCAGAGACAATTAAGATAAATGTGTTGAATTTATGATAGAATATAAATATCAATTAATAAGAATTAAACAGGTTTGTAAAAGTGTATTCAAAATTATATAAAGGGTTCATTTATTTATATACTGGTATTGAACCCGTTATATTGCGTGGGTTTAGTTTTTTTGGTTGAATATAATATTCACATATAAAGATTCATATACCGTCATTACATCATTTGTATCTATCATTTATTTAAATTAATTTTTTGAAAAACCAATAATGATTAAATATAAAAAATAGATGATACAATAATAGTGTTTAAACTCATACTTTAAGTGCATATATTTTTTCTCTTTTTCCTTTTAATAATTTCATTAATATAATTTTTGGGTAGGAGAATTGTCAAATTTAATATTGAATATATGACGCACTTTCCAATAGATTTTGTTTTTTCAATGTCGGTGCTACTTTATTTTATATGGTCAGATTTTATGTTTTTTAGGAGAATTACAAATATTTCCTAAAACAGATTTTATGTCTGTGCCACGTAGTTTTTGAAACGACATTAATGGGTTGAAGGAATAAATGTTTTCCTTTATGGTATTGTTTGCCTCCCTAATTACAAGACAAATATGAATTAAAATAAATGTGGTTGGTTTTCTTTCTTTTCTTAATAAAAAGATAAATACTAACATGTAGTGTTATGAAGACTATATGGATCATTAAACCAATCACAAATAAATATTTTTATTTATAATTTGTTAAAACAAAATGTGACATTTGGCGGTAGATCCTAATTGTGTGTCTCATCTTCCATACCAATATGTTGGTAAAAATTTAAGTCATTTTGAAAATTAATTTTAAATGAAAATCAACTAGTATGAATGTTATAATTCAATTAAAAACTGGCTGATATGATCGATTTTAACTCATATGATTAAATGACTAATATAACTATTTTATCATACTAATATTGAGATTGATTTTCTGGTTAGAACTATTAATATAGATCATTAGATCTTTTTGAATAGTCATGATTAAAAAATAAATACATATTACTTCTTTTTAAATGATCATTTGATTAATAACTAATTTTTAATCATAATTATCAATGAATGATTGTAATACTCATGTTTATTCTCAATTAAGTCAATGTTGAAATGTATTCAAAATTATATAAAACATGTTTATTAAATTTAAGAATAAATAGTATTACATATTTTTGGAAAGATTTTACGTTTTTTTTAATGCACGTGCCATTATAATCTCACATGATCAGATTGTATGTTTTGGTCAGATGATTATCACATTTCCTGAGACACATTACATTGTTTTGGACCACAAGAATTATTAGAAACGAAAGAGGAAGAAAAATGATGTATATTCATTGAATAAATTATATTGAATGAATAGAAAAATTATAATAAATGACTTAGAAATAAGGAATTTAAAATTAAAACTAATTAATCAACTAATTTCTAACGGTAAAAGATAAACGAGTTTAAATTAATTATTAGTGTAATAAAATATTAACTTAAATACCAAAATATATATAATGTTTGGGACATTTATAACTAGTGTGGTGTATTTTCCTTTTCTTCTCCTTTGTTTGGGCTTTATACTTTTACCCCCTCTCCTTAAAAAAAATTAATACATATTATTTCATTAAGAGCATCCACAATGGTGCAACACTTTTTTCGTTCTTAAATGAGTTCCACTCATTATTTTATATTTGTTTATATCTTTAATAACCAAACCAAAATCAATTCCAATGGTTCAACTTTATTTCTGTTCTTAATACACCTCACAAACCTATTTCACATTTATATTTATCTCTTGTAACAAATTTTTCCATTTTTAATGTTGACTCATAACTTTAAGAAAAATTCTTATTTAGTTTATTGTTGCGAAATAAGAACAAGAACAACTCATCTCTAATGATGAACTTGGACGAAAAACGTATTTATTTCGTTAAGAACAACTTTTTTGTTACCATTGCAAGTGTTCTAATCAAGTGAAAATGATATTATTAGCATCGATGACTTCTTAACATCTTCTTGAACTTGATCCAAATTTTAAGTATTATTCCTGTTTTATTTAGATAAAAATTCATAGTTTTTGTTTATTTTAAAAAATGAGCTTAATTTTAGCATAAGTATTTTTGGCATACTAGATTATGAACTCAACTTATTTTTATAGGGAAAAGTCAAAATCGAAGTTCTTCAACCACAAGTTATATATTTTTATTTGACTTATTTTTCTATCGAAATATCAATTCTCATTTATCCTGGTTAGTTTCTTTCTCATTTATTTATTCTTGCACCAAATTCCATATTAAAAATATATGACATATTATTTTTAAATATTGATATTAGTCAGTCACAAATACTTTACCTACTTATCATTTTTTATATAAACTAATCATACTTACATTTAGTATAGAGTATTTTTGAGAAATGTTATACAAAGTCGTAAGAATAATATGCTAGTAGCATATAACATTCTAGAATATAAGAGTTTATTATATTTTATAATGTTAAGCTCTTATAATCCAAAAAAATTGATTTCACGAGAGTAGTAGATAACATTTTAGAGACCAATATATATAAACTTAAGTATAAAATTTATTTTTATATTCTCAATATATTATTTATGATTGATATATTTAATATATTGACTATTAAATAAAAATAATATAGATAACTATTGAATGATGTATCAATATTTAAAAATAATAAGTTTAATATCAATACAAAATCAATATAATATCAGTAGACAATCGTCATATTATATATCATTTATACATATTACGTCTATTCAAAAGGCAAATATATTCAAGAACACCATAATGATAATCATATGTATAAGTTAAAAAAGCAATATGAATGATTTTTATATATTGTAATTACATTACCTATTATTCATGTTTAATTATCATTGACTTTTCAAAAAATAATATAAATGAAAAATGAATGATGTATATAAATATTTACATTAGATATTAAACTCTACGAAAAAACATATATGCAGTGATAATATAAAAGTTTATACACTATTATTGTATTATCCATCATTCATTTTCAATTATCATTGATTATTAAATAAAAATAATATAAATAAATGATGAATAAAGTATTAACTGATGATAAATATTATATTAAAAAAAGTGTTAAAGATGATTTTGTTTTTATTTGATTAGGTTTTAGTGTAAGAGAATATAATAGTATTTGAAGACACGCTTCCCAATTGTTATAGCATCTCAATGCTCTGTTGTGTCAAACGGCTTTCACTCCTCACCGTTTTGTGTACTATCGTGTCTCTCTCTCTCCCTCTCTCTCTCTCTCTCTCCTCAAAACCCTAGCGCCGCTTCTCCAATTCCCAAATCGAATCTCAATTCTCAATTCTCAATTACAACTACTTGGTAACTCTTCTTAACATCTCTCATATCTAAATCTCAATCACCCATTTTCTTATTTCTTACAATGGATTTTCATCCTTCAACTGATACCCAATTAATCATTTTTTTTTCAAAATTCAAACTTTTTTTCCTTTCTCTGCTTGATACAATTGTATTCACGGAAAAAATATGAATTTCGTAAACAATAAATTTTTTTGATCAATTTTGTATAATCCAATATATGTTTCTTCCTTGATTAAATTCAATTTTACTGGTTATATCAAATTCAGGTTATTGGGGTACATGGTATTTGTTAATTCAACTTTTATGCTTCTATCTTTCCCTTTTTTGTTATTCGGTTTCTGACTCTATGTACCTTGAACAATGCAATGGAAATCTCATGTTTCACGTTGGTTTCATGCTTGATGTATTTGAAAGGTTTTTATTTTGTGAATATGTTTTTTTCTTCATATTGTTGCAGTTATGTTTTGGTCCTTTACCTCGTTTTGATTTTCCTTTAGATTGGTTTTAACTTGTAGTATGTTTTGCTTTTTTTGATCTATTGTTACTTTTAATCTGTGCTGCTGTGATATAGTGAGATATGAAAAAAGGGAGAAGAATCAAATTTTCTACTTTAAATATTTTTCTCCAATGCTTCTAGTTAACTGTTACTGTATACTTTAAATATTTTGATCAATTATTTTTCTTATCAATCACAACGCATGACACAAAGAGGGGTACATATTGTGGGACAGAAGATGTGCTCCCGTTATCTTATTTCATTTCTGAATACTTTTTGGACAGAGTTTTTATGTTTTAAACTTATAGTCTATTGCTTAATATGGGATGCCAAATATTTGTTGTTTTGATAATTATTAGAAATTGAAAGTGTTTTCTTTTGCTTTCTGATACCATGTATTATATAAGTTGCTCATTTTTATTAAAGATGATGCTGAATAATGTCAACATGTGACTACAACTATGTCTGTTCTGCCAAAAGTCCTAGTTATGATCATGTGGTCTTCTGTGAACAGGATGGTTGCTTTCATGCTGAGTTTAAGGAGGAATCAGACCTGGATTGATTAATTTGCATGTACATCAACTCATAAACTCAGCCTCAGTTTAACCGTATATATTAAGATGGATCGACGTGATACTTCAGGATTTGTCAGTGGGGGGTGCATTATACTCTTGTAGAAGCATCTAACCCTAACTTTGTACATATACATCTCTTTTTTACCCGTAATTCAGGCAGGCTGTTTATTGTAATTCACATATAGGATTAGATACTGTTTCTGCAATTGTTACATGGACGCGAGGTTCCTGAACTTGGGGTTTGCCGGTAATCATTCTGCAAATGCATTCAATGTTTTTGGTACCTCTATGCAAGCTGAA
Source organism: Lupinus angustifolius (assembly GCF_001865875.1). NCBI lineage: Eukaryota > Viridiplantae > Streptophyta > Magnoliopsida > Fabales > Fabaceae > Lupinus > Lupinus angustifolius. Next base: position 1,675,254 of record NC_032026.1, read on the forward strand.
GGAAGTGGAGCTGATTATTATGGCACTGATACCAGCTTACGACTTGATTCACATGGTTCTTCCTGTAAGGGAACAAAAAGGAAGTGGGATTTAATTGATGGATGCATGGGTCAAAGAGTTGGTTCTTCTTTGTCTCTTGGGCTCGGGCGTTCAACAAGTTCCTCTGACAGCAAGGGAAGTTCAGCTATGGCTTGCACTGCTATGTCTTCAGCTAAAGATACGGATGAGGAATCATCTCTCGATGTTGACCTAGACTTTACTCTCCATCTCGGCTGTGAGAAGGGACGGAGCCTGAAGAAACCTGTTAGTTCAAATTTTAAGACATTGGAGATGCAGCCCAAGTTTGATTTGGAGTTGAGCCTTTCCACTGGGCCCTGTGAGTCAGATATTACAAGTTTTCATCCAAGTCCAACACCTCTTCAATTGAATATGGAAACACCATTAGTATTTAGTGGGATACAAAATACAGATGAGGGAGCAACATCTTGTAGCTGGATGGCAGGGACTGTTTTGCCGTCATTGAAGATTTCATCAGATAAAGGCACTGGTTTTCTTTTAAACCATGCTTCAAAGCAGTTTAATCACAGTCCCATTGTTCAGGACCTCTCGCCAACCAGACCAAAAAGTTCAGTTACCTGTACTTCCGGGTTAACACAGCAACAACAGCCACAGTCGCAGCCACTACATCGCACCAGTATTTCGAAGATATGTCAAGTTGAGGGATGTGGAAAGGGAGCAAGAGGTTCTTCTGGACGATGTATATCTCATGGTGGTGGTCGCAGGTGTCAGAAACCTGGCTGCCACAAAGGAGCTGAGGGTCGTACAGTGTACTGCAAGGCCCACGGAGGTGGCAGGCGATGTGAATTTCTTGGTTGCACAAAGAGTGCAGAAGGGCGTACAGATTTCTGTATTGCCCATGGTGGTGGACGGAGATGCAGCCATGATGGTTGTACTCGAGCTGCCAGAGGGAAATCTGGATTGTGTATTCGCCATGGTGGTGGCAAGAGATGCCAGAAAGAAAATTGCACCAAGAGTGCAGAAGGCCTATCAGGTCTTTGTATCTCACATGGTGGAGGGCGTCGATGCCAAGCTCCTGGATGCACAAAAGGGGCACAGGGGAGCACAATGTTCTGCAAAGCACATGGTGGGGGAAAGCGCTGCACAGCGCCAGGGTGCACCAAGGGTGCTGAGGGGAGTACTCCCTTTTGCAAAGGCCATGGTGGAGGAAAACGCTGTACATACCAAGGTGGTGGAATTTGCACCAAGAGTGTACATGGAGGTACCAACTTCTGCGTGGCACATGGGGGTGGAAAGAGGTGTGCTGTATCTGGCTGCACAAAGAGTGCCAGAGGAAGGACTGATTTTTGTGTTCGCCACGGGGGAGGCAAGAGATGCAAGTCTGAAGGATGTGGAAAGAGTGCACAAGGCAGCACCGACTTCTGCAAAGCACATGGGGGTGGCAAGAGATGCTCTTGGGGCCATCCCGGGTCCGAATATAGCACCCGACCGGATGGTCCTTGTAATTCATTTGCAAGGGGTAAAACAGGTCTGTGTGCACTTCATAGTGGACTAGTGCATGACAAGAGGGTTCATGGAGGTATCTCCTTGGGATCTGTTGTTCACAATTTTCATTCTAGTAAACCAGGTGAACTAAAACAGGTACTTGTTAACAACTACATGGATATGGATATGATGAAAATGACGAGTAGCATAGGCGTTGCTGCACATGTCTCAGCCGAGGAAGGTATTCACTCGCCTATGTCAGTTGCTGTTCCCGAAGGCAGGGTCCATGGGGGAAGTCTCATGGCAATGCTTGCAGAGAGTTCTTCAGGCCATGGCACAATCAGTGGGAGAGGTCTGGTTAGTAATCCATCTGAGCCAATTAAAAGTTGCATGATGCCCCAGCATTGGATTTAAAAGGCTACTTATCTTTGTTGTCATGGTCTCCATAATTGGCAAATTTTAATAGCATGTTGCATTAGTACTACCTGCAATGTTAGGTTGTTTGTGCTAGAGTTATTATGGAAGTGATGTTAAGGTAGGACATTGTACTTTTTATTAGGTAGTTGGTGGTGTACTTTTCTCCATTATTGTTCCTTCCTTTGTAAATATTGTCTCTGATAAAGAATGTAGCATGTTGCTACCTGTAAGGTCTGTTAGTGTGCCATGTATTCTATTTTATAATAATAAAGCCTTACTGGGGATCTTGTATCATTATTATATTTGCTTATGTTTTGGTTCATTTCTACTATTGCCAAAGAAAGTCTCATTTCTTTTCAAGCATCTTATCTTTTGGGCTATATGGACCATATCTTCTGTCCTATGAAGTATGTCACTCTCTTTCATTGGTTGGTTGAAAAAAATGTATTGAAATTAAAATTTTAATAATTAAATATTTTTCTTATTAATTATAGTGATTGACACTTTTTAAGACAAAAGATGTGTTTTCGTTACCATGGATCAAATATGCTCTTTCATATGAACAAGTATCTTGTCCGTTAATAGATAGAGAAGTACATATTTATCTCTTCATGACAAAAGTTTAATTTTTCATTGTAATTAAAAGAGTAGATTTATAACTAAAAGTTGTATTTCCCTTTGTTTTTTTAAATATTTATTTAATGGACTAGATCCTAACTCCTTTCATATAGAATCAAAGTAAGTCATCGAGTGATATTGTTAAATGACATGGGACAAAGGAAGTACCATGATTAATCCAATAAGAAAAGGAGAAGAATGGAAATTTATTTTCCCACGTAACAACACTTCAATCCCTCTCACAAGAACAGGAAAAGAGGGAACGAATTATTGTTTGTGCTAATTACTGAACTCCAGATTTTCTCCCTTCCCCATGTCTGAGTTGATCACCTCAACCATGTGATAACTTCTGTCCTAATGCTGATATATTTTTCTTACCTTATAAGAAAGTAACATGTAATTTACAAACTAATTATTAACAGACAAAATATCATTTTATGATAAATATCACTTTTGTTATAATATATGAGGATATATTATTTTTCTTTGATATAAACGAGTTAAACCAAACAAGAGTTGGGAGTGGTAGAACTTGGGAGTAAGTACTTATTAGTTAGTAACAAGATATGACTTATTGATATTTTACTTTCTAGGTGACTGCTACCTTTTCTCTAACATGTTATAACACCATTTAAGCTTTACCATCATTGGCACTTTACGTGAAATAACCAATCTTAACATGTTTTATATACTGCAGCATATAATAAGCCAATTGATAATGTTGTTTAAACCATAATGAAATAATTCCGGGCAATGAACAAGCTAAAGAAAGTAGCTTTTGATGGTAAATGAGCTTTTATCATAATTTTTGTTGTTCATCTCATCATGAGCATCATAGTCATGCTTTTGGAAAAGTATCTATAATTTCCACTATATTGAAAGCCTTGGAGATGAAAATTATGGTGTTAATTTAAAATCTGGAATTAAATAAATAGGGAGAAGGAACTAGTAACTGAACTATATCAATGAATTGGATGCTTTTGTTCTCTTAAACAACTTCTACTCTGGCTGCTAGATAACCACAAAAATGCAATCAGGCCTATATTATTTATTTTCATGTAAGATTTTGCTGTCTTGAACGGTTTGGTTTCATACGCAGCCTCCATATCTATCAAGAATGATTTTCCAACAAGGTGAAGTCATTAACATTAGTTGAATGATGTCATAATGTTCTAGTATAAATTATGTATATTATCAGAATGTTGTTTTCTAAATATTCTTCTTATTGGAGTTTCTAATGATCTCTTTCACATATGTCCTAATCATGTTAGGCGTGACTTAATAATCTTTTCTACAATAGAAGCTACCCTAGTTTTCTTCTTAATACATCCATATTTTTAGTGCTCTCCAATGCAATATTTTCAACTAGCTGCATTAAGATTATTTTCTATCGTTAACATTTTGTTTATGTCTTATAATTGTTTATGTCTTTTGTTTTATTTTAGGTTATTCCTAAGAATCTTCGGAAACATGAAATTATTGGCTTGAAGGTTGCATAATATTTCATCCTATTTCTAATTCTTTTTACCTTAAAGACAGGTAGGATACGGGTTATGGGTTAGAACAGGACAAAATAGAACATCAGTTCTAATTTGTGTTTGCTAAACATAACAAAACAAGACAGAAGATTAATAAGTAAAACATTTTGGTTGCACTGAAAGATGAGACCAAAGAAACAAAACATCCTGTTCTTTCCACAAATCTGGTCAAATAGGAGATAATATGTTATTTAAAGTTTAATAATGTATTGCTGCTAATTATTTATACCCAAAGCTAGTTTTGTGCTTGTAATGAACTTTATCCTTTATGTTTGTATCCAGTGGCCAGAATCAATATATAAACAGAACCAAAATTCATACCTAGAATCTCCTTGAGAAAGATTACAAAAAAACAACCACAAATTTCCTGCTCAAGTACAAAGGAAACAAATAGATGCTTACATGCAAAATATTTATCAAAACCATTAAGACAGACATGACTCATCAGTGTAATTTGGGAAGCTCAAAGTCAATAAACAGGTACAGCAACTCCCAAGAAAACTCCTTAGTAATTTACATACCTTGCCATCGGCATCACAAAATCAAAACATCTTGACAATTAGATGCTGCAGCTCTTTCTTCAAACATGTCAACCATAGATTCTTTAGTGACATACATTTAAGTCGAATCTGACAAAGTAGCATAATATGCATGTCGTGGAAGCCCAAGGGGCACTCTGTTCTGCTTATATAGATTACATCCCAAGTCAAGATATTGTGAGAGACTTGTGCTAGACATGGTAATTCATTCCGACCTTAATCAGACAAATCTGAGGAATGTTTAGCCCTACGGCAGGAGACCGGCAATTTTTTCGGAGAAAAGAGTAGAGGTTGATGGCAAACTGTTTTACGAATGATGAGTTCCATTTGGCTTTCACGTGAGAATGACCTATTACATATGCTGCACCGGCACGCTTGGCTTCTACAAGTTCCATCAGCTCTTCCTTGACACGTGGATCTTTATAAATTGTATTTATCAACTCAAATCGGATCCGTCGTCTAGTGTTAAGTTCAGGTGATTCCTGCTGCTCATACATGGCCTGCAGCTTCTTCAGTGTAGGGGATTTACTACTAGTAACAGTCAAAGCTCCAGGAAGACTCGTACTGCTGCCTTCTTCAGAACCAGCAGACTCCGACATTAGTAATCTTGTTCCAAACTTACCAGACGTCCTAACCACTGCCATACGGCCATCCACTGAACGATCGAGGCTTCCAGAACAACCTTCTGCCTCCAATTGAATGAATTCTGCTATGCTCATCACGATGTCATTTTCAAAATCATTCTCATGAGTATAAACATCTTTATAGCCATTTCGGACAATGCATCGATACATTCGATAAGATTTGGGACCAATTCGGCCTATGAGGTAACGCTCCTTGTGGGGCACAGAAGGCACAGGTACAGTCTTAATACAAATAAAAACAACCACTTGGTAAAAAGCTGGTAAATTTGTCAAGAAATGAGTAAAACTGGCTGGGATCCCAGAAGCCAATTCAGTGTAGATAAGGCCCATTCCTGGAACCCTGACAATCCCAAGACTAGGACCTAGTGTAAGGACCGACTTCATTGAAACTTTGTTATGCATGTCAAATAAATACTTTTTTCTTGAACCATAATGCCACACAAACATAACTACCATGAAGACTGCAGAGAGCAAAAGCGGAACCCAGCCACCTTTTGGGATTTTCATGCAATAGGATGAAAGGAAGAGGACCTCTATGGAACCGAATAATATAAAAAATGCTATAGATACTATAAGACTTCGATGCCATACAAGGCTGATTACTAATGATGTCAACCAAGTGGTCACAAATGTCACAATCAGAGATGCAATCCCTGCAATTAAGATGATGACATTAGCTGTTGTCAGCTGAAAACAGTAGTTAATGATAAAGCGATCCAGAACATCAGGGTATTTTCTACCACAAACATTGAACTATCTATAAAAGTAGTCAACCATTTAAAAAGAGTTTAAATTTAATCCACTGTTGGGCTAACTGTTTACACTAGCATCCAATTGTGTGTTGTTGCATCATTGAAAGAGTTTGACAAAACTCTTTCAAGTTTCTGTATTGTGGCAAAAGTACACATGACTGGACGAAGATGTGGAAAAAGTTTTACACTACTAGTAGATCAGAATTACACTAGTTTTCCCTGGCATGACATGGTTCACTGATAGTGTAAAACAGTAAAAGTTTTTACACTGTTAGTAGATAAATATTCAATAATTTCAATATCACATCATACAGTATGCAAAAGAATGCAATTCTGTCTTCAAACTTTTAAATGATATATAAATTAATAGCCTAATATATAAATAAAAGTGGAGTCCTACAAACTCTTGAGATTTTGAAGATTGATTTTTAAACAGAACTTACCATAAGCATATCCTATATGGTTTTTGTCTCCAAAACCAATTGTCACAGCCAGGCTGATTATCATCAGAACCCAGTTCATCTCTGGTATATATGTCTGGCCAGGCATCCACCTTCTAGAATGTACTGCCTTGACACGGGGGAAACATTCAAATGCATGGCATTGTTGAACAATTGAGAAAGTCGAAGAAATTATAGCCTGACTTGAAACTATTACTGCCAAAGCAGACACCACAAATACTGGCCAAAATAGGATATCTACAAAATGACAATTACTGAAATGAATTAACAAGACTCAACAACTAGTACTGCATTCTCGTTGAAAACATATTGAAAGACATTGTTGCCATCTCAACAATTTTGCTTCATTTACTACTGAATTAACATTTCTTGCATGCTAGTGACCAAATATAGGGATTGTTTGAGCAGCATTAAAAGTTAAGAAAAAACAAATATAGGGATTGTTTGAGCTCAAAGCTAAAGAAAGACTTAGAGCTCAATGCTAAAGAAAGAATTAGAGCTCAATGCTTTGTCAATGAACATGATTTATGAAAGAACATCATGGCGTCATTCAATCCATGTAGCCGACCCCACCTAGTGGGATAAAGGCTTGTATGTTGTTGTTTGAGTGATTCTTTTTATGAAAAAATTGTTACAAAAGAGTACTAGGGGGGATATTAAGAACAATAGTAACAACTAAACCCATTTCCTATAGTAACAAACCAGCGCCCTTTCGTAAGATCAATTACATTTACAAGAGAGGTTGTGTTTCAGTTAGAAGAGAATAGTGATCATAGTGACTAAAGGTTCCAAAATCTGTGTCAAACACACAGTCTAATCAAATTATAGATCATTACAGCAAGACAGAACTTCAAACAGAAAATGATAGATATTACTTCCTCAAAACAGGAAATCATAATACAACTATAATGATTAACATAATTATAACATATATGATAAACTAACTTAGGATTTTAGGACGAAAAAGGTTTGAGTACTGCACTAAATATAAGTCAGCAGTCAGCACCTAAATATTTTCCTGAAGCAGCATGGAAAGCCAGACATGTGACAGATTATTCTTGAAATGGGCATGAAAGATAAATATAACAATCAAACTGTCCCATTTAAAACCTAGAAGATTCACTAGATATTTTTGCATCTCTTGAATTCAGACAAGTAGCTAACTTTATTCCATGCTTATTCAGAATTTTACAAGATGGTCTACAATGCACTTTCTTATTCTTAATATTCACATTAGCTGACCTGGAATAGAAGCATAAAAGCTTATAGGCACTGCAGATAAATTCTTAGAAAGAAAAGCAGCCTGCCCCATGTATTGAAGAACTAGACATGGAAAAATGACACAAGAAAATGCAACCTGTGTGGGAACAAGGATACAGTGACAACGGTTACAACAATAATTGTTAAAAACAAAATTAATATAATAATTGTGCCATTCTGATTAAAATAAGGAATCACCCCAAAAAGACTCTTTTGGGATGAAAGTGGCATATTTGGGTAAAAGTGATTTAAGTGATAGAAAGCTTTTAAAGATGGTATAAAGCTTGTTTCCCATACGCTGAATTTTAAACATTTATGTCATAAAAGCTTTTGTTGCACTTCTGATTAATTCACATACATAAGAGTGAGAGGAAATTTGCCGTAACCAAAAACTTCCTCAATTATTCCATATCTCTAATAAATAAAAGTGATTCTTTTTATACAGTCAAAACAAAACAGATTATCTCAAAATCGTTCTTCATCTAATATATCCAGACAAAAAAATTGACTTCTTCATAATTGATTATTAAAAATTATTATGTGTGCAATTGATTGTTGAAACAGTCCATTTCTCACAGTTAACCAATATAACTATATGGCCTCAATCTGGTAAGCCCTAAGCCAAGGATCATGGATAAAGCTGACTTATGTAACAGATTCCCAAGCTAGTAAATCCATTCAAAGATTGATTTCAAATATTCCACTTTAACGGTTTAGCCCGAGAGTTCATGATAACACAAATCAACAACTCCTTTGTAAAAGTCAATGTACCTACAGTCTAACTGTCCTTTTTCCTAGTATGCTTGTAATGACTGTGCATCATATACTCTTAAAATCAGGATAGACTTTATGCGGTATTAATCTATCAGCAAATTACAATTAGTATGAACCCTTGAAACAACTGGTCCCTCAAATTAGTTGACTTGTTCATGTTCACTTCACTTGTCATCTGAAATCCAGTTTTTTCTTTGCATGATATCATCTAATGTTGCATATAATAACCACATCTAAAATTCAATTTGCCGGTCTGAAAAGTATATTAAGAATAGGTATAATATTGACCAAAGGAAACATGCAGTCATATAATGCTAACATTCTTGGGTATCTATATGTAGGCTACTCACTCAGTTATGAACTTAACATTGCAAGTCAACCATTTCCGCAAAATTAAAAGCCTACTTAATATTTATTGGTCGCACATACCCTTATAGGTGCTTGTCTGTAGTATCCGAGGTCTGCAAACATGGCTTGAGCACCTGAAGTTTTACAACAAAACCAGAATGAACCTGGCAACATCAAGGCTTAAGCACAACTTGAATTTCGAAAGATACACTGACCTGTAACACACAGAAATACTCCTCCAAGATTAGCCCAACCATCTTTTCCTGTAACCAGAAAGAACTTGTATATATAATATGGAGAAAGAGCCTGGTATACTCTTGGATTCCACTTGATAACATTGTAAATGCCAACCATGAAAATTGACAGTAACCATAGGATCATTATGGGAGGAAACATGAAAGCAACCTTGTGGGAGCCACGGTGTTGCAGAACAAAGAGTCCAACCAGTAGAACACAAGAAATAAGAGGCACCATATCTGTGTAATGATACACACACAAAGCAAAGTTTATTCTACATTTATGAAACAACAGAGGCACAACATAATGATGTTGGGGTATAAGAGCAAGAAGTCATCTAGGTTAAGGACCTTTAGAAAAGTCCTCCTTAGTTAAAGTCATCTTCTCTCGGTTATCTTCATGATTTTATCTTACAATTGAAGTTAGTTCTTTCTCTATAGTCTATATTAATTTTATTCATTAATTTATTTTGTTTAGATTATTTAAGATCCGAGTACTAGAAACAGTTTGGAGGAAGCTTAGCCTTTATCCACTTACTATTGTTTGTAATCTTTGCCTCGATTTTCAGCCCTTCAATAGAAGAAAGAACTGCAACAAAGATTCCTCATCAAAAGAGATACCTTATGGAGCTAATAAGTTGTAATAAAAGTACAAGGTAAAACATCAATTGGATAAGTTCTACCAGACACACTAACAGGTTTGTGAGGAGAAAGGGTGTTCCCATACCTGAAATGGAAGGCATGAGTACACCAACACAAATTTCCATGCAAGCACCCAGCAAAACTAAAATAAGCAAAGCAAATTTTGTTTTCCGATGTTTCTCAATGAATCTCTTCAAAGGTGAGGGTGGTATATTTCTATTGGAGCCACCAAGACTATGATATGTAGAAAGCTCCTCATCAGATGCCTGGTGATTGGGAAGCAAACCAAATTTTGCATTTCTGCAAAGGTGTGAATACAAAGCAATAATTCCACCTGCACAAGTTAAAAGTACCGTTAAGATCACGCTCGACAGGTATAAAATTATAAGAAGCAAAAGAAGTATAAATAAAAATACCCTTACCTTCACCATTATCATCTGCATTCAACGTTATAATGGCATACTTCAACAAAGAAAAAAGACACAGAGTCCAAAAAATCAATGAAAATGCACCAAATATTGCATCCTCATTTTGAACATGTTGCAGTCTTCCAGAAAATATACTTTGATAGACATAAAGAGGGGAGATGCTCAGGTCACCAAACAGAAAGCCTAAACTTTGGTACGCCAAAAAAAGAAGCGCTTTTCGTTGAGGTCTGAAATCCACCTGTTAATAGAGAGAAATCAGACATCTCACACGCACACACACACACAAAAGTAAAGTTTATATGTTAGATAAAACAAATTTCGGGCAAAAAGGGAAAGGCAATTAAACAATTACAAGAAATCCAATTAAACGATTACATGAAAGCTTGAATAAGAGTTATTCAATCACTTCTTCCTATTTTCCTTCTTTCTTGACAGACAAACAACTCCTATAAGTTCCTCATTTGAAAAAAAGAGACAAGTAAAGCTTGTTGAAGAAGACGCACAATTTCAGATTATTATGTTCGCAGTCACATTGTTCATGGAACACAATTTCAGATAAATTTCCTAAGTTTCTACATTCATTTCAATTCCAGAAGCTATTCTCTTCAGAAAAACCTAGGTGCAAAATGCATTATATGCTGCTAGCGCTCGCTTCTCACACGATCCAGGCTAACGTTGAGGACCGAGTTTAAAATAACGGATCTCAATTTTCAATTATTGATGCAAAATCGGACAAAACGATGCTTATTGAATAATTACTAATTAGATCGAATCTAAGGAAATTGAATCTGAGAATATGAAAAATAAGTGCAGAAAAGCCATAAATCGTTCTGGAAGCACGATAATAGCAATTGTAATGATAACTTAGGGTTTTGATTATGGAAAACATGAAAAAGAAAGGGAAAACTTACCATTGTTGATGATGAAGTTCGTTCTCGATCAACATGGCGTGGACTCATAGCGAAACCAGAAGAAGAGAGAGAGAGAGAGAGAGAGAGAGAGATTTGGGAGAGAAAGAACGAAGCGTGTTGTGATTTGTTAGAAAGGTAAAATGGTTTCGAACAGAGTTATTGCAATGCAAATCCAAAGTGGCGTTGAACAACTGCTCATTCAAATTATTACAGACAATGTTATTTAACTATGCATTTGGAATATTGATGTTATGAGTTTTATATATTGATATTGTATGAGTTTTATATACTGTCATTATATTATTTATCATTGATTTTTAATAGTTGTTGATTTTGTAGAAAATGTAATCAAAATGAATGTGAATGATGAAGTGTATATATATAAATTTTTACACTGCCCATTGAATATATTTTACACTCTACTTTTATATAATAAATGCAATGCAATACAATCACAATATAAATGTTTATAAATGTTTACACTGTGAGTAATTAATTTACCTTTCATATAATAACTATAATTGACTCTCAAATAAAAATAATATAAATCAACAATAGATATTCCATTGATTTTAAAGTAATAATAAATAAAAATGATAGATGATGAAATTATAATATAAAATATATATACATTTTTTCTCATATCAAAATCATTATACTGATTCAAAGAGAAAAAAATTATTTTCTGAAATCTCATATCCACATCATGGGATATATGTTGTTTTGTTTATTACAAATTACATATGTTAAAATTATTACTCTTAATATAGTGAGTTTAATATGAACATCAACCACATCATCCATTGATTATTATATATGCATTAATTATCATTCACTTTTTACACATCACATGAATGGTTGGGGGTGGATATTGTATATTGATTGTGTACAATACTTTATCCTAACAATATGCTAAATTATATTTGAATGTAGATTTACTTATTCCAAAAGATTTCCTAGTCATTAATTTTATGGACATCCAATATTTTAGATTTACACATTAATTCAAATTATTAGATTTTATTAGAATCGATAGTTAAGATGATGAGTAAGTTTAAACTCTTGGAGTAAGTGGATCATCTTCCATTATATTATTATATCAATTTTTGATACAAAACTACTATTTATGTTAACAAATAACATCTAAGCCTTAATTTTAAAAAGTAATATCAGTTATATAAATTATACGATATTATAATATTTTGTTATAAATGATTAATAAAGCATTTCAAAATTATATTTTCGACTCTTAACTTAATTTTTCTAACTTTGGTTCTGTAACTTTATTTAGGATCTCACGTTTCTACCAAACAGTTTTGGATTTGTCTAACAGACACATCACCCAAAACTTAAGAAGTTACAAAATTGACAGATGGAAGAACTAATATAGGAGTGTAAATAAAACTGAATGGCCAAAGTGAGAAGAAGAAAAAAGTTGAGAATCTAAATTGAAAATATAAAATAACTTTAAAAACAATTGATATACTAATGTTAAGTTGTTAACCATATAATATAATATAAACCAACATGACGTTGGTCTAGTGATGTAAGATCTTATTGGATCCCTAAGGTTGATATTTTGATTTTTGTGAACGACACTTATGGAAGGGCAACCATGAACCCAAAAAAGGATTAGTTCCTTATCCAACAAGGTGAGGGATATCATTACTAGTACCAAAAGAAAATATAACATAAGTAATATATTAAAAAGTATGTTACATTATTTAATGAACATATAAAAATTATCTTTAGAAGTAATATTTGTATTTAAATGAATAGTTGTATTTAATGACAAAAACTACTATTTATGTTTAATGTGACATTTCAAGACTATTTATTTTCATTTATTTTCATTTAAATTCTTTAGATACTAGTATTAGAGCATTTTTAATACAACAAATAATATAATGGTACTAACAAGGATTGGATTAAGTGATAGATGCTTGATACACATACAACATGACCTTAAGTTGAGTTTTGTAGGTCCTTAATATAATGGTGCCAAAAAGATTGGATTAAGTTGAGCAATGAAATATAAAATGAGTATGAGTTCAAATCATGGTAGCTATACAATTTATTCTCCTCATCAAAAACAATGTCTATAAAAAAGTTGAGTTTTGTGGATAAATTTTTATGTTGATAGAGTCCTTACCCTCTTATCAGGAAAGTTCCTTACTCATACTATAAAGTTGATTTTTTTATTTTATTTGAAGCATGAAAAAAGACCAAAAAAGAATTGGGAAGATTAATTTTTGTTTAAAGTCTTTTATAGCATTAAGAATGGTGATGGAGTTAGCCACTTACATTTGCACTATACATGCACCATACATTTGCACTTTTTTAGCCAACTTTTATGAACAATTTTGTTCTGGGACTCTAATCATGATCGAGACATCAATGATGAGGTAGGGGGCACCAACAACGATAATAGGTAGAGTTTAAAATGTATGCTCTAATAGTGTAAAGTTTTTTACATTGTCAGCACATCATCCATATTTGATTTGTATTACTTTTGTTTGAGAGTTAATGGTGGTTAACAAATCAATGATGGATGATTTACTAACAGTGTAAAAAACACTTACATTATCAGTGTATACATAGTAAATCCTAATAGGTATAGTGATAAGGTAGTGGCAATCATGTGACTTCATTTGTTGCTTATCTTCTGATACTTTAACTTTTTCATTATGTTGCAAATCTTTTAGAGTATTAAATCTATCCACTAAGTGTAAAGATGTATACATAGTCAGTGTATCCTTCATTATTCATTTGGATTACTTTTTCTCAAAAGTCAATTATGATTAAAAATGAACAGTGGATGATGCAATTATAATGTAAAAAACTCTTATATTATCATTGCCTACATATTTTTCTCAATTTTTTAGAAACTAAATACTTACTTAGATCTTCTTTTCTATCTATATCTTCTTTACTATATTCGTCCTCTTAAATGCTCTTGCAAATTCTCTTAGACTAAAAAAATGGCATATATCTTATTTTCTTATAGTGTAAGAGAATTTGTAAAATAATATATCATTTTGCTAACTGATGTAAACCCTCCTAAGGTAGCATATGAATCAAAGGACAAGAGAGGTGAATGAGGTCCTACAACTAGGGCCAAAGCCAAGGCATGAGTCTTTAAGGTCTCAAAGGACACAATTGACGCAGGAGAAGACATGAAAGAAAGACATTTATGTCCTAAGGGAATTTACTTATCTTAGTTTTGTTTACATTGTTATAAATAAATGAGAACTTATTCTCATATAATCTTAGGATTTATTTCTATCTTATGAGTTATTTAGTTGTTCAAATATTTCTATTTTCGTTAAATAAATCATGGGGGGTTGGGAAGTTGTTTTATTTCCTTTGTAATATGGTCCATTAGTGACCAAGTGTTGCCCTAAGAGATTATCATGGCTACAACCTTAGTTTCAAGACAAGACAACATGATTCAAGGAAAGTGTGCACGACAAGGCATTTTAGAATTGAGGAAATCTTACAAGGAGACACAAATCAAGGATCTCAAATTATCAACCAACATGGATCAAGGAAAAGATATTATAAAGATATGAGATAAGGGCACGACCAAACAACAAAGTGGTTTAAAGATAAATAGAGAGAATGATAGATTATCCAACTCAAAACATGGATAAATCTATTTTATTTTGAAACAATTAGATTTTTGTTAAAGGAGAAGATTGACTCCTTCATTTGTGGCGTGTGGAAGCTTAGAGATAAGGTAGAAGATAAATATAATCTTCAAAATGCAAATCAACCAAGGGCCAAGTCAAAGATATCTCCAACTGAACCCCCTTCTTCTTAATCTTTTGGATCAAGGCACATGTTTAGTTTTCCTCAAAGATAAGGCATAGATCACGTCACAGCTATCTTAATCAAGCCAAGCTCAACCATATTCCATGAAGGCCAAGTTGCTTTCAAGATCCTCAAAAATAGGATCAAATCGTGTGCAAACTTCAAGCCAACCCTAGAGGATCTTGGCCAAGTCTAGGGTGAAATTTCAACTTCAAATTCAAGTCAACTCAATCCAACCGAAATTGATCAAATCAAATTAGATTAGGATTGTTAGGATTTTATCTTCAGATTTCAATTTGTTAAATTAGATCTTATCTTTATCTTTTCAGCAAGGCAAATCTGCCTATTTATAATTTTGCTTATTTATTAATAAAGTCAAGTTTTATTTGGATTAAAATCTGAGTTCTTTAGTTGAGAAGTCATCTCCTAAATTACCTAAGTGGTCGTGGCCACCATTAATGTTCTTATCAAGCTTCCTAGCTTGTGGGGAACCTCACTTGGCTTATCAAGTTACCTTAACTTGTGGTGCCTTTCCCCTTTCTATCTTTCCCATATTCTTCTGTGCCTCACACACACTTAAAACTGAATTCCCTTATAAATCACTCATAAATTCAAGCTTAAAATGATCCTAAACAAAGGCATCCCTCTTGAGGTTGTCATCAAGTGGTCATCAGAGCTATATTTAAGCTTGAAAATGTCAAGTCCAGAAATGAGTCTTACGATCTCACCCAGATCAACCTCCCTAATAGTGATGCTTCAAAACATGATGAATACTCAATTCCAAATTCTTCAAAAACAATTGGAGAATTCATTATAATAGGCGGTTGGATGAACAGAGACATGGTGAATCAAGTGGCCATAAAAGGAGGAAAAGAAGGCCTAGAAGGGAGAGGCCGAGAGAAGAAAGGCAATAGGAGAGGAATAACTCTTCAAGTGCCTATGATAGTGAGAGGGGGAGAAGGCCTGGAGATAATAGGCATGGCAGTCCAAACTGTGGACAAAGGAGGCATGGTGATCACAGCCGTGATGAAAGGAGGAGAGAAGGAGATCTAGATGAAGTTAAGATCAAAGTCCCAAGATTTTTGGGGATGAGTGATCCAAAGGCATATTTAGAGTGGGAATTGAAGATAGAATAGGTCTTTGATTACCATCACTATTTCGAGGAGGAGAAGGTGAAAGTGTCAGTCCTTGAATTTAAGGAGTATGCCATGATATCGTGGAATCAATTTCAAAAAGATAGAAGGAGGTGTGGTGATGTAGTCGTGGATACTTGGGCTAAAATGAAGGTGGTGATGAGGAAGAGGTTTGTCCCTTATTCCTACCAAAGGGATGTTCACAATAAGCTACAAAGACTCACCCAAGGATCCTAAACAGTAGATGAGTACTTTAAAGCCATGAAGATGGCCTTGCTAAGGTCCAACCTCAATGAGGACCGAGAGGCAACAAAGCTAGGTTTCTTCATGGATTGAATCATGAAATCCAAGATGTGGTGGAGTTGCAACCTTATGTGGATCTGGATGGTCTAGTACAAAAGGCTATGAAGGTAGAGCGACAAATCAAGAGGAAGAAGTCTAAGTATTTCTCTAATACTTCAAAGTCCCAATCTTGGAGGGATGAGCCAAGAAGAGAGAGTCCTAAATCGAAGGAGGCAGTGGGCAGCCACAAGACCAACCAAGCAGCCATGGAAACCAACACCAAAACTAGATATGTGAAGTGCTTCAAGTGCCAAGGCAGAGGACACATTGCCTCGCAATGTCATACAAAGAGGACAATGGTGATCACTAATGGGGTCGTTGAGTCCCAATTCGAACCATCTAGTGAAGAGGAAGGTGATAATGATGTCTTTATGTCAGAAGGTGATATCCTAATGATGAGGAGGCTCTTGGACAACCAAGTGAAAAGACATGAGGAGAGTCAAAGATTCAACCTTTTTCAGTCAATGTGTTTGGTTCAAGGGAAAGTATGCACCCTAATCATTGATGGAGGGAGTTGCATAAACGTGGTTAGTCAAAGGCTAGTATCAAAACTAGACCTTGAAACTAAACCACACCCAACTCCTTACCAGCTCCAATGGTTTAGTGATGTGGGAGAATTGGTGGTGGATAGACAAGTCATGATTTCCTTTTCCATAAGTCAGTACCATGAAAGTCTTATGTGATGTGGCACCCATGAAGGCTAGCCACATATTGTTGGGAAAGCCTTGACAATTTGATAAAAGAACTAGCCATGATGGGTTCACCAACATGATAACCTTTATGTACCATGGTCACAAGGTGGTGTTAGCCCTTATGAGCCCAAAACAAGTCAATGAAGACCAAAAGAGGCTAAGGGCTAAAATTGATGAAGAGAATATTGGAGGAAACACACTCCCCTAAGGCTGAAAAATTTTCTTCTATACTTAGTCATTCTTTGAAAGATCATGGCAAGGCTAGAAAGAAAGAAAAAAATAATGAAAACTCGAGGTTGAATTCACTCGAAGGGGGAGGGGATGATGTAAACCATCCTAGGGGCAACATATGAATCAAAGGGAAAAAGATGTGAAAGAGGTTCGACAACTAGGGTCAAAGCCAAAGCAGGAGTCCTTAAGGTCTCAAAGGACACAATTGACCCAGGAGAGGCATGAGAGAAGGACATTTATGTCCTTAGGGAATTTACTTATCTTAGTTTTATTTACATTGTTATAAATAAATGAGAACTTATTCTCATATAATCTTAAGATTTAATTCTATCTTAGAAGTTATTTAGTTGTTCAAATATTTCTATTTTCGTTAAATAAATCATGGGAGGGTTGAGAAGTTGTTTTATTTCCTTTTTAACATGGTCCATTAGTGACCAAGTGTTGTCTTAAGATATTGTCATTGTTACAACCTTAGTTTCAAGACAAGACAACGTGATTTAAGGAAAGTGTGCACAACAAAAAAATTAGAATTGAGGAAATCTTACATGGAGGCACAAATCAAGGATCTCAAATTATCAATCAACATGGATCAAGGAAAAGATATCATAAAGATATGGAGATAAGGGCACGACCAAACAAAAAAGTGGTTTAAAATAAATAGGAAAAATTATAGATTATCCAACTCAAAACATGGATAAATCTATTTTCTTTTGAAACAAATAGATTTTTGATAAAGGAGAAGATTGACTCCTTCATTTATGGCGTGTGGAAGCTTAGAGATAAGGTAGAAGATAGATATAACCTTCAAAGTGCAAATCAACCAAGGGCCAAGTCAAAGATATCTCCAACCAAACCCCCTTCTTCTTAATCTTTTGGATCAATGCACATGCTTAGTTTTCCTCAAAGATAAGGCATAGATCACATCACAGCTACCCTAATCAAGCCAAGCTCAACCAGATTCCATGAAGGCCAAGTTGCTTTCAAGATCCTCAAAAATAAGAACAAATTGTGTGCAAACTTCAAGCCAACCCTAGAGGACCTCAGCCAAGTCTAGAGTGAAATTTCAACATCAAATTCAAGTCAACTCAACCAACAACTCAATCCAACCGAAATTGATCAAATCAAATTAGATTAGGCTTGTTAGGATTATGTTAGTTAGGATTTTATCTTCATATTTTAATTTATTAAATTAGATCTTATCTTTATCTTTTCAGCAATGCAAATCTGCCTATTTATAATTTTGCTTATTCATTAATAAAGTCAAGTTTTATTTGGATTAAAATATGAGTTCTTTAGTTGAGAAGTCATCTCCTAAATTACCTAAGTGGTCGTGACCACCATTAATGTTCTTATCAAGCTTTGTAGTTTGTGGCGAACCTCACTTAACCTATCAAGTTATCTTAACTTGTGGCGCCCTTCCCCTTTCTATCTTTCCCGTATTCTTTTGCACCTCACGCACACTTAAAATCGAATTCTCTTATAAATCACTCATAAATTCAGGCTTAAAACGATACTAAACAAATGCAGGTTGTCATTACTAACCTTAAACATTATGGAATAGAGGAATTATTGTTTGTATTACACCTCAAGGTACACAAAAAATTAGAAAAAAACTTATACATTGGTCATGGAAGTTATTTTTGCTTTCAAAATCATGCAAGTTTTTTGTTCAAATAAAACCCATTTATTAAAAAGAGTGTGTATATGACTATCTTTGCTCTCTCCTTTGTCTTCCTCCCTCTACTCTTTCTTCATATCATCAACCAAACATTAGCAATATCTACTTTTCACATTCAATTTCCTCTTTCTTATCAAAGCAAAGAGTGTTAATGCGAGAGGGGAGTGCAAACTCTAGATAAATTCAATGTATCTTTTCTTCATGTGTTGAGTCATTTGTAATTCCTCCTCCAAATTGAAAATATTTTATATGGGACTCAATGCATTAAATATTATTAAATTAAAATGTTGACTACTTTAATAATATTAGTTTCCATTTAGGATGAGAGAGTAATCTCATCTGCATTGAAGTTTGCATAGTTCATCAAATCATTCCTTATAAAAAATAAGATAAAACAATATTAGTAAAATTAATACACAAAGATTTGAAATATTATTAGTATATTTCAAGCTATAAATTAATACAGGTACACATAAGATCAATTATAAAATCAAGAAATTGTATATAAATTGAATAGTATAAAATATAAAAATTCACAATTTGAAATTAATATAACAATAGTCTTATTTTTGTTAAAATTATTGAAAAACTATGTCCTTGATTTGATTTTATTTTATTGTGATTATATAATTGATTCTTTTACCTCTCTTTTCTTAAAAATAATCATATGATTTACAAAGTTATATGTATTATAACGCATATTTGATTTATATTTTGTTTGACTTATTTTTATTCTTCAATTTTAGGCAACACTCATTATAAATATATTTTGTTTCGGATTTAGTGTTTGCTTCTAATATTACAATGTTACTTTTACAATATTAAGAATGATAAGTATAACATAAATAGAATATTAAAGATATTAAATTAAGAAGATTAAAAATATTAATAATTTTTTAATATATATTAGTATAACATATGAGAATATAACGAATAATAATTTTCAAAATATTTAATTTAAAATATTTAATTACTATCATTATACTATTTAATTAAAAGATAACAATAATAGATATATTCATGGAAAATATATGTATTTTAATTAGGAATATATAAGAATAACAAATCAATTATTAGACTATTTTTATTATTTTGATTAAAATTATCAGAAAAAATATCCCGTCAGATTGCAACTTAATGTGTTTTTCAAATAGATTACAAAAAATATCACATCCTAATAGCTCATCAAATCATTTGGTATAAAAAATAAGATAAGACAATAATAGTAAAATTAATACACAAAGATTTGAAACATTATTAGTATATTTGAAACTAAAAATTAATGTAAACAATAACATGTTGTACATTGAGTTATCCACAACATATGAATTTAATAATACATATGAATTAACTTAATTCCAACAATAAAAATATTAATTCAAATATGTATATTATAAAAATGACAGACT
>NC_032026.1:1695722-1785165 GCF_001865875.1 Lupinus angustifolius
AATAAGCATTCAAGAGATTTGCTAAAAAATCCTTATGACTTTATATGGTACTTATAAATGTAATCACAAAAAATATGATGCAAAAAGAAGTCTTTATATTTATAATTTTATATAGAGAATATAGAGGTGAGATATTATCCAATACAATTTGAATTTTATTTATTGAGTTATTTTAGAATCAAATACTTTCTATAATTATACTTTCCACAAATCAATGCTTATACAAATGCATATATAAATGTTAATATTATACATATACCCTCAATGTTAATATTGCAACTATATGAATACAAAAAATATAATGGTTCGATATATGATTTATTGACGTTATAAAATATATGTACATTATTTGCGCATTATACATAAACAAAGAAGCGACCCGTGCAAGTACACGGGTACAGTGCTAGTTTGTATTTAAATGAATAGTTGTATTTAATGACAAAAACTACTATTTATGTTTAATGTGACATTTCAAGACTATTTATTTTCATTTAAATTCTTTAGATACTAGTATTAGAGCATTTTTAATACAACAAATAATATAATGGTACTAACAAGGATTGGATTAAGTGATAGATGTTTGATACACATACAACATGACCTTAAGTTGAGTTTTCTAGGTCCTTAATATAATGGTGCCAACAAGATTGGATTAAGTTGAGCAATGAAATATAAAATGAGTATATTAGTTCAAATCATGGTAGCTATACAATTTATTCTCCTCATCAAAAACAATGTCTATAAAAAGTTGAGTTTTGTCGATAAATTTTTATGTTGATAGAGTCCTTACCCTCTATTCAGAAAAGTTCCTTACTCATACTATAAAGTAGGGGTAAGCATGGGTCGGGTTAAGGTTTGTCCTTACCCGGCCTTAAATATTGGTCGGATCACTTTTTTGAACCCGGACTCGGCCCTAGACTCGAAGCTAATCCGACCCTAAATAACCATCGAGTTAGCCTTTAAACCCGACCGACCCTAAATAACGATCGAGTTAGCCTTTAAACCCGACCCGGCCCGACCCTAGACCCGATTAAATATAATGCATACTCATTTTAGATAAAGACTTATCAATATTATTTATTATTATGACTATGTAGTTTGATACATAAAATGTTATATGTATATATATTATTAATCATGTATATATTATATAAAAATGAAAGAATAAATGATATTTTTGACCAAAAGGATATCATTACTCTATACACATGTGAGTAGAAACACATACAAACATGATGAGCGAATGACCATGGGACGGGACGGGCTGGGTCATGCTTGGTCTCTACCCGACCCTAAATATTGACTGGGTCTATTTTTTGAACCTGAACTCGGCTCTGAACTCGATCAGACCCGACCCTATTCGGACCCGATCATGATCGGACCATGTCGGGTGAGCAAGTAGGGCCGGGTCCTGCTCACCCCTACTATAAAGTTGATTTTTTTATTTTATTTGAAGCATGAAAAAAGACCAAAAAAGCAGTGTTGTTAAAACCGTACTGGTTATCAAACCGGTCAGGGTACGAGTATAGTGGTACAGTGGTTCAGTAATTAAACTGTATGTCGGTTAAACCGAACATACCTACTTATATTTATATATATAAACCTATAACAAAAAATTCCAAATAGGTAGATACTTAAATTTATAATCTATATTTATAATCTACTCAAAATTCACACAAACAAAGAACTTTAAGTCTTTAACAAATTCAAAGTCTAAATTACAAAACATATATTAATCCAAAAGTATCACGTAACAACCGCAAAATATAAATAAATGACACAAATTCACAACTCACTCTACAAAACAAATAAAGTTGGAGTTTTAATATTTAACACCAATGAGTCAAAGTTGTCTCATATCGATATTATATTTTTCCACCAAATCCCCTAAGGCTGAATTTTTTTCTTTTATACTTAGTCATTCTTTGAAAGATCATGGCAAGGCTAGAAAGAAAGAAAAAAATAATGAAAACTCGAGGACGAATTCACTCGAATGGGGAGGGGATGATGTAAACCATCTTACGGCGGCATATGAATCAAAGGGCAAGAGATGTGAAAGAGGTCCTACAACTAGAGCCAAAGCCAAGGCAGGAGTCCTTAAGGTCTCAAGGGACACAATTGACCCAGGAGAAGGCATGGGAAAAGAATATTTATGTCCTTAGAGAATTTACTTATCTTAGTTTTATTTACATTGTTATAAATAAATGAGAACTTATTCTCATATAATCTTAAGATTTAATTCTATCTTAGAAGTTATTTAGTTGTTCAAATATTTCTATTTTCGTTAAATAAATCATGGGATGATTGAGAAGTTGTTTTATTTCCTTTTTAACATGGTCCATTAGTGACCAAGTGTTGTCATTACTAACCTTAAACATGGTCCCCTTTCTATCTTTCCCGTATTGTTTTGTGTCTCACGCACACTTAAAACCGAATTCTCTTATAAATCACTCATAAATTCAGGCTTAAAACGATACTAAAAATTAGAAAAAAACTTATATATTGGTCATGGAAGTTATGTTTGCTTTAAAATCATGCAAGTTTTTTGTTCAAATAAAACCCATTTATTAAAAAGTGTGTGTATATGACTATCTTTGCTCTCTCCTTTGTCTTCCTCCCGCTACTCTTTCTTCATATCATCAACCAAACATTAGCAATATCTACTTTTCACATTCAATTTCCTCTTTCTTATCAAAGCAAAGAGTGTTAATGCGAGAGGGGAGTGCAAACTCTAGATAAATTCAATGTATCTTTTCTTCATGTGTTGAGTCATTTGTAATTCCTCCTCCAAATTGAAAATATTTTATATGGGACTCAATGCATTAAATATTATTAAATTAAAATGTTGACTACTTTAATAATATTAGTTTCCATTTAGGATGAGAGAGTAATCTCATCTGCATTGAAATTCGTAGACAATTCATGCTTTTCTTAACATTTCGCTAAATTACTCAGTTTTTACAGTAAATTATACTGATTACTTATTAGTTGTGAAATTATATAAATTATTATCCAGTTTTTTATGTACAAAAACTCTCTAATTTATATACATATATTACATTGACTAATCATGCATAAAAAATAATTATAAGTGTAATTAAGTTAAACAAAATATTTATATTATGAAGACAAGTCCAAATAATATACAAATCAATGCATTTTCATTATTTTATTACATAATGTATTAATAATTATAAAGATATATTGTTTAAATCACTCTTATACTATATTGTAATGAACAAAAAATAATGAAAATATATTGACTCGTATGCTATTTGGACTTGTTTTGATGATATATTATAATTTGTTTAACTTAATTACATTTATCACTATTTTTTGTTTAAAATATCACACTTATTTCTCATGCAGTGTGATATATGTATATAAATTAGGTACTTTTTTGTAACGGTAAAAAATGGAATGATGATTTATATAATTTCACTAAAACTCAAGAGTGTCAATATAATTTACTCTAGTTTTAAATATGCATTTTAAATGTTTGTTTTATTTCTTATTCTATCATTTACATATATCATAAATTTATGCCCTATTAACTAAAAAGAATACATCATTCACGAATAATCAATATCCTCTATACGATTTTAATTTTACTGGTAGAGATTCTACTTAATCAGCAAGTCTAATTTCTTCAATGTCAAACACTCCCAAAAAACGTCTATCGGTATTGTAACATGTTCAAAAACAATGATCGTGTTAACCAGTGCATCTAACAAATATTGTTTAATAAATATAAAAATGAAACTTAATATTAGAAAACTAAGTAGCATTTCTCAATATTTTTTTGGTTTCCCACATGTATCTCGCACTGGAGGCTATCCTGTCCGAGCCGAGAACATCCTTAGGTGCGTAGAGCTAACTCTCCCAGCGGGTATTTTTTCTATCCACAAGACTCGAACCCGAGACTTTGCTTAAGGGACCAAGCAAACATAAAGTGTTAAAATCCCATTTTTAAAAAAACAGTTAAAGTGATTTGTATCTCAAACGTTTAACTATATATCATTTTACACATAAACCCCTCATCAAGTAATGTTTGGTCAACTAGTTTTACTCCTGTAGTTGTCTCTTCAACCTGCTAACTTTTTTGGTAAATTGTGCCAAACAGCCAACATTAATGAATATGTGAAAATCTCGAATTCCCACTTTTATAAAAATAACAAATTTACCGATTGGTCAGTGGTGTAAGAGTCTGGATCTTAGAATGACCAAAAAAATCAATAGTTTGATTAATAAAATGAATACTTATTGGAAAAGACAATCACATACCTCAAAAGAGATTAGTTCTTTACCTATAAGGTGAGAAAATACCCTTGATAATACAAAGGGATAGCATATTTTTAGAAATAATTCTCATGCCAACCTCTTTCTTCCACCTTATTTTCAATCAATATATTTTAGAAGAATCAATCATGGGAAAATATTTTATATGCAAAACAATTGCGGCCGGAGAGGCAAGTTCTTGGTTTTCCACTTGTACTTAAGGTAAAAGTGTGATATTCTTGTATTATAAGTAAAATAAGTTATATCATTTAATTTTTTTATGTTGCTTTTTAGGTACTTGATGAAGAGGATCCTAACCCATTTTATATAGTCAAGCACTCAAGCCATCATAGCAACAGAATAATGAATGATAGAGTAATTACAGCCAAACTCATCATCAAAATGAATGGTAGGACAAGAATTTTTCCAAATGCAGAGCATGTATTCAATTCATGACTTCAAAATAAAACACAAACAAAACATTCATAGCATATATGACTTTTCATAGGTACATGTACACAACATAATAAAACAAGATACTTCCTCCATAATGTTCTACTAGTGGAACTAACTCACGGCCAAGTGCACAAAGCTTTAACCTAATGCGGTATAAGGAAGGTAGATGTACATAGCCCCTCATAAGTTAAGAAGCAAGCAACCTTATCGCTACACCGAAGGGTTTTAACTGATGATGGACCCAAAATTAACATGATATAGATAAAACCCAAACTACAACATACCTGTCAGCACTTCAATTTTTCGTTTTATCGACCAAAAAAACAAATTACAACACTAGGGGTTTGAACTAATAATGGATCAGAAATTAACAGGACATAGAGAAAACCCAAACTACAACATACTTGTCAGCACTTCAATCTTTCTTTTTATCTTTTGAAGGCCCTATGGGAATCTTGCTCAAAACCTTGGCATCGAACTCTGCATATTGCTTCTTAATCACAACAGTTGCTTTCTCAGCAAAAGAGTCCACCTGATCTTCGTATTTCTCATAAAGCACAGGTACGGTGTGAAGCAAAACAAATGCTGTTTCAAAAATTAAAGAAACATATGAATCAATCAATCACATTATAAACAAATCACAATAATAATTAAACTTTCAAGGCAGTGAATGTCAATGGATAAGGAGGTATTTCATTACCCATGTAGAATAAAGTCAAGAAGTTTGCATAGCTCCCCAGAATTGAGAAAACCCATAATCCGGCAATCACCTAATTAATCACAAAACATGAAACCATACTTAATCACTGGCAGTAAACCCCACATACTACTGAGTCATTGCCAATTTCTGAGTGAATGGAGCAAGTGCAAGAAATGACTACAAAACAATGCATGATAAAAGGAAATCAACATACTGAGAGAAACTTCTTGAGATCCCTTCCTAATGCAATTTCTCTCAATACAGAAAACGCCTGATTGATCTCAAGTCTAAGAGCAGAGGCAAACTGCAAAACAGGTTCCTCTGGAATGTGTACTTGTGGGATCTTAGGTGTACTCCTTGTCAAAATAAAAAAACAAGTAATTTAATCAACTAATTGTAAGGGCAGAGTATCACTAATCTGAATCAAACACAGTATTAGCACTTTACTTGTTGATAAAAGCGGAAGCATTGGACCACAAGAACAATACTGCCAGCGCAAATATCAGGAGGTGGCAAACCAAAGTAAGGAGGTGGTATTCAAGCAATTCAAACAGAACCCATATAGCTGTCGCGACTCCAAGCACAGCTACTGATATCTTCTTATTTCTCCAAAGAAACACATCAGCCGCTGTTGCATCGCAAGCAAATCAATGTATAGAACAAACACATCAGGCAAAACAACAACAAAATATCAGATAACTCAACGCAATGTGGCACCAACACTTCAACATGGTATTCCTAGCAATAATTATCACTGCGGACACTTTTGTATTTCTTAAGATATTTTTCATCTTTATATCTTTCAATCACTTTATAAACTCAAATCGATGCATTAACATATCTGTCCATCCTAGCTCTAATTCATGTAATCATCAGTTGAAATTAAGATTTCGATTAATGGTATTAAGAGGGAATTCACGAAGATTAATCACAGTCAAACTCTGTCATTAATGTTTATCTTAAACAATTTAATTGCAGTTAAGATGCAAACTTTATCCGGAAGATTAATCATAGTTAACAATTTAATTGCAATAAAAATAGAAACTTTATAGAAACGAAATTTAAGCTATGGTTTCAACTAGAATACTCATCTTCTAACAGTGTAGATCTAGATCCAAATGATACACTCACTTAATTTAATTTTTTTTAAAATAGCACACCAAAAAAAAATTAAACTCCAATCAAAACAACACAAACTTGCATAGAACAAAATCTGATCTTAAAACTCATAAACCCTAGACCCACACTATAAATTATAAACACTACTCAATCACTAGAGAGGGACCAACAAATTTCAATTTATATATACAAAATTAAAATCGAACAAATAACAATAGATTATTCAAATTTAAATTACAACAAACAATTAAATAATTAATAATAAAAGAATAGATAAAAAAGGAATCGTATACGTTTTCCACCACCAAGGACATGATGAACTGGCTTTTCCCTTCCGAAAATCCTGAAAACCTTGGATTTGATGGAAGAAGGAGAAGAAGAACTGGTTTTCTTCTCGTTATCTGAATCTGAAGAAGAAGATGAATCGTGGTTATGGATTTTCCCTGAAATCTTCTCCAACAACGATTCATCCTTCAATTCATCGTGTTCATGATGATCTGTCATTGTTCTAGTTCTCTCTAACTCAGAATCTCAAGTTCAAAATCGCAGATGAACGAAAAATCGAAAACCCTAAATCCCCGTTTCGAAACGTCTATAAGGAATAAGAAACTCCTTCGTTTTGAAGTGTTGAAGGCAAAAGTAACATCTAAATAGCTAACAAAATAATCTTTGTGTTTTCGGAAAAGTTAAAGATAAATAAACTACTTCATTTACCAAACAAGTCATAGAATTTTGAATGACATTCTATTTTTTTTTTTATTATTAGTAAGAAATAAGAAATAAAATGGTACAACTTAATATGATTCACTAATTAAGTAATAATAGTTTCAATTTTAATATTAAGATTAGATTACTCATTTCATAATTATGCAAGACTAATATGATTATATTTAAATTATATATTTTCAAATATTTATACTAATATACAGAGGAAAAACATAAAATAACTACTCATGTTGAATGTAATATTTTATATTTCCCTATTTTATCTTTTATAACTTCTATTTCATATATCTATACTAATAATAAACATAAATAATTATCTATAGAGTATTTTATGTTTTCCTATTTTAACTTTTATAACTTCAAATAATAACCACTGTCATGCCATAATTTTTATATTCCAAATTTATCATTTGTAATTTTTCTCATTGATAACTAATATAAACTTTCAATACTATTTCAATTGGTTTCATTTTTTATATTGATATCATTAATCTTCCATAAACTTTCTTATATATATTTCTACTCTCCATTAACTTCATATATTGCATTTTTATATTTAAATTGTTTCTTTATTAAATAGTATAACATGAAGATGACACATGATATATTAGAAAAAATACGAATGCAGGTTGATCGGCACTAATGATGGCAAAAAAAAACCCGACATGTGGATACTCACAGAAATACTCGCAACTGGTACCAACAATAATAGCTTATGGGCGGAACGAGTTTTGTGATATCTGCCCCACGGGTACCCACAAATTTCTATATTTAGTTTTTAGTTAAATTTTTATATATATTTATTATTATTTTAATATTATATATCACTAGTAGTGAAAGACATTTTGTGCCTACCGATCCATATTCTAATTTTATAATGTCAAATATTGAAATTTTATATATTTTATTTTGAAGATTTAAAATATATATTTTGTATTGAATGCATTTTATATTGTATTTTTATTGGGTGTACTATAATTAGAATTTTTTATTTTATTATAACTAGCGTGTTGACATGCACTGTCGTGCCTGTCAACCCGCTTTCCTATCGTTTATAATGTATAGTTTGTATTTTATAAATTCAAATATAATTTTTTGCGCTAAATTTATGGTTGAATTTATTCAATTGGTCTAATATTCAATTTTTAAATACACTTTTAAAATAAGAAGATAATAAAGATAAAATAAGAAAATAATATTATATGGTTTTTTTGGTAGAAATAAAAAGATATTGAGGGCAAAATAGGAAAACAAAAATTACACCATGATGGATGGTTATTTTGTGTTTTCCCTTTATTAATAGTATAGATGTTTAACTTATGGGAGAGAATGTTAATACGTTAGTGGTAGTTATATATGATTATATAGTTTATTTTATAGAAATTAAAAAGTGTTAAGGGCAAAATAGGGAAGTAAAATTACACATTGGTAGTAGTTGTTTCAAGTTTTGACTTTATATATAACTAGTGTGTACAGGCACTTCGTGCCTGCCGGTGAATATTGTGTGATACTACATATTCAATTTTTATATATTTCATTTTTTTGAATTAAAATGTATTTGTTGTGTTTGGTGTACTTTATATTATATTTTTTTGTGTGTTTATGATAATGTTTAATTTAAGGTGAGATATGTGGTTAATTAATGTATTGGTGGTAGTTGTTTAGGATTATATAGTTTTTTGTAAAAATTAAATAATATTAAGGGCAATATAGGAAATGAAAATTACATCATGAATGAAGTTATTTCAAGTTTTGACTTTATATATAGTATAGATATAGATATGGGTTATATATAGTATAAATATACTTTATTATTATTACATAATAAATTACACACATTTGACTATGATAAATAATTTGATCATATAAATATCATAATACTCACATAACAATTATTTTTACATATTGATTATTACAAATTATAAAAATATATAATTAAAATTAAAAATACATTGGGTACCGCAAATACACACTACGCGCACTCGGATACCCATAAATATTGCAAGTTTGGACACGAAAAATACTACTCGCGCCCGCCCACATCCAGTGCCATTCCTAATTGGCACGGAGTGCCGACCACCATACTAGTTAATTATAAACTTATAACTTAATCAAGTAACCATCAAAGCTTTGATTTAGGAATATAAAATCTTACTAACTAGTCAAATATTCAAATATAATATGATTGATTATATCATTTATTTTTATTTTTATTATTTATAGTTTAAAATTAATGATGATGAAATATGAATGTAATGGTAGATACATTTTTTCACTGACTCAAAAATTACTTTGAATGAGGACATGTGGCACGAAAAGGTGCATTGGTGTCTCAAAGTCACACGTGTAATTCAACTACTAAAATAATAAAAAATATGATGAACACGTAGGATATGGGACCACAATACTAAAATCTCGTTTTAATATATTCAATTTTTCTACCAAATCTAAATAAACTTGGCTCTTCAGGATTGTTTAGTGTGGCGGTGGTGCACACAAATTATTATTTTTGGGGACATGTTTCAGATTTAAGATAAGATAATTACAATGGAGCAACGGATGTTAGTTTAAGTGGTACATGCTTGATTGATTCCCCTTAAGTAAAGTTTTTGGTTTAAGTCTTGTGGATGAAAAAATATCAGCTGGTAGAGTTAGCTTCATGTACACGTACAACTCAGATAAGATTGCCTTTAGTGTAAGTATACTCGTGGGAAACTAAAAAAAGATAATTACAATGGGTGGGCTATAGCGACAGAGAATATTCTAGTAATTGGTTTCATGGGTTGCATGTTTTGGTTGATTAGTTGTGAACAGCAGAATCTTAGTGGCGAGTATGTGGGATTGGGTTTGAGTCAGTCTTAGTTAAACATATATGGTTGGTTTAATGAATTAGTCTAAATCAATATTTGTTATTTATGTGTGATAGTTGAATTGTATACAAAGTAACAAAACCTTGTAGAAATAGTTAATTCATATAAGTAATACATGTTGGGAGAATTAATAGTGTACTATCAAAGAGACTAATTCATTAAGCATAAAGTAAAGTAATGTCATTAGTTATATAAAAAAATAATAACACCATTTTGATTCCAAGAAATTTGTGCATTTGATTCCATCTAATATAATCTCATTTTTTTAAGTTTTTTTCCAATTGATTATATTAGTTATTTAGGACAATTCAATGCAAATGATTTACTTTCATATTTCATACATTATTTTATAGAGATGAGTTCTATTTACTCTTAAAAGCTTAATTATTCATTCTATAAAAATCATCATATGATTAAAGTTTATTAAACTATTATTCTATTTCTTAATGATATTCTAATTAAAAATTAGTCTAACCCACATTTAAGGTTAGAGTGTAAAATGGTATAAAATATTTAATATAACTTATGTTTCTCATATATATATATATACAAAAAAGATCAAAATTCATACTAAGTCACCACTACCCGTGAAGGATTCAAAGATATATGTTTTCAGGTGTATGTCTGTATCGGTCTTCTTGAATCATTATCTTGTTTTTATATATCAGAAGTAAGATAGTACCTGAAATACCTGAACTAAACTATAATTTACTCTAAAATAAACAACAAGAACAACAATTTAACATCATACGGAGAAGCTCTCTTCCTGTGATTTACAGAGTCAATGAATTAGAAGAAAGAATTTATAACATCCTTTGCCAAAGAAAGCTTTCAGTGAAGAATTTCAACTAAAAACAAAGATATGCAGAATTAGTTAGGAAGGCTTACTGGAAGTGCAGAATTACATTCTCCCCAAAGTATCTAAAGGGTTGATAGGGGTTGTTAAAGTATTGTTGAGATAGTTGGTTGTTAAATATTTGGTTATTAGTTTTTTCTGGTTTTCCATATATAAATCAATGTATCTTCTTCTAATTTAATCAATGAAAAATATTATTCAAATAAGAAAGCTTTGATTCTCATTTGTGAATGGTTCCTACCATTTTAAGAGGAGTTAGTTATTAGAATTAGAATACTCTTAAATGAATCACTTAAGGAAGAATAACATGAGCAACAATATACAGGAGAGGATTAGTTGTCTCCTCTTGATGATAGGTCAACTTCTGGAGCGGCTCCTCTTTGATCAAAAGCTACATGATAGAGCTTGTACCGAAATGAACGTTGGTGGGAATAGAATACAGTCGTATACTCACTATTGAAATAACTATACCACTCTGATACCATGTAGAAGTTTAGGATGATAAAGATTGGTCAAACTCAAATATTATGATTTGATAAGGAAAATTCTAATAATCATCCTCCTAGAGGAACAATTCAATGAGTTAAACTTAATGAACCATAAAACTAAAAGTTACTCGTTTTATATTATGACCATTAATTGGTACTTGTTCAAAAATTCTTCAGTGCAATCAGGTCCCAATAAGAAGCCAGTGTCTCTTGACAATTCTTTCAAGGGATAAATTATGGTATCAGAATTAAGGTTAATTTTCGGTACCTCTTTCAAACTTATGAAACTCACGGGTTAGTATTCCCCTAATTAGTAAAACAAATTATAGTTTACATGTAATTAAATTATCTACACATTAGACATTTTAAATGTGTCAAATTAGTATTATTTTTTTTGCTTGTAGGTTTTGTAACCAAGTTTGTTCGATCAGTTTCCAATTTGTAAAGAGATTTGAGTTGTGATAATTATTGTTGAGTGTAATATTGGAGTGCAAGAATGGACACAATCACATTCAAGTAACTTACCTTTATGGGTAAGAAAGAAACAATCGTACATGACCCATCAATCATTTTTGCCAACATAACTTTTATCTATCTCATGTGCATTTCATCTTCTAGGTGGTGAGGAAAAGAAAGAACTTATCTTTAGATTAATTTAATTTTAGATCCATAAACTTAATAGTCAAGTAAGTTTTTTCTTTTCAAGATGAGCATGCCCATGAAAGAGATAAAAGATATGTTAGCAAAAATGAATGATGACTTACATAGGAGTGTTTCTTCTATACTCTTAAAACTAAATCACTTAAAGGGAATGTGTCCATTCTTGCTCCTCAATATTACACTAAACTAAGTCACAACTTGAATCTTTTTTACAAGTGGAGACTAGTCAAATAAGCTTGGTTAGCAACAAAAAAATGAATTGTTGCTATGAAACTGATCAAATGTCCATTCTTACTTAGAACAAAAAATTAAATGGACAAAATAGTAATTATACTGGGTAATTCACTTATTTCAATTTTATCATTACTATTTATTCATTGAGAAAAAACATGTATGCACTGAAAGTATATAAGTTTTATACACTGTCATTGTATTATTATCATTGATTTTTTATTATTGTTGACTTTTTAGAAAAGGTAATCCAAATGAACGGTGGATGATGAAGTGCATGTGTATAAATCTTTACACTGTCAGTGTATACATTTTACACTCTTATTCATTTATTTAAGAGTGGGATATCACAATGTGAGTATGTCTATAATACCATGTAAGAGAATGAAGAAATTGTAGAAAGAAGAAGAAAAAACCATAACTGAATGTAAGA
The DNA here is from genome assembly GCF_001865875.1 of Lupinus angustifolius. Lineage (NCBI taxonomy): Eukaryota > Viridiplantae > Streptophyta > Magnoliopsida > Fabales > Fabaceae > Lupinus > Lupinus angustifolius. Next base: position 1,708,540 of record NC_032026.1, read on the forward strand.
GAAAAAGAGAAACAGAAAGTGTAACTAACTTTTGAGTTAGTTATTAATTCATTAGAATTGTTAAAGTGAAGAGAACCTCACTTGTATTTAATCTATATAATGAGCCCTTTAAGCTTAGGAAGTTGTAATGTAATAAAGGATATGCATTGAATTATCTCTGAGCTAATAAAACATGCTTACAAATAAAAAGAGAAAGGTGTAAAGAAGATACTAATTAAATTCATATAAATAATGAGATATGAAGATATTGATGTTGTCGCTAATCCCCATTATAGAAAAGGGAAAAAGCAAAAAATCACAATCAGATGAGGAATAAGCAAATTTAACAACACACTTATGATTAACTTAGAAGAACTCGCAAGAGTTGGCATTGAAATTCCAAAAACAAAAGAAAATGAAATTTTACCTTCAACTCGAAGAAGAGGAAGAAAGTAGATAAATCGAAGATGAGAAGTGATTGTGGATCCAATCCATGCAGAGGTTCTTATCTTCTTTGCGGTTGGAAATGTGAAGGGTGAGGGTGAAACCGTTAGAGTAACTAACTAAAACTGGATATAGAAAAAAAAGATAAAAAGACTAACAGTGTCAAATTTTTTTTTATTTTGTTACTAGATCAACCCATTCATTTCTCATTATTATGTATTCTTTAGAAAAAGTAATCTAAATGAAGTGAAGATAATATAATGATTATATATAATTTTTTATTCTGCCAGTACACTCAATAATATACGTTAGATCAAAAATATAAGATTTTTATTTTATATATTCCTTTGTGATGAGAGGGATCAACTTACTTCAAGAGTAAATTTAAAAAAATTACTCCAAATCTTAACCATCAATTATAGGAAAATCCAATGTTTGAATTAGTGAGCAGATCTATCCAATTAGATTTTCATATAATTGATAACTAAGATATGCATGCAGTAAGTTTTAAAAGCTTACTCTACAATTAAGTAAATCTCCTCCCTATGTTATCGACTCTTGAAATAAAAAATAATATAAAAAATAGAAGATATCTAGTATATAGATATTACACTTATATTTTACTAGAAATATTACTATCGGATATTAGTTAGTTTTTATGGTTATAGCTTTGGGTGTATAAATATAATGATTGATACAATAACAGTGTAACAAACTCATATATTGTTAGTGTATATATTTTTTCTCATGTTTTTAATTCAATTAATGGTTTGTTTAAGATTTGGACTTTGGAGGGGAATGAAAGAAAATGGAAGACTTATAAGTCATCTCAGAAGTGTATTTTACTTACAACTTTTTTGTTTTGTTTCCTCTCCTCCAAAATCCTCTCAAATAAACCGAAGAGTTTGACGCATAAGTGAAAATGTGCCATCAGTGTAACAAACTCATATAATTGAAATAAGAATCTAACCTAAAATGAGAAAAGTATACAATCATTTTTTTTTATTCTTCACATGTATCCTCGCACTTGAGAGTTAGGAATGTTCACATATATGTGAGGCTAACTCTCCGAGCAGATATTTTTTATCCACAAGACTCGAACCCAAGACTTTGCTTAAGAAAAATCAAACATGTACCACTTGAACCAACATCCGTTAGCAAAGTATAAAATCATTTAGCACTTAATAACAATATGATCTCATAAGCTCAATTATCTAATAAGTAAAAATAATCCATCACAAAAACAAAATGTAACTTACCTTCTACAATTTGGTATATCTTATTCGAGAAATAATATATAACTAAATTATTTGATATATAATGAATGCTTATTTTTATTTTATTATTCTAATTTGTTTGAACTTTGAAGTTCTTAATTTTATTCAAACTTTATATAATTAAATTAGAGGCTTAAATTTTTCTCTCACATCCATCCTACAAAATGTTATGACTAACACTAACTAGGACTCCTCACGTGTATGCTTTAGAATAGGGAAATTTGCATAAAGCCTTGTAAAATTTATGTGTTTTTGTAAGTAGTTAAATTATTTTTTCTACCCTATGTAGGTGCAAAATTTTATGTATAATCAATAATATCATCAATCATACCATTGACTTATAAGATGAATATTGTGAATGAATTTAAAATCTATGCACTGATAGTGTAAAAATTTTATATTGTTAGTGTATTATTTATCATTAATTTATAATACTTTTATTTAAAATTCAATAATAACTAATATATGAATGGTGGAGATTTGCTGTCAGTGTAAAATACACTTATACTATCAGTGTATATATTAAATCCATTGTGTATTTGTTTTTATTTTATGTTTTGAGAAAAAAGATACACACTGACAATGTAAGAATTTTTTACACTTCACTACATTATTTACTATTTATTTTCAGTCATTATTGACTTAAAAAAAAAAGTAATTTAAATGAAGAGTAAATGAATCACTGATTGAGTATAAAACATAATAATCCACAAAACTTTATACACTACACTAGATCCACACACTCTGAGAATGGCTCAAAATGAAACTCCTGAGTTCTACCAAAACGTCGTCGTAATGAGGCACGCTGAACGCATCGACAAATTCGATCCTCTTTGGGTTTCCAAAGCAACCAGACCCTGGGACCCACCGCTTATCGAACACGGCCGAGTAAGGGCCTTCACCGCCGGTCGAAACTTCCGGCACAATCTCGAGTTCCGGTTCCACCGTGTTTTCATTTCACCCTTCCTCCGCTGCATCCAGACTGCCGTCGAAGTCATCGCCGCCATCTCCGCCGCCGTGGACGAGCCTACCGCCCTCACTGGCGATGGCATTGCCATTGATCCTTCAAAACTCAAGGTTAGAACGATTATTTCAGAATATTATATTTTAATTGAAACATGAATGTAGATTTATTTATTTTTTTGAAATCTTGTTGCACATACTTGATAGTATATTACAGAAACTAAAATATAAAGAGAAGATGTGTGCATAGTTAGTGTAAGAGTTTTTTATACTATCATCGCATCGCATTATGCGCCATTTATTTTTCAATTACTACTCTTAAATAAATAAAAGTATTGCAAATGAATGCTGAATGAATGATATACTTTAAATTGGTAGCACGTAGATATTATACTCAAATATAAATGTAGTTTTTATTTAATTAAAATATGATATTATTGGAGAATATTATATTTTAATTGAAATATGAATGTAGTTTTTGTTTAATTGCTGAGATAGATGTAATGGTAATGTGTATCCTGTTTTCTTTGTAAATCAACGTTGTCTTTTATGTCACTGATTTAATTCAATTAATTCAAGTGTGTATAGTCTTAGTGGTTGCAATCATGGTTCCGGAAATTGTAAAACCTTGATGTTTCGGACAATTATGGATAAAGGTCACTCATGTGGTCATAATTACGGTCACGATATGCTTTTGGTGATCCCAAATCCTTAACGTATCGGCTTATGTAATGGCCGCGAACCAAGATTTAAAACCTTGGTGGGAGTAATTTTTAATCTCAAATTTATATCTCAGTTCTAGTAGAGAACCTTAGTCCCTGTGTTGCAGCCACCTATGCAAAAGTCATATTGCTGGTTTACTCACTACCCACCATCACCAGAAACCTCCTTAGGTCTACTAAGACTCGTGTGAGTGACCTTCAGGGCTAAATAGGCGAAGATGATGCGTCATTTTTGGAATTTAAGTGAAGATGTTTGTTGATTTATGTTAAGAATTTTTGTTTGTCTCACATTGGTAATGGTAGAAAAATTATCTATACAGGGCTTTTTGATGATTTTTATATTGTACCCATTCTGCAGACATAATAGGTTTGATTGGGTTTTCGGTGTAAGTTTTGCATGCCATCATTTCAATTTATGCCTCTCATTAAATTTCCAGACAAATTTCTATTGCTTTTGTGCTTTTGATGGTGGTTGTTTAGTGTATACCAAGGACAAGCATTAACTCTTCTTAACTGATACTCTACTCAATAATTTTGTTCTCATAGGAATCAAGTTAGTTTTACTGGATAAATAAATATAGAAATTTCTGTTTCGAAGAAGAGTTTAATAGTGTGAAAACTGCTTGTATGCATGAATTGTAACAAAAGAGGTTCACTTTTCATTTGTAGAAGTAGAATTGTAGAGTTTTATGAGTGAAAGTCTACAGTGTTATTTCATTTCTCCTCTATGAACTTATAACTCACATACATAGATAGATATATCAGCCATTAAGTTGCTAAAATTCTTTCCACCACTTCTACAAATGCAGGTCTCTGTTGAATACGGATTATGTGAAATGATGAACACGCAGGCAATCAAACTCGATGTGGTTCCGAAAGATGGAAATTGGGGTTTTGATATATCAGCCTGTGAGGCCATGCTTCCAGCTGGGACAGTGGATAATAATGTAGAAAGGGTCTATAAAGAGGTATAATGAACTTCATCTGCATTTTCAATTGCCAACTCTTGGCACTTGGGGATTATATATAATATATGCAAACAAACATTGGTGTTGATGAAAACTTCATTGCTTGGGATAAATCAGTTGCCTCAATGGGAACAACCAGTTTTGCATGCATGGGCTAGATATGAGCAAATAGTTAAAGACCTTGCAGATAAATATCCTACTGAGAACTTGTTGCTTGTCACTCATGGTAATATTCAATTTCCTTTTTTCCCATATAAATGTCCTTCTTCGTTGCTTTTCTGTTTTACTATGAATCACCCTACACCTTTCTCTATCAAGGTGTCCCGGTGTCCAACATGCTTTTGATACCGAAACTTATCCGATGACCCTCCCACAATTGTTCAAACACCTTATCGTAGGCGCCCAATTTAAAATTAACATGTATCGACTGCAACACTTAGACGATACATTTCTGGCACTTAGCTGACACCCTAAGTTGGCTTGGACGTCTCTTAGACACGTCTCAATTTTTTAATTTATCTTTTAAGAAAACTTTAAAAAATCTTGGATAAATAGGATACTAAATTGTGGGATACAGCATACAGCATGAGATGAGTTCAAATCACTTGATTTCAAAGTTGCTAACTTGATGAGTTCGAGCTAGATGTTGTCTTTTTTAATGATGATGATCAAGAGGTGGGAGAAAGGTTTTAGGTATATTAAAAATGAAAGATGGCTTATCAGTTGTTTTGTGAATTTTTGTTGTAAAGAGACAAAATGATTATTTTCTCCACCTAACTTGATTAAGGCTTGATTATTGTTATAGACAAAATCCTTACTCTATAAAGTGGTGTCTTTTAATTTTTTTGTGAGGATCATCATCATCATCATCCTTGTTCATATTTACTTTAATTTTTATATTACATCTAGTGTCGTATCCTCTAGTCCTGTATATTGGACATTCTCCTGTGCTTCAGAGCTGTTTTATAATATTGGATTGTGTTTTTCATCTACAAAGACATTCCTTACTTTAAAGGATTTGTTTGCGAGTTGGTTTTTAAGGGCAATGAAGTGTATGAAAAGGCTTTGGAGTCTTAAAATACACTTATAAGATAACTCTTAAGCTTTCCCTTTCTATTCCTTCCTATCTAAAAATCAACCCGCAAACAGATCCTAAAACTACATTTCCCCTAAATTACATGAACAATCACCAAGAGTAAATTTTTCAAGAAAGCGATCAAACCTTTTGGTCAAATGTATGGACAAGGTGCCTATTATTTGAACATGTTGGAATTCTAATTGAATTCCATCTTTTGAAGGGGAGGGTGTTAGGGCAGCTCTTTCTTCATTCGAAGATGGTGCTACAGCAACTGAAATTGATTACTGTGCATATTTAGAACTTAGGCGCCCCATTTTCAAGAAAGATAAGTCATTTATTCCAGCAAAATTTGAAGTGCTCACTCAAACTGGACAATCTGGTTTAAGCTATTTCATGCCAAGTCCTTTGAGCAATGGCAATCTGGTTTAATCTATGTATTCAAGACTGGATGTTATTGATGCTTTTTTATTCATGATAAGTTGAACATATTCTTTGCTTTTGTAGCTGCTGCATATATATATATATATATATATATATATATCTTGTAGTTAATGATATTATTTTCTTTTTTTTTGTGTAATTGAGAGGAATGCATCTTGCTTGAAACCTGTTTCTTTCTTAATCATTGAAATCATGTAAAGGTTCTTTGTTAACCATTGATTGACATTAGACAAAACATCAAGAAATATAATGCATATAAATTTATATCTTTGAATCCTGAATCAAAGGGCATTTGTTATCACTCATCCATGTTAAATAGATTTTCTTGGAAGGTGATAGGAATTAAAATATTTTTGAAGAGAAAAATTATAAGAAAAAAGGTAAAACTATAAGTTATTGAAATTTATCATGTTCATTGATTATGCTATCATGTGGTTAAATACTAATAGTAGGAGCAGAATTAGGGCAAGATGGGCTTACAAGATTAGCCCAATTGATTTAAATATTTAATCAAATAAAAAGAAAGATTTAAATATTTAAATATCATTGCCTTGATCTGCAAGAATAACCTTGTCCTCAACACAAGGATTGGGTGGCTCACCTTGAACCTGTGTTACCTCTTTGTTTTGCACAGCCCTAAACACACTTTTACTGTTGTGGAACGTGTTGAAGTCCTTTTGTGCAAGCCATCCAATGGATTAGAGAAGCCATTTTCATCTAATGGTTTTGTTTGAACTAACTTTTTTGAGTGTTCAAGCAAAGTACTTGAGAAGTCATTAGTGGAATGAACGTCATTATTCACATTCCTTTTCTCATTCTCATCTATTCTCTCTATCTCCCTTTCTTTTTCGTTGAGCAAGATACCTTGTTTCACCACTGTTGTGGGTTTTATAAGGTCACCTTTATCCACAGACATGATTTGAAGGGCCACCTCCACTGGGATGTCTTCAAAATGAGCATAAGGGTTTCCAATTTTTTTTAAAAGAGAGGCATGAAACACTGGATGTATTCTTGAGCCAACCGACAAGGAGAGTTCATAGGCCATTTGACCAATACGATTCACCACCTGAAAGGGGCCATAGAAGCGGCGAGACAACTTCTAAGAGAGACGAGTCGCCACCAAGGTCTGGCGGTACGATTGAAGTCTCAATAGCACCCACTCTCCAACGTTAAAGGTAATATCTTGTCTTTTTGCATCGGCATGAGCTTTCATTCTTTGTTGAGCATGTCTAAGGTGTTGTTTAAGGTTAGATATTAGTGTGGCTCAGTTTTGAGTAGTTGTATGTTGTGGATGGTCAAGTGAGAGCTTTGGAAAATGGTCTCAGAGTATTGGTGGAGTGCGACCATACAAAGCTTCGAAAGGGGACAGTTTGGTAGATGAATGGTGGCATGTGTTGTACCAATACTCCACAAGGGAAAGGTGGGAAAACCATTACTTTGGGTGTTGGCCAATGAAACACCAAAGATAAGTCTGCAAGCAACGATTCATGACTTTTGTATGGCCGTTAGATTGTGGATGGTAAGCCGTACTATAACATAATTGAGTCCCCATTAGTTTAAAAAATTCCCGCAAGAATGAATTGAGAAAAACCTTATCTCTTTCTGAAACTATAGTTTTTGGAACACCTTGTAACTTGCATATTTCATTTAAGAAACGATGTGCCAATGATTCGGCTGTGAATTTGGTAGGCGATGCAATGAAAGGAGCCTATTTTATTAATCTGTCCACAATCATCCAAATAATTGTGTGTCCATGTGAGAAAGGCAATTGAATGATAAAATCCATCGATATATCATCCCAAACTATGTATGGAATCTTTAAAGGTTGCATTAACCCTTGTGTTTTCTTTAGTAGGTATTTGTTGAATTGGGAAGTGGAGCAGCGATGAATGAAGGATTTGACATCCTTAGCCAGTCCCAGCCATAAACAAGAAGCGATGATGCAACTTAATGTAACTTGTAGAAATTCCTCAACTTTTCCAGAATGTGTGGAACTAGAGATGGGATAGTAGTGAAAACCATAGTCTCCTTACCATGGCATCGAGAGAGTCCATCAGTGACTCGATTCGAGGTACCCGTATGATACTTAATCTCGTACTGAAATCCGATTAATTTTGTCACCCACTTTTGTTGTTCTCGGGTGTGAAAACCTTGAGTCATTAGATGTTTAAGACTCTACTGATATGCAAATATGTTGAATTTTCTCTCAATCAAATACTGATGCCATTGTTTTACAAATTCAGTGATGGCTGCCACCGGGTGACCTTCCTGGGATAAAACTGATCTGAATGCCAGTGTCGAAGCATCTGTCTCGACTTCAAAAACTTGAGAGAATTTGGAAGACGCAACATCGGAGTAGTAGCCATAGCTTCTTTTAATGATGTGAAAGCTGATTCGGCTAATGTACCCCATGTAAAACTCTAATTGTTTAGTAAATCGTTAAGAGGAGTGGTGAGTGTGGCGTAGTTCTGAACAAACTTTTTGTAGAAGCCGGTGGGTCCTGAAAAACATGGAGTTCATGAGTGAGCGTGGCGGTAGCCAATTAACCACTGCTATAATTTTATCCATGTTCGGTTGAACACCATTTTAGTGATAATATGACCTAAGTAACTCAGCGATGAAACACCAAAAACACATTTGCATAAAATTTATTAGAAAGCAATAGGCTCAATACAGTCAATAAGTGAATAATGTGGTCTTCCAAGCAAGAACTAAAAATTAGTATATCGTCAAAGAACAATGGAACAAACTTACGTAAATGAGGCCATAAGAGTTCGTTCATTGTTGCCTGAAAGGTAGAGGGAACATTAGTGAGCCCAAACGACATCACTAGAAATTCATAGTGCCCATCAAATATGTGGAAGACAGTTTTGTGAGTGTCCATTGGGTGGACACGAATTTGATGGTAGCCCGATCTCAAATCAATCTTTGAATAAATGGATGTCACACTGAGTTTATCAAGTAATTCATCGATGGTTGGAATAGAAAAACAGTCTCGCACAGTGATGGAATTACGTGTGCGATAATCCACACAAAATTGCCAACTTCCATCCTTCTTTTTAACTAATAAAACCAGGGAAGATAAAGGGCATGTGCTGGGTGTAACAATGCCCTCATTTAACATTTCTTGTAATATTTTTTTTTACATTTCCTCCTTTTATGAATGGAGGTATCTATAAGGTTTGACACGGATGGGTGTAGAATTGGGTAATAACGGGATATTATGGTTATGTATGTGTTTAGGGGGAAAGCCTTTGGGGGGTTGAAAAACTTGGTTGAATTTGGTGAGGATATTATGTATGGAGGGTTCAATAGGGTTTTGGTTAGTAGGATTTAGGTTGTCTGTGGGAATAATGTCTAATGGTAGAAATTAGATTGTGTGGAATGAGGCTATGACATATGTGTGTATGAGTCTAGATGATTAATGGAAGGTAAAGGGTTGGAGGGTCAAGGAGGCATCCCCTTTTAGTGTAATAGTGTTGTCACCCACTATGAATGTCATGAAGGGAATAACAAAGTCAGAAATCACTAGACTTAGAGTGTGCAATCATTCAATGTCCAGCACAACGGTCACCCCCTTAATAAGTAGAAGGTAAAATGTGATATGAAATAACTAATTCTATAGTAGGATATGGGTATCCACACATAATCCATAACACTAAATGTGAGCCCCATTACTGACCATAATTGGGAATTTGGGGGTTATAGAGATGACCAACTACGAGTAATGTGTCAAGTGTGGTTGAATCACATTGTGAGAGCTTCCTGTGTCAACCAATACTATTACCGCATGTCCAACAATAGAACCAGGGAACCATAAGGTTTTGGGGATGGTTATCCTTCTAAAGCTTGTTCTAATAGTTGGAAATGGATTGGTTCTGAAGGTACAAGTGTTGGGTCCTCCTCACTAGAATTAGAGAAGTCAAGTGTCTCCAAATGAGATGTAGAAAAGTCATCCACTAGAAGTAATAAGAATTGTCGATTCTGCATTTATGACTAACATGAAATTTTTCATCAGAGTTATAACATAAACATTGAGCTCTCCTCTCTTGCATCTAAGCCACTGTGAGGCGTTTAATGGGAAGTGGGTTGGGATGTGTTTGGGGTGGAATGGTGGGTTGTTGGTTAGTTGTTGGGTAGTGAGTGGGATAAAAATGGTTAGGTTTAGAGTATGTGGGTTTGTATCATTGATTTTAGCCTCTACCAAGTTTGCAAGACCTAAGGCTTCATCAATGTGGGTGAGTCTAAGAATAGCTAATTCCCTCATAATTTCATAATTTTAGCAAGATAAGAAACAATTGATGATTACCTCAAGGGAAAGACCCCAAATTCTGTTGCAAATCTTTTCGAATTGTGTCTGGTAATCCGCAACAGATCCTGTTTGGCGGAGTTTGAACAACTATGTCTAATGGTTTTGGTAACATGAAGGGCCAAAACAGGTTTCCAAGGATCTGGTGAAGCTGTCCCAGTCTGGAATGCATGCATTGTGCATTGCCCATCTGAACCAACTTAGGGCTTCACTCTTCATATAAAAGGAAATTATGTGCATGCGTTGGTTCGGTGGGACTTGGTAAAGTTGGAAAAACTGTCCTGCCTAGAATAACCAGTATAGCGGTTCCGAGCCATCAAAAGTTGTGAGTTGCAATTTTGGGGGTCTAGGTTGTTGGGGTGGTTGTAGTGGGAGATTGAGAACTTGCCGTAGGTATTGGTTTTGGGCATTAAAGAAAGGAGGAATAAGGGTTTGTGTACATGGTAGAAGTTGAATAAGGATCTGGGTTGTGGTGGGAATTGGGGAGGTCGTGTGAGGATTAAAGTGAGGGGAGGTAGGATTAGGGTTTGGTAGAGGGTTGGAAATATTGGAGGACGAAGCAAGGTTTGGTGGGTCTGGTGTAGGGATGACAATGGGTTTGGTTGAGTTCGGGTAGTGCATTACTCAAATCTGCCCCATTGCTTCATTTTTGGACCTAGACCCGTGTTGATATCCGATGGGTTTGCTACATACGGGTCCTTGGGTACCTAGCGGATCCGTGAGTACCCACAAATTCAAAAACATTAAAAACAATTGCAAGTAATTTATATAATTGTGTGTTTACTTCCTACAATCTTATATGTTATTTAGATAATTAACAAGAGTAAAAATTATAAAACATAATTTAAAGTTTTAAATATATTTTAAATTGATTATTTCAACATTATGAAGTGAAATTGATTTAATAAGAATTGTTCAATCAATATAATATTAGATTATACATATCAATTAACAACATAACTTTACATCACTATTTAACAATGTAACATCACTATTTAACAACATATCAATCATATTTATGAATTAATATAACATTATGGATTAATAATTTATATATATTTAGGAATGAATAGCAGGTCTGGGTACGCGTGGGTCTGGGTACCTCATTACCTGGACCCAGACTCATCCAACAACATATCTTAAAATCTCGGGTCTCAATTATCCACATATCCAAAAACATGGACTCAGATCCGACCCATCGTGGGTACCCACGAATCTAGGTACCCATTGTCATCCCTAGTTTGGTGGTAGAGTTGGGACCACCGTGAGTCCAACCAGCTCATTCGTGATGGATCAGAGCGTTTCAATAATGACATCATGCCTCGTATATTGCTACTCCTTATGTTCTTGAAGTTTGTCTGCAAAAATTCGCAACATGTCTCATCAATTTCTTTGTTTGAACTTTTGGGAGGTATGATTCAAAGATGAAAGCACCATTGATAGGAATCAACAATATTTTTCAAGAGAAAATCTATAAAACTACAAGTTACTGAAATTCATCATGTTCATTCATATATCGTTAAATACTAATGTTAGGAGTAGAATTAGGGCAACAATGGTTTTAAGATGGGCTTACAAGACTGGTCCAATTGATTTAAGTATTTAATCAAATAAAAAGAAAGATTTTTAGTTCTCAACATAATTAGATAGCCTAAGGGTCTTATGTGTAACTCTTTTGAGCCTCTTGGCCTAGTCTTCCATTGAGTGAGTCATTGAACTCCTATCAGAAGGTTGATTATTTCATAAGCAAATCTGGGTCCAAGTATCTTATTTGTTTCAGATGAATATTATTAACACATTCATGTCTAATCAGCTACCTTTGTGTTTGTAGGTGCTTTTTCGAACCTAATAGTGAGTCACTTTTTAGCATATCAATAATGGAAAGGCAACTTTGAGAGCAAGAGAATTGACTAATCACAATATTGTAAAAATATCACAATTATTTTTAATACTTTTTTTTACTTTATGCACCATAAAATATATATTTAAATATTATGCGAAAGATAAAGTAAGGTCTTAGTATGAATCTTAATCATATGATTATTAATTAACTTTTAACCATAATCATCTATGTATGGATGTATGGTCGAAATTTATTGTTTTCATATTTGTTATATGAAAATTGTTCTCATTTGAGATACTCTACAATATATATATATATATATATATATAGTTACTCACGTGAGAACAATGCGCTATTGTGAGAAATAAGAATAATTAATATATATCATTGATCTTAATTGAACGGTTAAGATTAAAAGATACATGCACATGACTATCATGTGACCGATAACTAACTATTAATTCTAACCATCCATGATTGGTTGTAAAACTCAGGTTTATTGTTCTCACAATTTTTATATGAGAACTGTTCTCACTTGAGTGTGTGAGCAATTGTTATTTTGAGAAATAAGAAAAATTAATATGAACTATTGGATCTCATTGAAAAGGTCAAGATTAAAATAAATTATCATAGAACTAATATCTAATTTTTAATCATAATCATTCATGTGCTGTAAGGCCTAGAGTTATTGTTATCTCAATTTTTATATGAGAAAAAACTCCATATTAGAACCTCTCATGTCTGGATTTCAAAATGAGAAAAGTATAGACTCTCATGATATAATTTTTTAATTATAAAGTTGGAAAAAAAATTGATTAGTTGTTTAAGGAATTCAAAAGTTTTAAGAGGAAAGGAAAAATATCACATCGATTACATTCAAATATTTAAAATTATGACCTTAATTTCACCAAATGTTACCGTATAAAATAGTAATGTTTTATATTAAAAAATTCATATAAATCTGTCATTTTTATTTATTAGTATTCATAATTTTTTTGTTAAATGAACTCACAATATCTCACTGATATTGATAGAATAAAATGTTCAAAATTAATAATTTAATATTAATTGCATTAGCTTGAATCCTTATTTTTAAATCATGAGACATTCATAATTGGATGAATAAAGAAATTATACTTTAATTGAGTCAACTAACTACACAAATGTAATCAATTAAAGTCGAAATGTGTTAAAAAATGTTGAATATAAGAACATGGTTTAATTTGGTTAATGTTGAATTTATATTTTAGAACTGAACATGAACGGTTCGATTCGATTTTTGGTACTATTTAAGAATTGAACCGAATATAAGGAAATGATTTGGTTTGATTTCTATAATGTTGAATTTCTATGTTGGAAGTGAACTAATCATGGATGGCTCGATTCCATGATTTGTATGTTTTTTAGAAGAAAAAAAATCTATAACACGACAAACTATATTCCATAAAGCATCAAATGTCTATTTCAATTATCATATTAGAAAAATTCAGAAAATCTCCCTAAACTTTTTATGTTTTACAAGTAGGCACCGTAAACTATTTTTTTTCTTCTAATTACTCCTTAAACTTAAACTATTGGTAAAATTAGTCCTACATATATATACTTTTAAATTACTAATAATAAAATTGGAATTGGCCCATTATATGACTTTGTCTAATATTAAATGTATTACCACATTTTTAATATGTCTAATGCTACCGACTATTTTTTGTGCTCAATAATTTGTTATCTCGATCATAACAGAATCAGCAATTCAATTGAATATTTTATGGTAAATAAGTTTAATAGAAACAAGGTTGCATAATTCATTAAGGTGCATTGTAATAATTTCATTGATAGAGATATTTAGCTTCTAATTTTGCTTATGTATATTTTGATGGAACTTTAATTGATTATTTACTATGACATTTTTTCAAACTTTACTATCTTTGTTCAACCATGCTAATTCATTTGCTTTCATTGTTGAGTTCTTCATTATTAAGATTGGAACTAACACATTGTTCAGAAAATATACAAAAGAATAAACAGAAAAGAAAAGGAACATTGATATGCATATAATGCCAATAACTACAATTATTTATGTTCTGACTTCACAATGGCTTGTGAAAGTGATTGAACAACGGAAAACAATAATCGACAACATATTTATTTTATCTTTTCACCATAAATACACAAATCATTAGTAATTCAAAATTATATATATATATATATATATATATGAAAGGACCAATATCACCATAAGTAAAAGTTTAAGGAGTGATTATAAAAAAAATAGTTTAAGATTGCTACTTGCAAAATACATAAAATTTAAAGGAATTTTCTGAACTTTTCCCTTATCATTTTAGCTGACAAAATAACATTCACACTTCAAGATTTAAAATATATCTATATCTATATCTACATAAAATATGATGGAACTACCACCATTGTGTAATTTTATTTTCCTATTTTGCCCTTAAACTTTTTAATTTTTACAAAAAAAACAATGTATAATCACATGTAAGCACCACTAACATATTAATCACCTCTCTCACTTTAAGTTAAACATTTATACTATATATAAATGAAAAACATAGTGTAACTATCACTATGGTGTAATTTTACTTTTCTATTTTGCCCTTAACATTTTTTAGTTTCAACAAAAAAATTATATAATCATATATAACTACCACTAACATATTAACATTCTCTCCTACGTTAAGTTGAACATTATAATAAAATAAAAATTATAATTATAATACACCCAACGAAAAATACAATATAAAATACATTCAATACAAAATAGATATTTTAATTCTCCAAAATAAAATATATAAAACTTGAATACTTGACATTATAAAGTTAGAATATGGGCCGGCAGTTTTGTGCCTGTTATCACTAGTTATAATAAACAAAAAGTTAAAATATATTGTATCCCCAATAAAAAAATGCAATACAAAGTATATTCAATAAAAAAAAAATATTCTAATCCTCCAAAATAAAATATATAAAACTTGAATACTTGACATCATAAAAATATGAATGTGGGTTGGCCGACACAAAGTGCGTGTCACCACTAGTACTATTTTTGGTTTCCCATAAGTATCATCGTACCGGAGACAATCTTGTCTGAGCCAGGAACATCCAAGTGAGACGAACCCGAGATTTTGCTTAAGGAGAATCAAACATGTAACACTTGAACCAACACCCGTTGGTACCACTAGTACTATAAATAAAGGCAAAACATGGTGTGACTATCATTGACAATTTGGGCAAAGCCCATGGGGCCCGCCCACCCGCCCGCACGTTTTGGGCGGGCAAGGCATGAAAATTGTGTCCATCTGTCCTAAAATGCCCGCCCAACATGCTATTTTCGCCCATGGGCATTTCAAATAGGCGGACAGGGCGACCCATGGGCATCAATGAACACTAAAATAAGAAATTTGATATGTCAAGTATGTCAAAAGTAATTCATGTTCTAACCACTTGAGTGCATGTAACAATTTTCCAAAATATAATATCTTACCAAATAAATGCACGTCCGGTTTATACAAAACAAGATGTTATGTTTTATGTTTTTAATCTTACTGTCGCATTATGTATCCATGTAATCTAAAGTACTATATCATTTTTAGCTTTTTTTTTAAATTTAGGGCGGCCCACAAGCCCGCCCTTAGGGGTGTCAAAACGGGCCGCCCGACCCATTTAGCCCGCGCCCGCAAATGCCCACAATAATTTAAGCGGGTCGGGCATGCCCGCAATTGGTTAACGGACAAAACGTCATGCCCTGCCCGTTTTAAAACGGGCTAACGAGCGGCCCGCGGGCATTTTCTTGTTTACATTAAAAAAGCAACTATGGTGAATGCTAAGTTATCAAGTACATTATGCAGTAAATCAATAGATTTTACATAACCACATTACATAATAATTCAAAGTTTCTATAATAATAATTCAAAACATGTCTCTCTAACCATATTAGATAATAATTTTCTCTAACAAGTATGTAATAATAATTATAAAATAACCAAACAATAATAAATTCTTGGGATTAAAATTTTAAAAGTGTAGAATGTAATGCCCGCGGGCCGCCCGCGGAGCCCGTTTAAAATGCCCGCTAATAAAGCGAGCAAACGGGTCGGGCAATATGGGCTAACAGGCAAAAATATCATGCCCTGCCCGCATTTTTTTGCGGGCTGGCCCACGGGCATAGCCTGTTTTGACACCCCTACCCGCCCTGCCCATGTTTAAGGCGGGCAGGGCCGCCCTAATTACCAATGCTAGGTGTGACTATCACCATAGAGTAATTTCCATTTCCTATTTTGCCCTTAATATTTTTCAATTTCTACAAAAAAATCAATATAATCATAAGTAACTCACCACCAGCATATTAACCAAATATCTCACATTAAATTAAACATTATAACAAAGTCAAACAATGAAATTATAAAGTACACTCAATATAAAAATTATAATATAAACTGCACACTATATTTATACTATCATCATGGGATGATTTCCGTTTTTCTATTTTGTCATTAACATTTTTTAATTTCTACAAAAATACTACATAATCCAAGGTAACCACCACCAACATATTAACCACATACCTTAAATTAGGCATTATATTAAAGACAATATAAAAATTATAATATAAAGTACATACATTACAAAAAATTATAATATAAAGTACACACATTACAAAAATTATAATATAAAGTACACACAATATAAAAAATATAATATAAAGTACACTTAATATTAAAAAAAGACATTCTAATTCTTCAAAATAAAATATATAAAAATTGAATATTTACAAAATAAGAATTTGGGTGGGCAGACACAAAACGTCTGTCACATCCTAGTATATATTTCTATACAATATACAAGAGTAAAATATGGTGTAACTATCACCATGAAATAATTTTTGTTTATTCCCCTTAACATTTTTTAATTTCTAAAAAAAACATATAATCCTATGTAATCACTACCAACATACTAATCATCTTCTTCATCTTAATATGTTAGTGGTATAAAATATAAAGTACAACTAATATAAAAATATACATTCTAAAATGTATATTTAAATAACATAAACCAAAATGAGTTATATTAAAGAATTTGAAAAAAACTAGTATAATAAAAATGATGAAATATTGAAAAAAATTCAGCAGTGAAACAATTCAATATGACTTTTCTTTTAGTCTTATATGCAACTAGTGTGTTGTCTGTGTCTGTCGACCCACATTCTTATTTTATGATATTAAGTATTAAATTTGTAATTTTTATTTTAGAGAATTAATATGTTTTTTATTGGATATACTTCATGTTATAATTTTTGTATTTATTATAATATTCCACTTAAAGTAAGATGTATTAATTATAGTTATCTATGATTACATGATTTTACTTTAGAAATAAAAAATATTAAGAATAAAATAGAAAATAAAATTACGGTAGTAGTTATTTCAAGTTTTGACTTTATATATAATTAGTGTGTACAGGCACTTCGTGTCTGCCGGCGAATATTGTAAAAATTAAATAATGTGAAGTGCAAAATAGAAAATAAAAATTACACCATGAAGGAAGTTATTTCAAGTTTTGGCTTTATATATACTAGTGTGTAGAGGCACTTCGTGCCTGCCGGCGAATATTGTAAAAATTAAATAATGGGAAGTGCAAAATAGAAAATAAAAATTACACCATGAAGGAAGTTATTTCAAGTTTTGGCTTTATATATACTAGTGTGTAGAGGCACTTCGTGCCTGCCGGCGAATATTGTAAAAATTAAATAATGGGAAGTGCAAAATAGAAAATAAAAATTACACCATGAAGGAAGTTATTTCAAGTTTTGGCTTTATATATAAGTAGCGTGTTGACATGCACTGTCGTGCCTGTTAACCCGCTTTCCTATCGCTTGTAATGTATAGTTTGTATTTTGTAAATTCAAATATATTTTTTTTGCACTAAATTTACGGTTGAATTTATTCAATTGGTCTAATATTCAATTTTTTTAAATACACTTTTAAAATAAGAAGATAATAAGGATAAAATAAGAAAATAATATTATATGATTTTTTGATAGAAATAAAAAGATATTGAGGGCAAAATAGGAAAACACAAATTACACCATGATGGGTGGTTATTTTGTGTTTTCCCTTTACTAATAGTATAGATATAGCTAGCTCAAATGAAATTTATATATATAGATATAGATATAGATATATAGTATAGATAATGAAAATATATTTTTTAATTACTTAGGAAAATGGAGATGAGTTAACGGTTGACCTAAGAGGCATTCCACGTTTTGATGCAACGTTCCATCCCATTAAATTTTCAAATCATGATCCATCAATAAAAGGAAAGTAGTATAACTAAGGTATCATTTTTAATACCAAGATTCTCTATAACTAATTATTTCTCTTTTCCAATTTTTCATACTACTCATATAAATACACAACATTATAAATCGAAAATGTATCTTCCTTTTGTCACCAACCTTATTTTCTAGGGCATGTTCCCTCTATAAGGGTTACCCTAAACTCCACTAACCCTTACCATCACTCTCTTCCACCGGAAAACGGTTATCATAACTAAGCAACACACTTGTTTTTTTCTATACTCGTCGTTTTACTCTTTCCGCTTTGCGTTTTGAATCTATTCTTATATCTTTCAACCTTTGTTTTTTTAGTGAAACGTTTCACTTTGAATTATATCGTTAGGGTTTTTATTTTTCAATTTCTCGCGCGAGATGGACGATAACGTTCTCGACGATATTATACGGAGGCTCGTGGCGGCGAAGAATGGAAGAACGGTGAGGCAGGTTCAGATTACAGAGGCGGAAATTCGACAACTTTGTACTTCGTCTAAGGAGATTTTTCTCAGTCAACCTAATCTTCTTGAGCTTGAAGCTCCTATCAAGATTTGTGGTAAAAATTTAATTCTGAGTAGTTGTTAATTGTAATTGATTCGAATTAATTGTTTATGTGCTTGTGCGGGTGATAAATCATGTGAAACAGTGCTTTGATTATGTTTTTAGGGTTTTGGATATCGTTTGTTGTAATTGCTTGGTTTGAATAGTGATGTGTGGGTATGTGATTGAATTGAAATATTGAATGGTAAACCTAAGAGATCTTATTTGTGATTCTGTTAATTTAATTTTACTTATGGTGCTTATTTACGTCGACTATTATCGATGATTATAGGAATTATGAATTTTTGAACTATTTATTTTATTGAATGACTAGGTCTTTGTAAGAAAGTTGAGCTTTTGGTTATGCCTCTCTCAAAATTTCTTTGGTACTTGGAATTCCTTGTTTAGGTTGGTCCTTTCAAAGTTAGGATTGTTGAATCCTTGTTTGGTTTGCTTGGAACACTTCAATGAACTTAAGTCACTTAACGCCGTTAACTGTTTCAACTCGACTACTCCAGTAGGTACATTACTGGTTGCACAAAACAATTTGCTATTAAGTTTATTGCTTATCCATTTGTGTATCTAAAAGTGCCAAAAGGGAATAAGGAACTGAGGCTAGACAACAGTAGGGGTCAGTGCTTTTTGGTATTTTAGATTTTTAGGAAAGGCCCTTTCGGCAAGACACATGCACCTCAGTAAAGGTAACATATGACTTTTTCGGTTCAGTTGAACACTTGTGTTTGTGAAATATCTACGATAACATAAAGGGCCAATAATTATAAAAACCGCAAAAACCAACTAATCTTGTAAGTGCTAACTCTATCATTAATTTTAATTTTTAGGGCTGTGGTGGTGGCTGACACATTTATTTTGTTTGTGAAATTTTGAGTGCAAAGATTGTTGCCAATGTATGATCAGTTTATCATGCTTTTACACTTAAACGATTTGCTTTTAAATTTTTTTACCAAGTAATGCTTGAGTAGTTGATTACATGGAAATTCATGTAAAATAGTTAAACTTTTTAATGTCTTCCTTTTTAATTCTAACGCCTTACTTCAGTCGGTGTGTACTTTTTGGCGCTTCTTGCTTCGAGGCATTAAAAGACCCAGAGCCTTAAAGTTTACCCCTGCTGCTTTTGTAATTGTTAAATAATGGTTGACTTATGTTTTGAAAAATTCATTTGCAGGAGATGTCCATGGTCAGTATTCAGATCTTCTAAGGTTGTTTGAGTATGGTGGATACCCACCTGAAGCAAATTATTTATTTCTCGGAGATTATGTTGATCGTGGTAAGCAGAGTATAGAGACAATATGTTTGCTCCTTGCATACAAGATCAAATACAAGGAAAACTTCTTTCTTCTCAGGGGAAATCATGAA
Organism: Lupinus angustifolius; assembly: GCF_001865875.1. NCBI lineage: Eukaryota > Viridiplantae > Streptophyta > Magnoliopsida > Fabales > Fabaceae > Lupinus > Lupinus angustifolius. Next base: position 1,728,833 of record NC_032026.1, read on the forward strand.
TGTGCCTCCATCAATCGTATCTATGGTTTCTATGATGAGTGCAAGAGGAGGTTTAATGTTCGGCTCTGGAAGGCATTTACTGATTGCTTTAATTGTCTGCCTGTTGCTGCTCTTATAGATGAGAAGATCCTTTGCATGCATGGTGGACTGTCTCCTGATCTTAAAAACTTGGATCAGATAAGGAATATTGCTCGCCCTATTGATGTACCTGATCAAGGCCTTCTCTGTGACCTGCTATGGGCTGACCCAGATAAAGACCTTGATGGCTGGGGAGAAAATGACCGAGGTGTGTCATTTACATTTGGGGCTGACAAGGTTGCTGAATTTCTTGAACACCTTGATCTCGATCTGGTTTGCAGAGCCCACCAGGTAACCAAAACTGAGGTTTTTTTTGGAGTTCTTCGATTTTATAGCACTCTTCTGGATTACCATCCATTGCTATAGGTTGTAGCCTTTGCTAGTTATTTGCACTTCTATTTCTACACATGCATATGCAACACTATGTGTTTGCCATTTAAGAATTATTACTCAAAATTGCTTTACTAGAAATGAGCACATGAGTTAATAATCAAAGCAAAAAGAGAGTCAGGATGACAGAATATTTAACAAAAATTGGGCTTTGACCATACATATTGATTACTTTTGTTAGTCTGGATAACTTATTATAATGTTATCCAGAATGACCGGCTCGTTGATCTTCTTGTATTTATGCATTGTGTCTTTATCTGTGTATGCTTATGTGCTGGACTTCTGCATGGCTTATGCCTCACAAGTCTTAGTTTTTTTCCTTAAAAAATAGCGAATACTTCCTTTTAAAATTTTGGTCTTTGCATTTCAGGTTGTAGAAGATGGATATGAGTTTTTTGCCAAGCGTCAGCTTGTGACTATATTCTCTGCACCAAATTATTGTGGAGAGTTTGATAATGCTGGTGCTATGATGAGTGTGGATGAAACCTTGACATGCTCTTTCCAGATACTAAAATCTTCCGAAAAGAAAGGAAAAATTGGATTTGGCAACAATACATCTAGACCAGGAACTCCACCCCATAAGGTAAAAAGATGTGGGAGCTATTTTTATGCGTACATGCACTTGTTCCATTAACACTTATGCATGAGTATTTGTGTGTTCAAATGCAAATACAACATCTTACAGTGATAACCAAGACAGGAAAAATTATTGGTAATTTATTGTTCTATTTATATCATTTTAAGTTGGTTGTTGCACAATGATATTAATGAACTTATATGGACCTTTGTGTATCGTTTTCGACATTGACATTAAATCAGTAGTTTTTAAGGTAACTTTGGATACTACATTATCAGACAGATCTTGTTATTGTCGTGTCAATGGTTTCAAGCCAACAATAAAACTCATTTAGATTCATTATTCCTTCCTTACTTTACCCCATAGACACAATTTACAACTATCTTAGTCTCCTGAACCAAATATCGTACTTTTACCTTGGCTATCCAAGTCTGAGAGTTTAGAGCAGCATCTACAGTGCAGAGCCTGTCTTGGTAAGGTCAAGTAAGAAAATGCTATATTCTCTTTACGAAGCTTACGCTTTCGCAGTTGTCAGCCAATGATGATTTCTATTTTTTTGTGAAAGCATATTCATGGTGAGCATTGATTCAAGGAGACAGAAATAAATAGAGAAGAGTTATACCTTTGTATAATGGTTGACTCATTTTTTATATGTGATATTAATTTGAACATCTAAATTAATTTTGTAGCTTGAAAAACTTTACAAAACTTGCTTGCTTCATTTTCTTAAACTTAATTTGTGCTGACTCTTGCATTTTCTGTTCAGGGTGGGAAAGCTTAATCACCATTCCCAAGCTATCTATTACTTTCATTCTCCATAACAAGTCAAAAGCTTATATACCTTTTGGCATGATTCACAAGAAGATATAATGTATTAGCAACGATTTAACTGAAGACACTGAAAAGGGATCAGGCCTTTTTTTCTTCTTCTTTCTGATAGCCTTTTTCTTTACTTATTGTACAATGGAAATTCAAACTTGATAAAAGAGAATCCAGAATATTTTGTTGTGTTGGGAAAATTTAATGTTATAATTACATCAAATTTTACTTGGTGTAACTATTTTTATAATTTTCTTTTGGTGTTTTTCCCTTACTTATGACTTGAAAGTTAATAACTAGTCTGTGACACCGGTACAAGTAATTATGCAACTTCTTTTGCATGTGCTTAAAACCAGTGTTATAAAAACTGGTTCGTGTCAGCTGGTTCAACCGGTAAACTAGTCTCAATACTAATATGATATAATAATTATATTGGTCAAAATTGGTCATATCAATTGGTTTTCAATTGAACCATATCGGTCATATTGATCGGTTAACTTTATTGTTATGCGATTTAATTAGTAAATCATTAGTTGAACCGTTATACCAATACTTAGATTGGTACAATATTAATAACACTACTTAAAATGCTTAAAACTCGTGTTTGATTTCTTTCCTCTTTGGATGCCAATAAGAAGAAAACATATATTATGCTCAAACATTATATGACTCTATATATCTTGACTTTATATTTTCTAACTAATGAAAAACAAATAATACATGAAATGAAATAATAGTGATATACTATATGGAATATGAGATGTGTGCCTCTTATAAAGGAGGGGTTGGAATGTTAGAGGTGGTAGCAATGGAGATTGGAAATGGTGGGAATGTTATGTTAAGAAAATGTGGGTAAAGTCAGAGACGTAGCAGTTATATACAAATTAGTAAACATGTTTTTGAGATGATTCTCATTTAACAATTGTTTGTATTGCCTTCATTTTCTAGAAAAAATAAACCTAATTAAACTCTTTAATTTATTTTGGTTCGATTTGATCGAGTTTGTGGTTTAATCCAGAATTAATTACAATCCTAACTTAGTCATATGTAAAAAAATGACCAAGAGTATCCTTTGAAATTTAAATTTATAAATTAAGAGAAAATGTATATACTAATAGTATAACAATTTTATATACGTTAATCTATTATTTATCATTCATTTTCAATTATTCTTTTCAAAAAGTGATATATAATAAATAATGGATGATATATCAAATGTGTATAAATTTTTATAATAAAAATATATAAATATTACGGTAATAAATTAATACTTCTAATCTATGAAGCACAGATACTGATACGTGTGTTGGGTACGATACGTATCCGATACGTCGACACGCATTTTTTCCAAAATACAGGATATGATACGTTCAGGGATACGCGTATAAAATAATAAAAACACATAAAATATGATAAAATTAGAAGTGTAAATCTATCTTATCTTATTGAAATCATTGTCCTCCATAACAAATTATCTTATCCTACTTTAATGAAAACGAATTTATCTTATCATGTTTTATTGGAAACGAATATATTTTATTCTATTTTATTGGAAACGAATCTATCTTATCATGTTTTATTGGAAATTAATATATATATCCTATACTTTACTAAAAACGAATCCATATATCCTATATTTTATTGAAAACGAATCGGATACGTGTCTTAATATTTATTTTATTTTATATTTTTAATTTTTGGATACTTTATGGATACGTATCCTTCGCGAATCTGAGCGTATCCGTGTCGGACACCGACACATGAAGTGTTTGATGAATCCGTGCTTCATAGCTTCTAATCATTATTGTTTTGCTTAACTATATTTTTTTGTTGATAAACCTAAGGTCTTATTCTTATTTTACTATGGCCCCTAGATATGTAAGAACGAGTTTACCTAATGCAAAACCTATATTTGATATTGTAAGGCTTGATGTTAAAACTAGGCTAATTTTTTTAAAAGGTCGTTAAATTAAATAGATCAAGTCACATGCCACTAAAAAAACATTTTAACCTTGACAAGCCAATCTATTAAATAAATGTATCACATACATATTCAATAAATATTCTAAAAATATATTCTCATTATAATTCATAGTTATTTAATCTATACTACTTAATAAAGGAAAAATACAAAATAATCGTACACCTTACCATAGTATAATTTGTGATTTCCTATTTTGCCCTAATTATCTTCTTATTTTTGCAAAAAACTATATAACATTATCTTCTTATTTTACCCTTATTATATTCTTATTTTGGAAGTATATTTAAAAAAGTTGAACATTACACCAATCAAATAAATTCAACTGTAAATTATAAATATTTAATATAAAATACTATATTTGTCATTTATAACATACAAACTACTTATTACAAACAATATGAAAATGAATTGACAGATACAACAATAACTGTCAACATGCTAGTATCTATTACGACCTATTTATAAGTAAAGACTACTAACTTACTTAAGTGATATATACGTGTTAGTATAAGGTATCTTTTTTTTTAAGAAGTAGATAGTTTTAATTCTTATGCATATAAAAATATTTTGTATATATGTAAAGTTTGAAATACCTTCTTCTAGTCTCAAAGGTTAAATTTCTTCTTATTTGTGTTCATAATTTATAGTATGAGTTTCACATTCAATTCAATTTACAAAATGCAAAACAATTCAAAGAAACTTAAGATCAATTAAAATCAGTTTTTTTATAGGTCATTTTGAAATATTTCTAAAATCAAACTTCATATATTAGATTTTGTGTATCTATTCTCTATAACGACTCATTACTTTGTTTTATTTTTTGTTTTATGTGGATTGGTTTTTTTTTTGTCATTCCTTCCATTTTGTAAAATTTATTCATCACATTATCTATTGCTATTTAAAATAAACATTTAATATATATATAACTACATCATTAAACTATCAACCGTTATTCAATGCTCGGATAAGGTTACATCCGATACGAGGATGCATGTGATAAACAAAAAAAAACATTATTAAACTTATATTCTAAATAGAAAAACTTAATCAAACCAAAAGTGACAAATAACATATTGATTTTTTTGTTCAAATCAGATGATAGTTATGATTTAATGCGAAAAATCAAAATTGACTAGAACTATAAGTGAAGTGTTTTATTCATTTTATTTTTTTATGAAGTATTGAAGAAATGAAGAAGAAGCATTGTTAGAAATTTTGATAATCAATGAAGTGCCGATCCGTGACGTGTATATTATCAGGCACTCCTTTTCCTCACCGTGTAACCGCCGTCGCCACCTTCTCCCCCGCCACTTTCTTCACCGCCGGATCCGATGGCTCCATCATCTGGTGGTCCCTCTCCCCGGTATCATTTTTTCTTTCTAATTTCTCTTTAATTTCAATCACAATCTATTTTTTTCTATTATTTCAATATAAATAATTAATCGGATGAGTTCGGCACAATAGTAAGGTTGTCTGTTATTTGGTAGGTCTGTCTGAGTTTAAATTTTGGAAACAGTCTATTTACTTGCAGGAATAAGACTGTATATATTTACCAATCCGGTAGGAGTATCGTGTAGTGGGCCGTCCTTTTTAAGTAATATTACGCTTATGTGTTAACTTGATTTTGCAGCAAGTTAAAGCTGTGGGGATGTTGTGTGGTCATGCAGCACCTATCACTGATCTTGCTATTTGTAGTCCAATTCCAGCAGAGGAAAATTCTGATGGTCCGAGTAATTTAGGGACAGATTCTATTTCGAGTAATTTTACTGCATTGATAAGTGCAAGTTCTGATGGGTTCTTATGTGTGTGGAGTAAAAACAGTGGACATTGTCGTTGTCGGAGGAAATTGCCGCCTTGGGTTGGCACTCCGCGGTTCATTCGAACCTTGCCTTCGAGGCCAAGATATGTGTGTATTGCTTGTTCTTTTATGGAAGGTAATGAGGGTTTGATGGATAGGGAAACTCATATAAGGAAGCCTCCTAAGTGCACTATTGTTATTGTTGACACGTATTCGCTTTCAATTACTCAAACTGTTTTTCATGGAAATCTGTCTATTGGTCCTATGAAGTTTATGGCAGTTGTTTTAGATGATAATGATGAGAATGGGTATTCTGTGTTTGTGGCTGATTCAGCTGGTAAGCAGCAGATGGTTTCGATGTCGGAGGACCATCGTGATCGAGGGGAAAGCTTGACAAGTTCTCACAAAGATGCAACTCAGCTGGGAAGTTCTTGTTTTGAGGGTTTGATTGATGCGGATCAAATTGTTTCAATTTTAACTTATGGGAACATTATTGCATTTATATTGAAAAATCGCTGTGTATTTAGGTTATCATCTAGTGATACTGTAATCGGGGAGGTCTCTTTTGTGGACAATCTGTTCTATTCAGATGAGCATTCTACTCAAGCACATGTTGTGGGCGGCCTTTTTCTTGAAAGTGATGATGTGGTTAATATGCTCGATACCCACGAATGTAGTGACTCGATTCCCGTATATCTTGTTGTGTGGAATAATAGAGGTTCTGCAATTATCTATAAAATATCATATCAGAATGAAGTTATCCAATGTAAACCTCATTTTGAGATTTCTGCTACTCATTATCAGCCTGACATGAGATTATCTATTTTCTTTCAACAAGTAAATCATTATCTTATCTGCATCAAATCTGTTTGCTTTCATTATGAGGAACCTTTACTATGGAGACCGCATATCACAATCTGGTCACTGAATCATTTTGATGATAAACCTGGTAAATTGTATCCTCAATGCAGAATGATAAGTGATGGTGTATCTTTCACCAATTGGTTTGAGGAGTCTAGTACTCAGTTCAAGGGACTGGATTCTCCAGAGATCAAATCAATTTCTGGTGCAAGTCCAAGTTCAGAAGATATAGATGACATAAATGTAGATAGAATAAGTAATTACTATGCTTACAAGGGAGAGATAGTTTCTTCTTCCATGATTATCTCTGAGAACCTCTTTACACCATATGCTGTTGTATATGGTTTTCTAAGCGGAGAAATAGAGGTTGTAAGATTTGATCTGTTTCAAGGTAATTGCTTTGATGGTGCGAATGCCAACCCTCATGATAAGTCAACTGTTTGCAAACAGTACTTCTCAGGACACACCGGTGCTGTACTTTGTTTGGCAGCACATCCTATGACGGGTAGTGCCAAAGACGGGGATTTTAAAAGGGTTTTGCTGTCTGGAAGTATGGATTGCACACTTCGTTTGTGGGATCTTGACACCGGCTGTCTTATTATGGTAATGCGTCATCATGTGGCTCCAGTGCAACAAATTATTCTTGCCCCATCTTTGACGAGACATCCTTGGAGTGACTGCTTCCTTTCAGTTGGAGAGGATGCATGTGTTGCTCTTGTTTCTCTGGAGACCCACCGGGTGGAGAGAATGTTTCCTGGTCACTTGAACTATCCTTCAAAAGTTGTATGGGATGAGGCAAGAGGTTATATTGCCTGTCTCTGTCAAACACATCATGGAACGTCTGATGCTGCTGATTTATTATACATTTGGGATGTAAAGACAGGTTCCCGTGAGCGAGTCCTACGTGGGACTGCTGCACATTCTATGTTTGATCATTTTTGTAGAAGTATCAGCATGAATTCCATATCTGGGACATTGCTGAATGGAAATACTTCAGTCTCTTCATTACTTCTTCCAATAGTTGATGATGCAAGGCTCTCTAACCCCGCCTTAAGTCTGTCAGAGAACTCCCTTACCTCATCAAGGTCATCACCAAGTCTTTCAAATATGACCGAGCCGAACTCGTCCAAATTAAATGCAGTGAAACAAAATTCACTGAAGCAAAATCCTTGGAGTAACAAGCTACCTATCAAATGCTCTTGCCCACTCCCTGGGATTGTGTCACTGAGTTTTGATCTTGCATCATTGATGTTCTCATATCAAAAGGATGAGTCCGTGGAAAATGGTGGCAGCAAGCCAGTGAAGGTCGATTCAAAGCAGCAGGGTGTTCAGGAGCAAAATCCGAGCTACGAAACTGCAGAAACTGTAGAGGGGCATGAGTGGGTTAGCCTATTTGAAGAATACTTAATTCGGTTTAGCTTGTCATTTTTACATTTGTGGAATTTTGACAATGAGCTCGATAATTTGCTGATAAGTGACATGAAGCTGAGGAGACCCAACAATTTTGTGCTTGCTTCAGGTCTTCAGGGGGATAAAGGATCATTGACATTGACATTTCCTGGTCTGGCTGCTACTCTTGAGGTAACTAAGATTGTATGTTGGGACCAATTATCTTTTAAGTTTCCCATCAATAGTACCTAAGACATTAAAAATCACATTTCAGATTTGGAAATCATCATCTGAATTTTGTGCAATGAGGTCATTGACGATGGTATCCCTTGCCCAACGTTTAATTAGCTTGTCTCACTCTGGTTCAGCAGCCAGCAGGTACAGTACAGTAGAAGTAAGAAAATATGTTTATATACTTCTGTATTTTCTTTGCTTTTAGATGAAAACCTTCTAATAACTGATTTAAATTTTTTCAATGGAAGAAGCCAAAAGTACTTCTTCTTTACTTAATTTTCTGGGAAATATACTTTACATTGAAGCTTTAGAAACCAGATGTGAGAATTTGGAAAACGACCAGGTCTAAAATTGTATTTGAGGTTCTTCACAAACTGGAAAAATAATTGTTTTTTCTTATCTAGTTTTAGATGTTGAGGGTGAGCCTCATCGCAACGGTAAGGTTACTTGTCTTGTGACCTAAAGGTCATAGGTTCAAATCTTGGAAACAACTTCTTCGCTTGTGAGGGTAAGGATGCGCTCATCTACCCTCTCCAAACCCCACTAGGTGGGTGGGAGCCTCACACACTAGGCCGCTCTATCTAGTTTTAGATGTCGTGCCTTTAGTGCTCAGTTTCTTTTATGTTCTGCTAGTTCTTGTTATTATTTCAAGCCTAGATGACTCTTGAAGTTCTTGAAACATATAATTATTCTTAAATAGGAAAAATATGAAAAGACGAAATTAATGTAGAGTAAAAAGCGCAAATTACACTTTGATATTTTGTTTCTTACATTCACCCACCAGTTTGAGGGAGACAACTAAGTTTGATGTTTTAATAATTCCGCTGAATAGAAATATTTAGAAAACACACACCAAAGCAATGGAGTAGGTCTTCCATGTCTGGTTCTCGTGATGATTGCAAAGATTCTCTCCTGTTGCTTACTGTTATCTTGTGCATTTTTTCTTCTGCTAGTGGTGTTTCGTTGTGGTTTCTCAATGTGTAACTCTGTTTTCCCCCTTTATTTCCGAAATTTTTGTAAATTAGTTCTTCTTAATCTCTTTTCACAATATGGACTGCATCAGAAAAGATGTGCTGATAATTTCTTGTATCATGTGCAGTGCTTTAGCAGCATTCTATACCCGGAATTTCATGGAAAACTTTCCTGATATGAAGCCACCTTCATTGCAGGTCATAATCTTAAAAAATGCTTATGTACTTTGTAATTTTAATCCAATTTGACTTTATAAATGCCCTTATGTTGTTTGCAAGAGGATAATAGATGATGAATATGGACGCATCACACTGTTTCTGTCTTCCATTGTTTTATAGAATTTTTTGTTGATGTCATGTTCCCCACTTATACAATTTTACTAAGAAAAACTGGTTCTGGTCAGTGTGACTAGTCTAGTCAATGATCTTATTTATGATGTTTTTCTCATGATAATTCTGGATTATTTTCTGTAATTTGATATAATAGCTGCTATTTAGTCTGATTGTGCCGTGCTGCTAGTTACATAATTGCTCTTATTTGGAGTAGTTGTTTTGTGATTTAACCTTAGTGTCAGTGTAGTAGCCTCTTTGCTGTGTCTTAAAATATAATAACTAATTTCTACTTGATATCTGTTCATTAGTCTTGTTTTTTATATTTATTCAGATTGTATTTGTTACAAGACATTTTCTGGTGCAGTGTTGCACAGCTTAGGATCCTTATCATTTGATTTCTTTTCTCTAAAAGGATAACAGCCGCCAATCCAAAATCTTTAGAGTTTTGAATATGTTGAAAGGAAAAAAGTTATTTTCGGCGAAGATATGATTGCAGTAATTCAATGACAACAGTTATTAAGCATGATTATTCCAGAAATAATTAGTTGTTTGAAACTGCTTCATCATGTGTTTCTTGAATGTCTGAGATAGTTTAAATTCTGCCAGTGTAATTCATTCTCTTTGCTGCGGCTTAACATTTGATTAAAGCATTTTTTGTTTATTTTTCAATAAGATGATATTACCAGAATTATCGCTTCCAATGCTGGACTAGTGTCATATTATGAGTGGTTGGCAATGTTCGAGTTATCAAAATACTAGCTATTTACTTGATACCAAGTGCTGAAGGCTCTCCTCTTTTTACAGCTTTTGGTGGCTTTTTGGCAAGATGAAAGTGAACATGTACGTATGGCAGCACGCTCTATATTTCATTGTGCTGCCTCTCATGCTATTCCACTTCCTTTACGTAATTTCAAACCTACTGAGCCATCTAATATAAGCTCCCTAACTGGAATTAGAGGCAAACAACTGGGAGATACCATGGCAGAAAGTAGATTTCCTCACGCAAAAAGTCAACGATCTTCCCAAGATGAGGAATCTAAGATACTTTCTTGGCTAGAATCATTTGAAGTGCAAGACTGGATTTCTTGTGTTGGTGGAACAAGTCCAGATGCAATGACATCTCACATTATTGTTGCAGCTGCATTGACTATTTGGTACCCTAGTCTTGTAAAGCCGAGTGTTGCCTCGTTGGTTGTTCATCCATTGTTGAAGTTGGCTATGGCCATGAATGAGAAATACAGTTCCACTGCTGCTGAGCTCCTTGCAGAGGGCATGGAGTGTACATGGAAAGAACTCATTGTCTCTGAGATGCCTCGTCTGATTGGGGATATATTTTTCCAAGTAGAGTTGAGTGGCCCATCTAACTCAATGAAAGAAATTCCAGTTGCATACTTTTCTATTCAAAAGACTTTGGTTGAAGTTCTTCTTCCACATTTAGCTATGGCTGATATACCAGGGTTTTTATCTGTGATAGAAAGCCAAATTTGGTCCACTGCATCTGATTCACCTGTCCACTTGGTGTCCCTCTTGACTCTTATAAGGATTATGCGTGGTTCCCCAATAAATTTGGCTCAATATCTTGACAAGGTTCGTAAAGCCACTTATTACTACGAACTTGATTTTCATCTATGTTTGAGATAGATTTATTGTACTACTTCAATGTGTCCATTTTATATCTTTATTTTCTTCGATTTTTATTTCAATCACCATTTGTTAGATGTGAATCCTTGATCTTAAACATATTTTCTTTTCATATTCTGCAGTAGTTCCTTTAGGCAATTTTTGTTTGGAGAGAACTATACGAATGGAGAGTCAAACAATAATAGGTTATTATTTGAACTGTGATTCTTTTTTATTGTTCAATCTATGAGATCTTTTTAAACCCCTAAGGCCCTAACTAAGATGTGTATTTGTAATATACTAATTTTGTCAGGAAGAACTATTTAGTATTTATGCCTTGAACACGGAATCTTTCTTTATCTCTTTTCCAATTCTTCATTTTAAATCTAATCGTGTTTTGGTGTGGGTTTGAATACTTTCTTATAAAGGAATTCCTATTCTTTGTTACTGTTTCATTCCTGGTGGTTGGGAGCGGAGTGATTCTCTATTTTGAAGGGCTATCTTGTTTTTGTCCCATATCATCCCCTTATATTTTAAACACCATGCTACTTAGGTGTTTTGAAACACAAAAGCATGAATTTTTGTGACAGTGGGTTAGATCTGCAGGTGGTCAACTTCATTTTACAGACTATAGATCCGAGCAACTCAGTCTTGCGGAAAACATGCTACCAGAGTTCAATGACGACTTTGAAGGAGGTTGTACGTGTATATCCTATGGTTGCTGTTAATGATTCATGGACCAGACTGGCAGTAGGGGACGTGATTGGAGAAACTAATAATGCAAGCATTAGGGTTTATGATATGCAAAGGTATTAAGAGATTGACTGTATATTTAAAATTCATAATGAATTTAGGCCGACACTGTGTAACTACCCTTCCATTATTAGTTGTCTTGCAGGTGTACTTGAGAGTAGTGCACTCAACTTTTGCTTTTGTTTCACTTATGTGTTATATGCAGAACCAACAACCAAATGAAATAAAATTCATGGGACGGAGCTGGAATGAGGGGTAAAATACTGAGGATATTTAAGTTATAAACATTAAAACTGAGGAATCGGTGTTCATATACTTATTGCTCAGTTTTAGCTATGTTTCTGTCTTATATAGCCGAGTGGTCTATCTCTTTCTTCAGGATTGTATTCTTTTTTCTTTAAGGCCATGTGTCCAGAAAGAAAGAATTTCGTTTTTACCAGACTAAATACATCCAGTGGCATTTGTAAATCATTACTCTCTTAAATTCCATTTCCAAATGCTTTGTGACTTAATATAGGTTTGTAGGAACATGGAATATAGTTATGCTTCACCTGAAAATGAATTTTGAATACCATGGTTTTAAAGGCCATGGATGATGTAGATCAATTATTTTGTAGTAGTGAAGGATCGGATGAATTCAGTTTAAGAATTTATTGTGGACCTGGCCTACTTTCCCTGTTCATATGATAATGGCATTTATATAGTTTCCACTCTTCTCTCTATCCTCCTTTATATGCACCCCTTTAAGTTTTTTGGTTTAACTGTTGTCTGCATATATTTTTCTCCTCTCTGGGATAACTGAAGCAATAATTAAATGCAGTGTGACAATGGTTAAAGTTTTGGATGCAAGTTGGCCTCCTGGACTTCCCAGTTTGCTCACAGCAGCTTCAGGAACAATGTTAACAATTGCAATTTCAGCTTTGAGTTTTTCGCCCGATGGAGAGGTACTGATTTATCGTTGATAAAATTATTGACTATGTAGTGTTTCTTGATATGATCCTATCCTTTTGTCAGCATATGTGTGTTTTAATTCATAACAATCTTAATTACATTAGGCAAACTAAAAGCTGAGGTACCTGTGACCTAAATAATTGAGTGTTTCTGGCTTCAACCCGTGTTACTTATGCTGATTAATGTGCTTTTATGACAATGATAATGTGAGTACAAAATCAGTCTTGAGTTACTTACTTGAATACTTGCAACATATTAACTCACAACATTCGGAGAAATGGGGTAATGCTCTTCCCATCAGTCTATTGTCTCCCTACTTCTTTTGTTCACTATATTTGTAGGAACATGGACTAAAAAGGTAATTTTCGTCTAGGACACTGTCAGGGACCAAAGTGACTATTTATTCCAAATGAATCCCCTTTAGTTTTGTGCATCTCCCCATTTTTTGCCAAATAATTGTTTCTCTTTTTCATAGAATTTATATGCATTCGGGTTGGTGTCTCAATCTAACAATCCTTTCCTCGTATACCTTAAACATTTCCGATGACAGGGGCTGATTGCTTTTTCTGAACATGGGCTAATGATTAGATGGTGGTCACTGGGATCTGTTTGGTGGGAGAAACTAAACCGGAACTATGTACCGGTCCAGTGCACTAAACTAATCTTCGTTCCTCCTTGGGAGGGATTCTCACCTAATTCATCCAGGTCAAGCATAATGGCCAACATTTTTGAAAATGATAAGTCCTTGGACCTTCAGGTAATTTCCTTTTAATATCTTCTTTAGCTTCTTTTTTTAAGACAACTATTTATTGATCATTTAAGCTCTAGTCAGTATATATTATCATAAGAGCGACTGAAACTATGAATAGAAATCTTCTATACCTACTATTCTATGTCACCAATAAGAAACAGTCACTTTGTTAAAAAAGTAAATTAAAAAACAAGTCATTAAAATCTTTAATGAAGTGTATGTTTTTATTGGTAGCAAAGATAATAGAATATAATAGTGGGTATAAAAGATTTCTATTCCTGAACACTTTGGTCTTCAGCAGAAATCGGGGGGATTATGCAACGAGTGATATGAATTGGTTTAAAGTCAGCACATGATGAAACACTAACAGAAAGTTGGTTGATAGCATGCAAAAACCACATTTAAATTAGTTTAAATGCATCTATTGATACCATAAATCTAGTTCTCCTTATCCTTAACATCACCTATATTTCTTTTTGTAGGACAATGTGAGGGATCATGGGGAAAGTTTGAAGCAATTACTTCATAATTTGGACCTCTCTTATCAACTAGAATGGGTTGGTGAACGGAAAGTACTTCTTACAAGGCATGGCCATGATTTGGGCACTTTTCAGCTATAAACATCAACAAGTGCTGATTCTCTGAAATTATAGCTGGAAAATCCAATGATTTCACAATTTTAGTTGAGGCTATATCACGAATTATGCAGCTCGTACTCGCAACCGAAGATTCTTTTTATCTGCTCATGCAACAGGGCTCCGGTTGTTCGTTGTGTTGAGGTACTACTGTTTGGATAGCTTCCCATTACCGATTATGGTCGGATTTAGAGTTTAAGGTTTAGGGTAGTACCCAAAGCTAAATGGGATGTTCTTACTTCTTAATGCAACTTGAATTATATTTGGCTATCTTTTTGGTAAAACACTGAGGAAAAGAAGAATGAGAGAGCTTTACAGTGTAGGAACTGTTAGCAACTTATTTACAGTTAGGGACCAAATATTCAAAAAAAATGGTTTAGTTCAAAATGAATAACTTAGTGATTGAATATTTAGTCACTATCTAGAGATTAAATAGTTTCTAGAAGTTCCTAAAGAATAAGGGGGGAAAGGGTTCAGTCTTTTTTTGTTGTTAATGTATCATTTTAGAAAATTACACACCTCTCCAGAATTATTCATGATAAAGTATTCTTCAATTTTGTAAATGATTTTGGTTTCTGATTTGGTGCTTATAATATAACAGTGAGTTATTCTCTGTTTTTCTGATGATCAAATTGAGATCATGCATAGTTTAATATTGCGGCTTCCTTATGATTAGTCTTTATTGGGTGTGTGGATTAGTGTTTTTTGTGTTAAACTGTTAATCAAGGGTTATTGTTGTTGAATGTGTAAGAAACAACCCTCGTTTTAGTAGTTGAATATTTGAGTCTTACATTTAACAATGTTCATTAAAGCAAACATTGTTCAATACATATTTACATATCAAATTAATAGCACTTGATTCACTGAATATTGTTGATTCTATTTCATCTACCATTAAAATTCCACATATTGGAAAATAGTGAATAAGTTCAAATAGATATATAAGTGGTGAGATCATACATTCAATATTTTAGAATCATTTTATAAGTATGAATTTCATGGCTACTAAACTTTTATATTTAAATAATTACACTCTAAAAATCAACTTGCTGTAAACAAACTATGAAGATATATATGGAAAATATGAAAGATATGCATGTGTGGTGGAGACTTGTTCTTTTTTTAGTGATAAAGTTATTTTCCCATGCAGTTGAGATGGAAAATTCTCTCTTTAGGTTCAAATGCTTTCAGTGTAGGAGCATAAATGTTACTTGTAGCCTTAGAATGGAATTAAAGATGAGAAAAAAAGAGGATGAGAGGGTTTAGAGAGAATTATAGTTTTTTTTTGTATGGTTGTAAATAGTAAAAGAGATGAGAGAATTAAAATTGTGTGGACCCATTATATATTCCTTTTCTTCAACTTTGGTGATAAAGTGGAGAGAAAATAATAATTTTATATAGAGTGTAAAAATTGCCCTTCATTTTTTATCCACTTTTGGTTTCAATTACTATTAACACACATAAGTTTAGTTTAAATATATAAATATTAATTGAAATTATAATAAAAATATTTAATAAAATTAAAGTTTTATTTTTAATTAATAATAAAAGGAAAAATTCTGTATTTTCTTTATTTTTGTAGGTGTTATTGTCATTTGAAGCATAACGTCATTTTTCTCTTCTCACTTCCTATTCAACCAAACAAAAGAGTGAAAGAGAAAATCATCTCTTTCTCTCTATTTTCTTTTCTTCTTCTTTTATATCAAACAATACAAAAATTTACCATATTTCTCTTCTTTCTCTCCGGTCTCTTACTCACCCTTTCTCTTTTCTTATTTTCTTCTAATCAACCAAATACATTTAAAAGACATAAATTATTAGTGAGTGCATGTTATGGACTATGGTGTACGCTCCATCATTTTCCCATTTTTTTCTTTTTTTCTTGCTAAGATCTCCTATAAACCTATGCTTAGGGAAAATAGTATATATATATATATATATATATATATATCATAGTTTGTAATATGGCTATTTCTTTTTTATCAGCAATAGATTGTAACATAGAGTGGCACAAGTGTGTCTGAAAGTAGATTTTCTACCCTCTTTACAACGTTTTATATTTTAGCCTCCGTCAACCAATAATTTTTTAGAGAATGTTAATAAGTACTTTTAAATATATGCTACTCCCATTTGTATTTGTATTTCTTAAGCAAATGATTATGACGCACAAATCTTACTTTTCTTTATTCATAAATAACTAATTCAAATAGTGAGTGAGTGCCTCATTATCTAAGTTTCAAATACTCAGCCATTAAAATTGGATTACGATGATAAAGGTTTATATATTAATATTTATTGTACCACTAGTTATATAAAATTGCACTCATCTTATTTTATTTGTCTTATTTTAATATATTTTGAATCGTTCAATATAATTGATTTCATATTATAGGATTTAATGAAGACCGAAATATTCACTAATCACTACATACAAAGCATAATATTTGAAAGCATGAAAAGAAGGGTGGACACCAATGTGTAGAAAATTTCTTGTTTTAAAGACTTATGATTGATCAAAAAATTATAAATTATTAAATTTTAATATAAACTTATTATGTTTTGAATAATCACAAAATTTTGACACAAATGTGTTATAACAAAATATAAATCCTAAATTACATAGAGGAAAGTCTCACCAAAACTTTGATCCACAAAACTGCAAGAAATTCTGACAAGTTTCTATAGCACAATTAATGCATATTCTAAGAAGGATATTAATTAAATATCAATTTTAACAAACTTAGAAAAATTCTAAATCACTAATTTCACATTAACAATAGAAATTAAAACCTAGGTGCATTAATAATGTTCTGTAATCATACAGCCATATATCTAACTCAAATTGCTATCCAACCATAACCTAATTCAGCCTCATCCAACAACTCAACAAAATCTTCTTCTTTCTTCAAGCCCTTACTTTGTTCCACACTTTTCACCATCTCAACTTCATCAAAAGCTATCCTTGGAGATAGAATCACTAGTGTAGAGTAATTACTTTCTCTGATGCTTTAAGTACTTTGAATTCTTTGGGTTCTTTGGGGATAGGTGATGAACTTGTGAGGGTAGAAAGAGGGTGCAAAACTGGGTAGAAAGGTTTGTAAAGGTGTTCCAATTCATCAAGGAAAAGAGGGTTTTGGTTAGATGTCAACTAAGGGTGCCTTATATATATTTTGAATGGAATTCATCTTCAGTACTCGACTCTCCAATATTTGAATGGAAGGATGATATAATTTTACAATGTTTTACTTTTTTTAATTTAAAAATAAAGAAAAATCTATACCTTAAATTTATTTTGGTGCCATATATTATCATCCTTGTTCGGTACTCGAGAGAATATGCAATTATATATTTTATTGATGAGATAAAATGTGAATGGTGGTTGGTTATAATAGAGAGGAAGTTTATATTATGAGATAATGATTTCAAATCAGTAGAAGATTATTTTGGTAAGATTTTATTTACTCCAATTTGAGATCAATGTGTGAAGGGAAAAATAAAAAAATTCTATTATTATAAAACATGTTACTCTGATGACAATCTCACTTATCAAGAAAATAAAATGTAAAATTATCTAATTTAATCATTGAATAAATTTACATTTTTCAATCATTCAAGTGAAAACTATATAGAGTAATACACATTATCACTACATATTATCTCAATGCTTATAGGCTATGAATATCCACTTTTCTTCAAAGTTTTAACCTCAAACTAGTAGTTGCATTTCAAATAATTGAGTTGACTAACTATAAAGTCAAAATGGAATGGCAAGTGGGGAAATGGGAAACAAAAAAATTTCAACAATTCAATGCTAATAATTCCTTTTATATATTGTTCATCTTTTCCTTTTGCTAAGTTTATAGGAGACTATATATGAAAGCTAATAAGACAATTGATTCAATCATGCAGTTATGCAAATACACTATAATTGGTTGGAGAATCTCACACTTAAGGGGCCAATAATTTGGAATTTAGTATTATACAAAGTTAAGTCTTTGTACCATCATTGTGAGGACATGCATGAGATTGAGTTGGAATCTTATCTTATCCAAATTAATCATTCCAAAAAAACATTTTTTTAATCGTTCCTCTCACATTTATAATTTCTTCTACCTACTGATTTTTTTTGTTGTAATTTTCGAGATTGTATTACATTTATTATGTAATTGATTTTTTTTTAATATTAAAGGATTCTGTATAAATATTTGTTGTAAAAAACAATTTAATCAAAATCACTGATTTCAGATACCGGGGTATATATATAGCATATTCAACCAATTTTTCGTGTTTATATATATATATATATATATATATATATGTTTACAATAAAGTATCATTACTTTGTATTATAAGCTATTGCAAAGTTCTCGTATAGAAATATACAAATAATTTTTATCGCATTTTAGTTTGAGTTTTGAGGTGAGGTCCGGTCTGGTTGGGTGGAAAGTCTTCCTGAATGCTACCTGAGATCTTTCTCATGGAAAAGTTAATATATGAGGAAGATGAGATAATAGAGAATGCAATAGTAAAAAGTGAGAGAAAGTTAAGATCTTGATTAACTTCCTTATGGTAGAGAATCCCTTATTTATAGCGGAGAGGTACATGGAATAATCCCTAGCAAATGTTGTTGGTTTGACCAACCAACTGGCCTTGTCGAGCTTGTTCCAAACAAGTAGAGGTTGTTTTACCCGTGTTGTACGACTATGATAGGTCCGTACTCCACGAATAGTTGACTTACAACATGTGATAGACTAAGTAGCCGTTTTCTACGTATGTCCTTGTTGCCTAGCAGAAAGTGATGCAGCTTGTGGGAAATGTTTGTTCTCATCAAGTAATATGATAGTCTTGTATAGGCGACATGACTACTGATAGATGGCAAAAGTGGTCCTTGTACTTAGGGACATGGTATGTGGTTAACCACACAGCCTAGACTTATTTGAAAAAAATATATGTTACATATAGAGAAAAATGTGTATACTAATGATATATGAGTTTTATACAATGTTATTGCATTATTCACCATCCATATTTAATCATTATCGACTCTTCAAAAAAAGTTATTCAGATGAATGGTGAATCATATATAAATTGTGTATAAATGTTTACACTAATATATATATTTCACTCTTATTTATAACTCCACAAACCCAAAATTTATTCTTTTGTAAATGACATGACATGCTTCAATTTTATAATATTATGAATATGCAACTTAAGAAACTTCATTTTTGTTTCTCCGAGACAAATACTCATTTGCTTCTTTGTATGTCTTGTTTGAGTCTAGCCGATTTCTTTTCTATTTTTGATTTGACAAATATGATTGAATTTGTAAAACTTTATCCACATAATTTTTTCCAATTAATGTGTTGATGTTTGATAATCAACTTGAGACTACATCATTAATATGAATAACAATGTTGGACTTACTTCTTTGAAAGGAATCAGTAATTTATAAGATAAGTTGGTTGAAAGTGAAAAACACAGTGTTTATCCATTAATTTATTTTCTTTTGAAGTTAGCAATATAAGTATAAAAAGAGTTTTTCAACTATGAAAATTGTAAAAAATAGATTACATAATCGAATGAAAGATATGATGAATGACTATATTGTGATTTATATGGTTCAACAACATTAACAATAATGGATCATTCAACGATTTCAAATTATGAAATCACATAGAAATTAATTATAAAATATATAATTTATTTGACTAAATATATTTACATTTCGCAATTCTAAATTAATATTTTCATTGTTTTATAATTAATAATATTTGTTATTTTCATTTTTATCACATATTATACATCTTGCCTCTGCATCCGAGATACTTCAATATCTGCCTACATTACTTATATAGGTACTTTCGTGAAACAATTGTGTCAATTTAAATTAGAACCAGGTGCTGCCATAGATTCATATCTGATTTTTTATTCTAAATATTGAAGAATGAAACCAGAATAGTCTACTAAAGTATAGTGTGATAGGGGTTTAACTTAACCTATCTTGGGCTTTATCCACCTAATGCATATCAAACTGAACTGAAGTAATGTAATATGATTAGTGGAATAATCACTAGAATATAAACCAATTGGGATTGTAGGCGGGTTGGAAACTAAAATTGAATCGAATCAGATCTCAATTTGGTTCAACTTGATAAAGATTTGTTTAACTTAAAACACGACTAGAGTTTGAAACAAGTATGTTTCCATTTTGAATTTGGTTTGATTAAAACTTGCAAATTATTCGATTTGACTTGTCACTCGAATTGATTTGGTATGTCAAGACCTTGCAAACTTTGTAGTTCAACTCATCAATTCGAATAATGATTATCTATTTGGTATATATAAAATTAAATATATCATCATACACATTATATTATATTATATTATATCCTTATTAACATATTAAATATAATTCTTTTTGAAATCATTTAATTTGATAAGTGAAATATATTTTTGTTGATGAATCTATTTCAACATTTGATATATCAATGCAAATACTATTTTTTTCATACATGTATTTTTCAATGGAGACTAGTGGCAGATTTAAGGATAATAAGAAGTAAGTTACATCGAACAATCTAATTGAGTGGGATGAGTAAATTTTTTATACAATTGGTAGTGCAAAATATTAAATATAATATCAACGTGGTTCCGCCATTGCCAGACACGTGTTTGTCTTTTCTTTGCAGCATGTTTTCCATTAAGCAAACACTATTTTGAACATCTGCTATCACATAAAAGTGTATCACTTCATATACCATTATTTATGATCGGTCAGAAAAATACTTAATCATTACTTTTTAAACTTCAATACATTTTTTACAACCAATCACAAGCAGTATCACATAAAATGACACACTTTATAGTTCAACAATGTACTCCCCTATTTTCCTAGAGACATAGGTTGATTTTTTTGTGTGAAACCAAATATCACTATATTTTATGAGTAAAAAAAAAATATTTTTTAAAGTATATGACTATAAGCTCTCAATAAATATCGTTTTCATAAATTAAACATTTAACTTGATATAGTACCTAATAATCAATTAAAATCTTATATTACTAGTTCAATCCTTAGTACATGAGTTCAAAAATTGACATAACAATCATATTCCAGGCCCTCGATTAATTAAAAACATCGAAAACAAATGCTTTCAACTGAAATATTAAGATTTCAATTTCAAACTATCTAAAGTAGTATTAATAATGTTTGACTCAATAAAACACCACGTGGCCTATAAATTTTCAACCCAAGACTTCATGACTAAACCCTTTTTGGTGAATGAAGGGGACAATAAAGCCATCATCATGAAAGAAAGAAGGGAGGTTACGTAATTAATCAAAGCCTTGGACAAGAAGAGTTTGGCCATTTAGCAATTAGCAAAGGTTGGCTGAAAAAAAAACCCAAATACATACACAAACTATGAAGGCTTTACGGACAACACAATAATCTAGTTATATAAGATTTCATTATATCCTCAGAATAATCAAATTGTCAAAAATTTGATTTATGTGAGTACACTTATTGAAAGAGAAAATCACGAACTCCAAAATAAATTAGTTCATTTCCTAAAAGAATTAAATAATTCTCATAGGAGAGGCATACCCTTCTCAGTTAGGGCCACCCATGTGCAAATACTATCTCATTATAAGATTTATTGGGGATACTAGTATTAGTTCCTGAAAGCAAGTATTTATATGATATGATTTCACTTTTTTTAAATTCCACTCTTGCATTTAAACTCAAATAGATGTTCATAATGCAATTTGTTGTACATTTATATAAATATATTTGCCCATCCATATGTTATGTTTTATTAAATTAAAATTTGTCTATTAACATTCGTTTGTATTCAACCAACATATGTTATATTTTCAATAATTTCACTCTTATTTGTGGATTACTTTTTGTCCTTTGAAGTATATTATTTTAAATTCAACCAAAATGTCAAGAGTTAGATTTCTGATAACAATATTTATTGAGAGAAGCAACCACACATCTCAAAAAATTAGTTTCTTACAAAAAAGATGAAAAAATATACTTGATAATACAAAAAAAAACTAAACAAATGAGTAAAGAGAATACATATTTCTCTTGGTTTTATCAAACGTTAGGAAAAATATACTTTATTTCTGACATTTCAGTTTCTCCCAATATCTTACTTAACTAATTCTTCCTTCTCATTTTCTTCTATAAATCCAAATGAAAAAAAAGATAATTGTAATACAATTAAAATACCTAAAACGTTTAATCTATGTGTCATATGCACCATGCATGTACCAGAGGGGACCATAATTAATATGGGAAGTCTGCTTACATATATGACCAAATAGGGACATTATTTGTTATTTTAGGATTTTTCTTATTTCAAAATTAGTATTGTCTTATAATTTTTATTAAATTAAAATTTGGATATTTATTTATATTAAAAAATAGTTATTTTTAATTTTGCCTAACGTGTATTAGATTTCCACCCCTTATTCATTTTTATGCTTCGATCCCTGATATATATACTATGAGTAATATCTTTAAATTATTTATTAATGGATTTTTTAAAGTGTCCATCAGATCATGTATTAAGAATACTTAAGAAAGTAAGCTTACAAAGGAAAAGTGTTTGTTTTATGATTTGGAATGTAATCATATTTTTAGTTTTCCAATAAATATTTACTGTCGTTGGTAACCTTTTTGTGTCATGCGGACACAATAAATAACCTCATTTATGAATTAGATAGTATTAAATATATTTTGTTCTTATATTTTATTCATCAGTTGTATTAACAAGTATCATTTTCACATTGTTTAAGAATATCATTATCAATTTGAGTCATGTCTATGGGCTTGTCCATCCACATACATTTTAAACAGTTGGGCATGACGACCCATGAACATTGATGAATACTACAATAAAAAATTTGATGGAGTAAGTGTGATAAGAGTAATTCATGTTCTCACCACTTGAATATAATATGGTAATTTTCCAAAATATAATATCTTATCAATTAATTGCATATCCAGTTTATGCAAATAAAGTGTTATGTTTTGTGTTTTGAATCTTACTATCACTGTACCTATGTAATCTCAAGTACGATAATATGAATATTATAATGTTTAAGCAGTGAAATACAAAATAAACGACAATATATAATATCTTGCAATGTTCCATGTATTAAATAATTTTTAGTTTTTTTTTTAATTTAGGGCGACTCGCAAGCCCTGCTCATGTTTATAATATCTTGCAATGATATTTCATACCCTATTTAAATACGAATATGCCCTTACCCACCCTAATTTTGGTGGACATGAGAAGTATTTGCCAATACTATTTAAGAATTATAAAATGAACAAGTAAATATTTGAAAATCAAGTTCAGAAAACTAATATTATTAAACCAAATCGAAAATTATGAAAAAAAGAAAAGAAAAATCGTTCAGCAAATAAAAGAGCAAAGTAAAACTGATAAATAATATAATAATAACAATTAAGCAATTAGAATATACATTCCCAATATATATTTTTTCTTCACATTTATAATCACTACGGACCTAGTCATACATTGAATGATACAAGATCTTTTTATTATTTCATATAAAGGATATAAGACTGATTGATATTCTAATTACTTTTACTTTGACCATGTTTATCAAAATAAAAATATCAAATTTACAATAATTATACTATACATGAAAATTAAACTAAAAAATTACAGCCAAAATACATATATACTCACAAACATGTTTTATATTTAATAATAAGACTCTTTCTATTTGATATTTTTGATGTTCTCATTTATCTTTTTCAAGCTTTCCAATATTCATCTTTCTTATAAGACATTAGTATAGTAATATAAGATCTTGTTAAATTCCTAAAATGACCAAAATATTAAATTCATTAGAATGACATTTGTTGGAAGGGGGTAATCATATACCCATGAATAGATTAATTTCTTAACAAAATGTTAGAGGATAATTTTGCTAGTATAAATGAAAATAGGTTACTATAGTTAAATTATGTTAAATTTTTATATGGTTAATAATAATTATTTGCATAACCTTAAAGCTAAATTTGAAGGAGACATGTTGTAATTGTATGAGTCATTGGCATTTCCTTTATTTTGCTTATATCACGTTTTCAACATGGTCACGGTTATAGGTTTGGTGGCACCCAAGTAAATGCAGTCAAATCCAGGAATATGCATAAATGGTTAAGCACAACAAATTTAGTTTTAGGGTTATGGAAAGAGCTGAAAATCACCAACAATTAAGCCACATCTTAAATTAAACTCTTAAGGATCAATTAAGCCACATCTTAAATTAAACTCTTAAGGATCGGTTTGTGAGTTAAATTTTAAAGAAAAATAGAAAAAAATGAAGGCTTAAGAACTATAAAATACATTTGTAAGATAACTCTTCTTCTCCTTCAAAGCTTTAGAGTTTGTATGCGAGAGAATAAAAAGAAATAAAGAATTGAGAGTCATGAAATATATTGGTGAGATGAATCTGAAGTCTTCCATTCATCTCCAAAACTTATCTTAAAAGTTTTGTTGCTTATAAGCCCCAACCCTAATTTAAACTTTTTAATGTGAGAGTTTCCATTATCGGTCACATTTGACTATACTTAACAATGTTATAGTAATTGTTCAAACTTGCTATCTGCGTCTTACCTTGTGAAAGTTGACTGAAAAACATTTATTGCTGGAATCGAATATTATAGATATGTAGAATGAGAAAGATTATCCATATTTTGAACGTGAGAAAAAATATAGGCAATAATAATATAAAAGGTAAAAAATATATTAAATAAATATAAATTTTTATATTAATAGTGTGTAGATATTATCACATTTTAACGAATACATTTCTTATTTTAAGTTCGTTAGTGAAAATTGGTATTTCCCCTAGCATGATTTTGATCATATATCATTTTAATAACAAAATACACCAATTCAAACATATACACAGTCTAGAATCATGAATCCTGCAATAATCACATGTTTATATGCATTTTATATATATATTTTTTTTGTTGGTTGTTTGAACTATGAAGTTCATGAACCACACTCATTTGATTTGAAAGTTTCAAAAGTTAACAAAATTTCCAGTGGTTCAACTATTCCCTTTTTCTTATGGGTAATTTTTTTATCAGCTCCTTATGGGTATTATTAGGATAAAATATTCATTTCTTATATTTTAATTTGCATTCACTTGTACCTACAATATGTATACTTTTTGGTGACATAAAAATTTGAGTTTTAATTCATATAAAATACTTGTATGTGCATAATATTTTGACATATAAATATAGTTTTTAATTCATAAAATTATATATAGTACTCTTACAATTGAATCACAAAAATACTGAAACTATTCCTAGCTATCACCCTCCTGTGTTTTTATTTTTTATTTTTTATTGAAAACACACACATATAGTCTAAATTATATGTATCTTCCACTAAGAAGAGGAAGTCCTGCTTGAATCAGAATGAACTATCATGTTGGGCAAAATTATTTCTGCCATTATATATTTATTGGAGGAGTAATAATATACTAAACATTTTTTAAAATTAATATACATCTATTTAAAATAATTAGTTTATCATTCACCATATAAGTATATAATTTAATTTCTTGAGTGTAGTTTCTATGAAATGTAAGCATAGAAATTTATACACATTCGGTGCATAATTCATTATTCATTTTTATTACTTTTTTGAAGAATCAATAGTGATAAACATGAATAGTGAATGATACAGTAACAATGTATAGAATTCATATATTGTCCGTACATACATTTAATAATGCATTCACAATGAAAAAAAAAATTCTATTTTTTCTTTATTTTGTATATTTATAAGAAAAAAACTTATTGAAATGTACATTTTCCTTATTGGAGTGGTCCTCTCAACGCCTTCCCTTGCCGACCAAAGAAGTGTCACTCGAAGACAACACGTTTGTTCCACACTAACAAGTCATATTGCAACAAATTTGGTAGCATTATTCCATAGATGTATCAAAAAGTTTGGTTATTTGATTAGGTATATACTTTATAAATAAAATAAAATAAAACATGATGTAAAATAAAAAAGAGTAGAACATGTAATCATTGAGAATATAGAATAAAATCTGTTGATGATTATTCTAACTTAATACCTTGTATCCCATAGAGAAATACATGTGTTTTTAATTTATTAATATAAAGAAAATAGAACTTTTATTTGAGTGGTCCTTAGTCTTCACTCCTCACTCATTTCCCTTGAAGATCAAAGCTATCTCGCCCAACGACAACGTGTTTGTTCCACACTAACAAGTGTGATGAAATTGCAGCAATTATAGTAGAGCATGTGATAGGTATTCTAGAAAAGGGTGAATTTTGTTTTATATTTGATATACTTTAAAAATAAAATAGAATAGGATATAAAATAAGAAAAGTATAACATTTTATTTCACTGAAAAAGATGGAACAAAAATTAACATAATAAAACTTATTTTTTTATACTATTAAGGGTATTTCATCACCTTTTTAAGTAAAGAATTAACCTCTTTTAGAGTTCGTGACTGTCACTCTTAACAAGTGTCAGCTCCTAGGAATCGTACTAATAGATCTTACTTTAATCATGTAGTACCCCCTAATAATTTTTTGATGTTTAAAATTATGCATATAGTTTAAGAAATCACTAAATGATATGGAAATGTGATATAACTTTACTACAATAACCCCATTTAAGTCAATATTAAAAACTAAATTAAAAATCAAAGAAATAAGGGTTAAAACGGAATAATAAATTAGGATATAAAAAAAATATATTGAAAAATAAAAATTAAAAAAACATATGTACCGAAACATTTTGTAAATACCTCAAACTAGGGATGACAAAAATGTCTGTCCCATAGGTACCAGCTAAAATACCTGCAACGAATACTCGTAAAAGTAACTTATTATGTTAATTAAATTTATTATGTCTACCCGCATATTTATAAATTTATTTTTTAATTAAATAATTTATATATATAACATTATTAATATTATTTTATAATCATATATTATCTGTTTTTGTATTATGTTATAATGAAATTTAGTGATTGAAATATATGATAAATTTAATAAGTATATAAAATTTATTATTTAGGTAATAATTATTTTATATGTATAAATTATTATAAAATATATAAATATATATTGAAACTTAAAAACTTATGGGGTACTTGCAAGTACCCGCTATCCATGCGAATACCCATAACATAGATAGTGTGAGTATGAGTATGGAAAATCACTACTTGTATCCGTTCTACCCTATTCTCTTCCTACCTCAAACTCAAACGTTAGTACGTTACCAAACTTCTCATTTCGCAAGTTTGGATTTAATGGTAACAGAAAATGTAGGTAAAGGGGACCAAAGAGTAAAGACTTGATACATTGATAGTTACTACTTACTAACGTTGATACTCACTTACCGTGTTAATGGTATAATTTATTTCTCTTAATAACTTTTTTTGTTCAATTAATACCCTTAATACAATCTTAGTCCTAGTTTCTATTTTAATGGAGAGATTAATGATGAGAAATTCAACACAATAACAATGTAAACTCTAACAAAGTATATGCAGTGGATAATAATTTCCACAACTTGCTAGAATCTATGATGAGCAATATCAAATAATGAGTAACACACAAAGGACACTGAAATTTTAACGTGGAAAACCTTTCGAAAGTGAGAAGTAAAAACCACGGGCACAAGCCAGTCAATCAAGCTCCACTATAACCAAAATAGGAATACAAGAGTGTCTCCAAAATACAGCACAAAATGTGCTCAACAATACAGCTTACAACAGAGCAACAAGTTTGAAAATGAGAACAAGAAAAACCAAACAAAAACCAAGAACACAGCTGCTATAACAACTCAATTTCTACCACCTCAGACATCGTTTCACCGATCCAACTGTTCCAAATGAAGTACTATAAGTTGTGAACCTGCTTTCCAAATTGCAGCTCGATCCAACGGTGAACGAAGACGCAGTCGCAAGTTTCCCAAGGCTGCTCGAAGTTCCTACATGTTGAGTTTTCTTATCTTCTTTCACACTTCTCAATTGCCTCTTTTTACATAAATTGCCTTCACCCTCTTGCCATATTTGACCCCTATCTATTAGATTAAGTGGGAGAAGTGGGCTTTGCCCAAATAGGTCTTTCTCCACATAGGAAGGGAGCCCAAACCCAACATATCTCCCCCTCACAACTATGTGGAGAGAATCGTCAAACCGACGATCTCACAACAAGTTTCAAACTTCAACCTTGATAAGGCTTTAGTCATCATATCAGCACCATTATCATCTGTATGAACCTTAACAAATTTCAAAAATCTAGCATCCAAAACATCACGTATCCAATGATACCTCACATCAATGTGTTTGGACCTAGAATGAAAAGTTGAATTCTTCCCAAGATGAATGACACTTTGACTATCATAAAATAACAAGTATTTGTCTTGGACAAAACCGAGCTCCTACAAGAATTTTTTCACCCAAAGCAACTCTTTGCATGCTTCTATAATGTCAATAAACTCTACCTCAGTAGTGGACAACGCAACACACTTTTGCAACATGGATTGCCAGGCTACGACTCCCCTTGCAAACTTAATCAAGTAACCTAAAGTAGACTTTCTGGAATCAATGTCTCCATCCATATTAGAATCAGTATAACCCACAAGAGTAGGTTTATCACCTCCAAAACAAAGCCTCAGACTAGCAGTACCATAAAGATACATCAAAATCTATTTCACAGCATTCCAATGCTCTCTACCTGGATTTGACAGAAATCTACTAATTGTACCAACAACATATGCAATATCTGGTCTTGTACACACCATTGCATACATCAAACTTCCCACAGTAGATGCATAAGGAACTCATTGCATATTTGATTTTTCAGCTTTATTTGAAGGACACTGTTTAGCACTCAACTTAAAATGAGTAGCAAGAGGAGTGCTTACCGCCTTAGCATTTTCCATCTGGAACTTCTGTGCACTCTCTTAATATAGTGTTCTTGTGACAGCCAAAGTTTATTTTCTTGCCTATCTCGCATGATTCTTATACAAAGAATCTGCTTAGCAGCTCCCATGTCTTTCATGGCAAATGACTTGCCTAGTTGCTTCTTTAATCTGTCAATCATGGAAATATTTTTCCCAACAATAAGCATGTCAATAACAGGATGATAAAATCACCATCAACAAACTTTCTAATGAAGACACAATGATCAGAAATAGTCTTCTTGTAGCCTCGCTCACACATAACAGACTCAAACTTCTTGTACCATTGTTGTGGAGCCTACTTCAAACCATATAGACTCTTTCTCAGCCTACACACATAGTCTTCTTTCGCTTCTACAAGAAAACCATCAGGTTATTACATATAAATCTCTTCTTTCAAATCACCATGAACGAAAGCAGTTTTTACATGCATTTGTTCTACCTCCAAATCAAGAGTAGCAGCCAAACTCAATACAATTCTAATGGATGACATCTTCACCACAAGAGAAAAAATCTCACTAAAATCAACACCTTTCTCTGTCTAAAACCTTTAACCACCAATCTTCTAAATTTACACCTTGGAGATGTAGAATTACTTTCTTACTTTACCCTATAAATCCACCTGCTTTCCAAAACCTTATTCCCTTTTGGCAGTTTGACCAAATCAAAAGTGTGATTATCATGCAAGGACTTCATTTCCTCTTACATTGCATCCAACCACTTCTTATTTTCTTCATTCTCTATGGCATCATGATAATATTCAGGTTCTCATCCGTTTGTCACAACAACATAATCATAAGAAGGGTATATGGTAGATGGTTTCCTCTACCTATTAGACATCCGAAGTTGAACTTGAGGTGGTTCAGAAGCATCACCAAGATTCTCATCTTGTGACATCTTATGTTCATCTTCACCAATATCAATGGGAAAATATAAATCATCTCAAAGCTGTTGATCACCAACATAATCATGTTGCTCACCATTTTGAACGTTATTCTTAAATGTATCCAAATCATGTATATGCGTCCAAAATGGATCAATATCAGACAATCTACTATCTTCCTCGGGTGTAGTCTTCTTCATCTTATCAATGTCTTCAATGGTTTGATCTTCCATGAACTTCACATCACGGCTTCTAACAACCTTTTTTCTCAACAGGATTATATAACCTGTAGCCACATTCATCTTCACCATAACCGATAAAGATGCATTGTCGTGTCTTCGCATCCAACTTGGACCTTTCATCCTTTGGAACATGCACAAATGTCTTGCAACCGAAGACTCGTAAATGATCACACCTGACATTCTTGCCAAACCAAATCTTGTCTGACACCTCAACATTTAGAGCAACTGCATGACTAAGATTAATAACATGCACTGTCGTGTACAAAGCCTCACCCCAGAAATGTTTAGGTAATTTTGCTTCAGAAAGAATACATCTAACTCTTTCAACCAAAGTCTTGTTCATCCTCTCCGCTAAGCCATTAAGCTGAGGAGTCTTAGGAGGAACTTTTTCATGTCTAATACCTTGCTGCTTGCAGTAAATGTCAAACAGTCCACAATACTCACCATCGTTATCAGTACGAATGCATTTCAGCTTCTTGCTAGAATGTCTCTTAACCAAAACATGAAATTGTTTGAAATTTTCAAGCACTTGGTCCTTTGTCTTCAAAGCCTAGACCCAAAGCTTTCTTGAACAATCATCAATAAAAGTAACAAAGTAAAGTGCACCGCCAAATGACTTTACCTTCAATGGACCACAAACATCTGTATGCACCAATTCAAGCAACTCTGACTTCCTTGAAGGGGGATGCTTCTTAAAGGATACTCTGGTCTGCTTACCAGTCATGCAATGAGAACATTTCTCCAACTCTGCACTCTTCAATCCTGGAAGTACATCTTTTTTGGCTAGACAATTCAACCCTTTTCACTGATATGGCTGAGTCTGCGGTGTCACAAAGAAGCTTCCATATCCATGGCATTCATACTTTCTTTAGAAACCAAAGCTTGTGTCCAATACAATTTAGAAATTTTCTCCCCTCTGGCCACAACCAAGTTACCTATAGTGAGTTTCCATTTTCCAGAACCGAAGTGATTTTCATAACCACCATCATCAAGCATATGCACAAAGATCAAATTGAAACGAACATCTGGAGCATGTTTAACTCCTCTCAAAAACAACTGCACTCCCATGTTGGTATGCAAACAAATATCACCAATAGCAACTGCCTTTGACACACCATCATTACCCATCTTCAACACTCCAAAATCACTAGAAATGTAAGATGTGAAGAACTACTTCCTTGGTGTAACATGCAGTGTAGCACCACTATCAATTATCCACATACTCTCATATGATATAATATTAACCAAATCATGGTCACGAAGAATAATAAGATCATCACAAGTAGCAGTAGTAACACGATCATCATCACCGTGATTCTTCTCGTTCTGTTTGCCCTTCTTGTCTTTGTTCTCCATTTTCCATTGAAAACAATTCTTTTGTATGTGACCTGCTTTGTGACAATAGTGACATTCCATATTCTTGTATCTGGACTTGGACTTACTTCTGCCCTTTTCTCTATCACCTTTCGGTTCCTTTCTATGACTTCTCCCCCTATTTTCAATGACAAACACCTTAGAATGAGATGAAGTACCATGTGTCTTCCTTCTCATCTCCTCATTAAGAATACTTCCTTTTATACTCTCCAAAGAGACAATACCATCAGGGGATGAATTTGTAACTGAAACTCGAAATGTTTCCCAAGAATCTGGTAGAGTATTCAGTAGCCATAGTCCCAACACTTCATCATCAAACTTGATACCCATTCCTGATAATTGATCAAGGACCCCTTGAAAATCATTCAAGTGATATGAAATAGAAGTTCTCTCATTGTACCTCAAATTCATCAAGGAATTCAACAAGTATAATTTATTATTCCCCGATTTAGAAGCATACAAGGATTCAATTTTGTTCCATAAAGATTTTGCATTTTTCTCATTAGCAATGTGATTGTAGACATTGTCTTCTACATATTGCCGTATGAAACCATAAACTTGTTGATGTTGAAAACTCCAATCTTCATCAGACTTGGACTCTGGCTTCTCAGTAGCAAACATAGGAATATGCAAATTCTTCACAAAGAATAAATCTTTCATTTTTCCTTTCCACAAGTGAGAGTTAGTGTCATTCAAACATATCATTCTATGTGTATTTGCCTCCATCATTCAAACAAATCAAATAACCTCAAATCCCAAAGAGCTCTGATGCCACTCTGATGGGAAATTTAACACAATAACAATGTAAACTCTAACAGAGTATATGCATCGGATAATAATTTCCCCAACTTGCTAGAATCTATGAGGAGCAATATCAAACAATGCAGTAACACACAAGGGACACCAGAATTTTAACGTGGAAAACTTCCCAAAGTGAGAAGTAAAAACCACGGGCACAAGCCAGTCAATCAAGCTCCATTACAATAAAAATAGGAATACAATAGTGTCTCTAAAATACAGCACAAAACGTGCTCAACAATACAACATACAACAGAGCAACAAACTTGAAAATGAGAACAAGAAAAACTAGAAACACAGCTGCTGTAACAACTCGATTTCTACCACCCGGACGTCGTCTCACCGATCCAACCGTGAAGAATGAAGTACTATAATTTGTGAACCCACTGTCCAAATTTTAGCCTTATCCAACGATGAATGAAATCGCAGTCGCGAGTTTCCCATGGCTGCTCGGAGTTCCTGCGGGTTGAGTTTTCTTATCTTATGTCACACTTTTCAATTGCCTCTTTTTGCATAAATTGCCTTCACACTCTTGCCACATCTTACCCCTATCTATTAGATTAAGTGAGACAAGTTGGATTTGTCCAACTGGATCTTCTTTCTCCATATAGGAAAGGAGCTCAAACCCAACAATTAAATCAACACAGTCCCCTCAGATCTTACTTGCCAAAACTAGTATGCACTTCTACAAAAAAAAAATGAATTTTTGAAAACTTCTAATTAAATAAAGTATGGTGATTTGTTATGAAAATAAATCTCATTCTTATTGAAGTGTCGTGGATATGTATTTATACAAGATGAAGTGGTTACCCAACTTTACTTGCTTCATAAGTAAGCATAAGTCACCTTTCTAAATTTGAAAAATTAGCTAGAAATACCCAACAAACTTAACCAACTTTGTCCAAGGAATCATTCTAGAACATCCTAGACTGTAAGCACATTCTATTTATTTAGAACAATCACTAAAGATGCCATAATAGTTTCTAATGTGCCAAGTACTCTAGCCAGTCCTCGTGCCTTATGTGTCTCGATCAGAACTCTTACGCCATAGTCAAAACTGATATGCCACGGTCAAGACTCATGTACCACGACCATGGTCAGGACTCATGTACCATGGTCACGTCTCATGTGCCATGGTCAGGACTCATGTGCCAAGACGCCTTGGTGATATGCCAAGACTATGCGCCAAGGTGATGTGCCTCTGCTATACCTCTTGTTGATCCTAGATTATTTTTGAACCTTGATCTTTGTCTATCTTTAATATAAACAGTAAAATTTACTTAGTTGTGATGTTATTTTATTTATATGCATTTATTTCTTGGTTTTAATTTTTGTTATTACAATTGTGAATTCTGAATTAAGACATTTATACTTTAATTCTCATAGTTTAATGAGTCAACTTGGATACTCTCCAATTAATAAATTATTCTTTAATTGCTCAATCTTGTGTTAAATATGTTAGTTCATATAATAACCAATGTTTTTTCTATATCACTAAAAGTATCATTTTACTCTATAGGTAAGGAATTAATCATTTCGAAATGTATAACTGTTGTTTCTAGTACTCCTAGAAATCTATAATAACTAGACTTCATTGCAAGACCAAGAATGCCACTCTCCAACAATCTTGATCAATCTTCATTTTGACCAATCTTATATTTAAGGTCAAATGTGATAGGAGTTGACCAATTTCATATGACTAATCTAGAGAGAGCAATTGACAAAAGAGGGATAGAGAGGAAAATTTATCGGACAAGATTCAAAGGAATTAAATTGGAATTGAATGAACTACATTTCAATTGTATTATAAAAGCCTTCCATTATATAAAATATAGAACCCTCTTCACAGTTCTTTTAGATCCCTTAATTTTCTTGCAAAATCATATTGAAAATTCATTTTACTAGAAAGATTTCAAAAGAAACATAAGTATAGAAAAATTTAATTAATATCTATATACTTTCAATAGAAACTTATATATCATCCACTATTTTTATCCATTAATCTTATTTAAAAGTCAATAGTAATGGAGCTATAAATAATAAATAATAACTTCACAGTATACGCATAAATATTGAACTCAATATGGAATCAACAATAAATTAATTGTTGTATAGATTATTCTTTCATCACCCGGTGATGAATAATCTTACAAAATATAGATTACTCCTAAATCAATGTGGGAGAAGTTAATTCATTTTTAATTGCCTATTAACGTTCGTTTCTAGGCAATCATGATTAGATTGTTAATTTTTTAAAATCATGATTGCTTAATAAAAAGTATAGATAAAGAAATAATTTTTTTAACAATTTCACCCTTATTTTAGGATTATTTTTACCCTTTTGAAGAATTAATAATTTGTTTTTATCACTTCATATCAAACTAAATAAAAAAGTATCAGTGGACGTTAGTTCAAGTGGTACATGCTTGATTTCCCTTAAGCAAAGTCTTGAGTTTAAGTCTTGTGGATGGAAAAAATATCTGCTGGGAGAGTTAACTCCACATACCTATGGATATTCCTGACTCGGATAGGATTACCTCCAGTGCGAGGATACTTGTAGGAAACTAAATAAAAAAGTAAGAGAAAAAAACATTTTTATCTTCTTTTCTTTCCTACTTCTCTTCTTTCACATAGAAAAAATGTACTTTATTTCACACAATTCTCTTTTAATTCTCCTCATTTCTGTTTCTCCCTACTTTTTTATTCACCTTTTTTCTCTCCTCATTTTCTTCTATAAACCAACCAAAACATAATTGTGATACAATTAGAATACTCAAAACGTTTAATCTCCGTGTCATAATCGTCATGCATATACCCGAGGGACCATAATTAATATGGTGAGTCTGCTCCGAATATACAGATATGGCCAAAATTGAGAAATTATTTGTTATTTTGGGATTTTTCCTAATTTCAAAAGAGAAAAAGATGTATACTGATATACACTATCATTGTATCATTCACCATTAATGTTTAATTATTGTTGACTTTTAAAAAAAAATAATTCAAATGAAGGATGAGTGATATAATATGCATGTGTATAAATCTTTACACGGTTAGTATATAGATTTTATACTCATTTCAAAATTGTTATTGTTTTAAAATTTTAAGACTTGGTGTAACTTTTTCTCTCTCTCTCAATTCTATATCCATTCAATAACTCTATCTACCATATAAATTAATTATATTCTACCTTTTTCTTCTTAATCTTAAGAAATGAATATGAATGTTTTATCCAAAATACTCATTAATAATCTCTTAATATGTCTATATTAATAAGTTGTCAGATGTGACATAGAAATATGTTATTTGTCATTATTAATAGTATTAGATTATATTAGCAAGAACAAAATATTTCAAAACTAAATTCTATCAACTAACTAATTGTTAATATTATTTATTAATATAAAAGTATAAATAGATTAATATAATAGTATAAATAAATTCTATTACCAATACCTTTTTCGTGTATAAGGATCGCAAGAGGTATAAAAAATTAATGTTTAATATATGAGTAATTATTTAACACAAATATCTATCTTTTTATTTAATATGAATGCATATTTTATACCAAAAAAAATATGTCATTTCTTTTAATCAGTTCGAAAAAGTATATTTAAGTTAAAAAATTTATTAATGAAGTATTTTATGTCTAATCACACTAAATATACATATGAAATGACACTATTTTGGATAGAAGATATTCTAGCACATTTCTTATTTACAATATGTGTTACCCCATGTGTTAGCAGCAATGATTATGATAGTAGACTAACACAGAACAAAATTACAAGTGGCATCTTGCTAGGCACCAATTACGACGATTATTATTTTGTCGGTATTTACTTGCCTATGATGTCTTGCCTAATTTCAATTTTCAACAAAGAGTGCATTATGACTCATGGCTTATGTGGTAAACTCACCTATAACTTTCTTCGTTGGAACCTTCATTTTATATTTGGACCATTATTATTTTCCTATTTGAAGTGAAAATCAAATCAAATCAAATCAAATTTGTACTTAACACACCTATAAATAAGTACCACTCTTGTGGTTGTATTTCACAGCAACACAACATAATCTCTCTGAATTATTCCTAGTACAAACATTTAATATTTCAACATTTTCTATTACCCATTAAGCTTGACTCATCCCTAGATTCTTTCTCTGACTTAGAATTCACCAATTATTTCATTACATTAAGCATATACCATATGGGTTTTATGACCATGGACCAACCTCAATTATTATCTAAGATAGCTATGGGTAATGGACATGGTGAAGATTCACCATATTTTGATGGATGGAAAGCTTATGATGAAAACCCATATCACCCTACCATGAATCCTAATGGGGTTATCCAAATGGGTCTAGCAGAAAATCAGGTATATAATGTTGTTTATTAAAGCTTCTAATCACACTTCTCATAGTTGCATACATGTTAATTTTTTATTTTGATGTTGGTTCTAACTTGTAATTTAAATATCTTAAATTTGCAGCTTACTTCTGATTTAGTACAAGATTGGATAATGAGTAACCCAGAAGCATCCATTTGCACTATAGAAGGAGTACATGATTTCAAGGCCATGGCTAACTTTCAGGATTATCATGGTCTTTCTGAGTTTAGAAATGTGAGTAGCAATTGCCAAATCCTGTTTTGTACCAATAAAATCATGTTATGTCAATTAAAAAAATTAAATATTTATGAAATTTTTGCTTCATTATCATTGGTCCGAAACATGATTTGAGACAATAGATCTGTATTCCATGCATTAACTAATATAGATTAAATTTAATTTGCACAGGCTGTGGCTAAGTTCATGTCAAGAACTAGAGGAAATAGAGTCACCTTTGACCCTGACCGTATTGTGATGAGTGGTGGAGCAACTGGAGCACATGAAGTCACTGCTTTTTGTTTGGCAGATCCTGGTGATGCATTTTTGGTGCCTACTCCTTATTATGCAGGGTATATGCTTTTTTCATTCTTGTTTAAAAAACTATATCATATCATTAATTGATATTTTGAGATATTAGTTTAGAAGAAAAAAAAACTAAAGATAAAGATAAAGAGTAGCATATTATAGAATAGTTACTTAATTTATAAAGATATTTTCTTTAAGACCATCTGAAAAAAATTGTGTGACCAATTACTCCAATACCAAAAATAAAGACAAGCTTATGTGTACCATGATGTTGTTTAATTACAATATATTGACCTATCTAAATAGACTTCATATTGAATTAACATTGGAACCTAGTCAAGTAAAAAATGATGGCACTACTTTTTTATAATAAGGAAATTATATTGAGGTTTCAAACATTCAAGTAGTCATCGATTAGATCAAGAAAAACACTTAAATATGAAAGTCAAACCCCACAATGACTACATAATTAAGTAACATTTTGTCCATCATAAACATTATTTTATTTACTAAAGTGGTTGTCATAATAATTAACCCCGTAGGCTGGTTGGATCATGATGATGTAACAATGACCAAGTTTTTAAACTGTGACATTATGCTCAGATCTATAATATTTCTAAGTTTTTTATGTGTAATCTATATAGAAAGATATGAATTTTTAAGGGTGTATTATATTAATTAAAATAATTAAATATTCATTAATTTTTTATTTTTGCTTCAATATTATTAATGCGAAATATGATTTAAAATATATTTTGACAAGACATATTCATTTTTAAGATTATCATAAATTGAAAATCTTTTACTTATGTGACTATGCCATATTCTTACCATGTACATCAAAGAATAATAAAACAACAAAAATTGGGTTATCCATATGATATTCAATTCATAAAACACATTAATTTTATTAACATCTACATCATAATTATTTTCTAATAAGCATTTGGTTTTCCTAATGCAGATTTGATAGAGATTTGAGGTGGAGAACAG
Source organism: Lupinus angustifolius (assembly GCF_001865875.1). NCBI lineage: Eukaryota > Viridiplantae > Streptophyta > Magnoliopsida > Fabales > Fabaceae > Lupinus > Lupinus angustifolius. The sequence goes on from NC_032026.1 coordinate 1,767,209, forward strand.
GAGTTAAACTTGTTCCAGTTATATGTGAAAGTTCCAACAATTTCAAGTTAACAATGCAAGCATTGGAAGAAGCTTATGAGAAAGCCAAAAATGATAACATTAGAATAAAGGGTTTACTCATCACAAATCCATCAAATCCATTAGGCACTACAATGGATAGAACCACATTAAGAACATTGTTGACTTTCATCAATGAAAAAAGAATCCACCTAGTATGTGATGAAATATATGCTGCCACAGTTTTCACTCATCCTAGTTTCATAAGCATAGCTGAGATAATAGAACATGACAAAGATATCGAATGCGACCGCGATTTAATTCACATAGTTTATTCTCTTTCAAAGGACATGGGCTTCCCTGGCTTCAGAGTTGGCATCATTTACTCCTACAATGATGAGGTAGTCGATTGCGCGCGCAAAATGTCGAGCTTTGGATTAGTCTCTACACAAACTCAGTATCTGATAGCATCAATGCTATCAGATGATGAGTTTGTTGGGAGATTCCTCGCGGAAAGCGCGAAGAGGTTAGCACAAAGGCATAGAGTTTTCACAATGGGGCTAGCAAGGGTTGGCATAAAGTGCTTGCAAAGCAATGGTGGCCTATTTGTGTGGATGGATTTGCACCATCTTATGAAAACTCCAAGTTTTGAAGGTGAAATGGAACTATGGAAAATGATTATTCATGAAGTTAAGATAAATGTTTCACCCGGGTCATCTTTTCATTGCTCCGAGCCAGGGTGGTTTAGGGTATGCTATGCTAACATGGATGATAAAGCAGTGCAAGTTTCATTGCAAAGGATTCATGCATTTGTGCTTCAGAATAAGGAAATTATGGTGTCTGAGAAGAAACGTTGTTGGCAGAATAATTTGAGGCTAAGCTTCAAATCAAGAAGGTTTGATGATATCATGATGTCACCTCACTCTCCAATACCTCACTCACCTCTAGTTAAAGCCTCCACTTGAAGTGCCATATATTTCTCTTCGAGATTTATGATAGAACATTATGGTATCATTCAATTCATATAAATTCATATAGCTGACCTCACCTAATGAAATAAAGACTTGGTTGTTGCTGTTGTTCAGAACAAATATGCGTTGTGTCATGTAACTTGTACTGCTTGATGATGATGTTTTCCCCTTTAATCTTAGGGGAACATTTCTTTTATTTTTCACTTGCATGCATTCACGGTGAAAGAAGTTATAGAGTTTGTGAGCTTATTTTGGTTTACAAGATTCCCCAACATGTATTCTTGTTCTAATGGTATAGTCAATTATTAATGATTCGTTAATAATACAAGTTTTCAATTTTGATTCTCTAACAATAATATTAGTCATTGAGATTTTGTGTATAAAATCTTAGCAGATATATACACAAAATCTCAACCACTAATCTTATCTCTAACCACTAATATTATTAGCATATTATCTCGACTTTAAGACAAATGTAATGTTTCCACTTTGTACAAAAATTCTCCAAGATGCTTTCGTGCTTCTTGAATCGTAATTTTTTAATGTTGCATTACTAGAAAAAATTAATACTGAAGAAAAAGTGGTTGGAATCTTACCAAATAAAATTACCAAAAGAAATAAATCATATCTCTAGTCTCCTTTTGCTTTGTCCACTACGCATAAGGTCTTCTAAGGTTGGACCCTATTCTTTTAGATATTATTATTACTATTTCATTTTAGAATTCGGTCATAGGTATATCTCTTTTTTTGAACTAAATACTAATATGTAGCATAGAGTAAACAAAAGGCATACGCAACTTGTATAGAGAAAAGGAAAAAAAAGACATATTACTACAAAATTTAAGAGTGAAATAACTATCCTTACGTTTATGTTCAATTATAGGGGTGGTTGTGGGGGTTTCTCACATCATCTTCAATACTCACAACACGTTATGAGAAATATGTGTGTGAAATAAGGTATAAAGATTTTTTAAACGGTCTATTGTTAAAGTGTCATCGACTTAAAAATAAATTCACACATGAATAATAAATCATATCTATATAATATGAGTGTAATTTTTCACTTTTTCTATTTTACCATTAACAATAATATAATCATGTGTAACCGTTATTAATATATTAATCACCTCTCTCACCTAAAATTGAATATTATAATAAATAAAAAATTATAATATAAAATACATTTAATATCAAAATGTATCTAATAATCTAAAATAAAATGTATAAAACTTGAATACTTAATATTATATAATAGTATATGCTGACAAACATGATGTACCCGTGAGCACACTAATATAAATAGTATAGAAAACTTTACAATATTACACACTATTAAACTCATATTATATACTTTAAGACAAATATTTAGATTGTGAGGCTATCAAATATTCTCTTAATTAACTAAGATCATGTTACTACTTAGTGTATATCATGTATGGGCCACACCATTTAGTTAGCATATTTCCTTAGCTAACTCAACACTCCATTCCTTAACATATTTTACCCCATCTTAAGATCGACCCATGTTAAAAGATGATTCTTCAGTCAAGAATGATTCAGATAGAAGCCTAACAAAAGGCTCAAACTGATTAACCTGAACCTCTCTTATTTTTCCACCTTTTCTTTTTTAGCATTTTTCAGTTTTCAGTTTTCTATTATGTTTCCAGTTTTAGTTTTTCCCTCTTTTTCTTCTTATCTTTCAATGTATAAAGTAGGGCTGTGTATCTCGAAATCAATCAATGAAATTAGCACTGAAGTATTATTCATACACTTGCATCATCATTGCATTCTTGCTATTTAGGTGAAGGCATTACTTTGTGTTGAAGATTTGTCCACTATTCATCATCTTCACAAGATGAGTTATACCATTTTACATGGTATCAGAGCACCCTTTTAAAGGGTGACTCTACTGTTCCTCTAATTTAGATTTCTTCTTTTCACGGTAAAAGAATTTCATTCATATATCTTTTCTTCTCTATGTGTTCTTCTTCCTACCTTTTTTAAAGAAAATGAATATTGCCATCATCAACCCTTACATGGATCCAACAGGTGCATATTACATAAATCTGAATGAAAATCCAGGTACTGTGCGTGTCTCATCCCGATTAAATGGTGAGAATTATCACCCCTGGTCTCGAGCCATGACAATGGCTCTTGAAACCATAACAAATTAGAGTTCATCGATGGAACTCTACCAAGCCATATCCATGATCAAAGCTTTGCAATCTGGAAAATATGCAACAATTTAGTTGTATCTTGGTTAACTCAATCCATAGATCCCTCTATTGTTCAATTTGTGTTATGGATGGAAAATGCAGAAGAAATTTGGGATGATTTGCATGAAAGGTATCATCAAGGAGACATGTTTAGGATCTCTGAGTTAATAAGCAAAATTCATTCAATCAAACAAGGAAGTAACTCCATTAGTGCCTATTATAACCAAATCAAGGGATTATGGCAACAGTTAGATAATTATAGACTCATCCCTCATTGCACTTGTGATATAAAGTGTTCTTGTTCCACCATCCCTACAGTACAGAATCACAGAGAAAACGAGTATGTGATATGTTTCTTGACGGGATTGAATGATCAATTATCCATTGTCAGATCATAAATTATGATGATTGAGCATTTTCCATCCATAAACAAAGTATTCAACATGTTGATCTAACAAGAGAGACAAATGCAGTTTAAAGAACCTAGAGTTTCTGCAAATGCATTTGGTAACAACACCGAGTCAAGAATAAGGGGCATGAGAAAGAGTTATAGAGGTATTGGTAGGTCAAATAGGTCAAGTGGTAGATCTTCTACTTCTGGGAGAGGCATGGGTGAAAAATCATGCTCTTACTGCCAAAGAACTGGACACATTGTTAATTCCTGCTACAAGAAACATGGTTTTCCATCAAGCTCATACAACACTGTCAATACTGTTTTAGTAGAAGATTCAAATGACACTAATGATCATGCAAAGAGAGACTATACATCTTTGGAATTGCCTTTCACCTCAGCTCAACAAGATGCTCTGAAGGCCCTAATCAAACAATCTATTAGACAAGACAATCACAACACCAACCAGATAAGCTCAATTCAGACTTCCACTAATCCTCAAGAACCCCCTATTATAAAGGTAATTCTACCTCCTTTCCAGGTAATTCATCCACTTGGATCATTGATACAGGAACAACAGACCATGTCTCCTACTCCTTGCTACACTATCACATATATAGGCAGATAAAACCCATCTCCATAACCTTGCCTAATGGAAATCAAGTAACTGCTCAATACTCAGGATCTATGATTTTTTCAAATACATTCTATCTTACAAATGTATTGTATGTACTTGTTTTTATATTCAATCTCATGTTAGTGCCTAAACTAACATCTTCATTGGCTTGTACCGTAGTCTTTTTTGCTGACAAATGCTTAATCCAAGAAATGAACTCCTTGAGGATGACTAGTGCAGCTGAGCTCAAATGAGGCCTATAAACAATGAATCAGCCCGCCAAGCAAGAACTACCTTAGGCCACATCATGTTAATACTTACTCTAGCTATGATGATTCCAATGTTTGGCACTCTAGACTTGGACATTTGTTCCATAATAAAATTATACATATGCAGACTTTATTTCCTTTCATCAAATGCAATAAAACCATTAATCCATGTGACATTTTCCACCTAGCTAAACAAAAGAAATTACCTTATTCTATTAGCATCGCTAGAGCTTGTCATGCCTTTGATTTAGTACATATGGACGTTTGGGGACCTTTATCCACCCCTTCAACTTTAGGACATACGTATTTCTTGACTATGGTTGATGACAAGACCAGATTTACTTGCGCCTTCTTCATGAAGGCTAAATCAGAAACATGTCAATTGATCAAAGCCTTTGTATGTTATGTAGAAACTCAGTTTTACTTTAAACTGAAAGCCATTAGAAATGATAATGGCAAAGAATTTAGTCTTAAGGAATTTTACCTTTCAAGAAGTATTGAGCACCAAACCACTTGTGTGGAAACTCCACAACAAAATAACATAGTTGAGAGGAAGCATCAACATATACTTGCTGCTGCAAGAGCTCTTATTTTCCAGTCCAATCTTCCTTTGTTTTTTGGAACTATAGCATAACACATTTTTTCCATCTAATCAATAGGCAGTCTATCAAAATTTTGTCTAACAAGTCACTCTATGAGGAGCTCTATAATACTCTGCCCAATATTAAACACTTAAGGATCTTTGGCAGCTTATGTTACTCCTCTACCCTTGTCTCACAAAGAAGAAAACTTGACCCTAGATTAAGAAAATGCATCTTTCTAGGTTATCAAAAAGGAACAAAAGGATATATACTCTTAGACAACAATGAGATTTTCATATCAAGGAATGTTCAATTCTTTGAGCATATCCTCCCATTCACCATGACTGATTCTCATAATTTGGGCCAACTTATCCTTCCTATTCATGGAAATGATCCCTTCAAATATTAAATTGATCCTCCTTACACAATAGATGTTGCCACATCAAATAATCCAACTACCACAGATGTTACCACATCAAATACCCCTGCTACATCAGATATTGACACCACTGATAACCCTCCAGAAACTCAGGTTAAACAATCTCAAAGAATTCGAAACCCCCCTCCCCAACTATTTGGCTGATTATCATTGCACTTTGGCCTTTGACTCACAACCATGTTCCTCAACACAGGTTAAATATCCAATTTTGTCTCTTATAACAATTTGTCCTCAACTCATAAGCATTATTCATTAACCATTTCTCTTAGTTCTACTCCTGCTAACTATAATGAAGTTGTCCAGCATGATTGCTAGAGAAGGGCTATTGATGCTAAATTATTAGCCTTACAAAACAACAATACTTGGTACCTCACTACCTTGCCTCCTAGAAAAAGAGAAATAGGTGGCAAATGGGTTTTTAAACTCAAACACCATGCTGATGGATCAATAGAGAGGCATAAGGCAAGATTAGTTGCAAAAAGGTTTAACCAAACACAAGGAATTGACTACTTGGAGACATTCAGCCCTATTGTGAAGATGACAACTATTAGAGTCCTAGTGGCCCTTGCAGCTATCAACAACCGACACTTATATTAACTTGTCATTAACACAACTTTTCTACATGGTGATCTCAAGGAAGAGGAAATGACTTAAATCAAATACATTTCACCAAAGGAGTTTTGCACAAAGAGTTCAGTATCAAGGATCTTGGAAAGTTGAAGTTCTTCTTAGGAATGGAGGTTGCTAGATGCAAAGAAGGAATCACCTTATACCAAAGGAAGTACACCTTAGATTTGTTACAACAATCGAGACATTTTGCTTGCAAATCCACCTCAACTCCAATGGAGTATAACACAAAACTTCAAGCAGATTCAGGAGAACCTCTGTAGGATCCAACTGCCTGTAGAAGATTATTGGGAAAGCTGTTGTATCTCACTTACACCAGGCCAGCCATATCCTATGCAGTTGACTGCCTTAGCCAATTCCGCACAACCCCTACTAAACCTCACCAACAAGCAGCTTTCAAAATCCTAAGATATCTCAAAACATCACCAACACAAGGATTGTTCTTTCCCAGCAACAACACAACAGTTCTTAAAGGCTACTCAAATTCAGATTGGGGAGCTTTCCTTGACACTAGAAGATCCATCACAAGTTGGTGCTTCTTCTTGGGATCAGCCTTGATTTCTTGGAAGAGCAAGAAACATATCACAGTATCTAGATCATCAACAGAAGCATAATACATGGCCTTTGCAATGGCATCATGTGAAGCTCAGTGGTTATTCCATCTTTACAGAGATTTAGGCATCCAACACATTATTCCAATCAATCTATTTTGTGACAACAAATCAGCTCTATACATAGCCGCAAACCCAGTCTTTCACGAACGAACAAAGAACATTGAGATAAATTGTCATGTAGTTCGTGAAAGGGTTCAAAATGGTACTCTTAATCTCCTGTCTGTCCTTTCCACACTTCAAATTGTAGATTTCTTCACCAAATCCCTCACACCTATGTCTTTCAAAGTCTTAATAACTAAGCTTGGTATGATTTACATCCATATACCAGCTTATGGGGGACTGTTAAAAGATGATTCTTCAATCAAGAATGATGCAGATAGAAGCCCAACAAAAAGCCTAAACTGATTAACCTGAACCTCTCTTATTTTTCCACCTTTCCTTTTTGGCATTTTTCAGTTTTCAGTTATTTCTATTATGTTTCCAGTTTTAGCTTTTCCTTCCTTTTCTTCTTATCTTTTAATGTATAAAGTAGGACTGTGTATGTCGAAATCAATCAATGAAATTAGCACTAAAGTATTATTCATACACTTGCATTATCCTTACTGTTTAGTTGAAGGCATTACTTTGTGTTGAAGATTCTGTCCACTATTCATCATCTTCACAAGATGTGTTATACCATTTTACAACCCACATATTCAATTTTAATATTTCCAATGACACGAGCATCAGAGGGCAATTTTATTTTCTTCAAGCATCTCTGATAAACTGTTACTTTTGCCCGTTGGCTCATATGCTTCATTTAGAATATAGGAGTTCTATTTCTTTAGTGCTATACAAAATATAATAGAACACATGACAAAACATAAAAATATTTGCTTGTAGGGGAGACAACTCATATTTTTAATTGATCATAATATCATACTAGATCCTAACTTCATTATAAAAACCAGCTTATAAGAAAAGGAATATCCAAATGAATATAAATATTTTGTTGAGTAAATTTCAACCAATATGGAATTCCACACTTTAATAAAAAGAAAAACATTGTATTATGTTATCCGTTTACCATACTATCATCTTTCTTTTCTTATTTTAAGCAAATTTGAATACTATCATCTTTCTAAAAGCAACCTTAAAGAAATGAAGGTTGTTCCAGCTAATCTTGTATCAAAGATATAAAACAATTTGGTAGATGGAGAACCAAATCTAATTTATGTTTAATCATCCCCACTAAGAGTCATCTGACTTGGTAAATTTTATGGCCTAAGTTAATTTAACTCCCTTATTTTATTTTGATTTTAATTTTTTTATTATATTTATGAGACTAAGGGAATACCACCTTATCAAATACAAACAAAAACTTATTTTTTGTCAAATAAATAATTGATTTCCTTGCAAGGTTTCGGGTTCGAGCCTTGTGGATGAAAAAATGTTCGCGGGGAGAGTTAGTCTCACATACTTGTAGATATTTCTGGCTCAGACAAGATTACCTTTAATGCAATAATACATATGAGAAACCAAAATAAAATCACTACTATTTATAATAGAGTTAATTACACTGACACTCCCTGAGTTTTAGTGAAATTATACAAACCACCCATCACTTTTCTACATCTACACAAACCTTCTCTAGTTTTTATACTTTCATTACAATGACCACCCTTACATGAGAAATAAATGTAATCTTTTAAACAAAAAATGTGATAAATGCAATTAAGTTAAACAAAACATGATATATTGTGAGGAAAAATCCAAATAATATACAAATCAATGTATCTTTATTATTTTTTGTTACAAAATGCATCGACAATTCTAAAGAAATATTGTTTAAATCGCTCTTATAATATAACAAACCAAAAATAATAAAAAAATATTGACTCATATATTATTTGGACTCACCTCCACAATAAATCATGTTTTGTTTAACTTAATTGCGTTTATCTCATTCTTTGTTTAAAATATTACACTTATTTCTTATGCATGAGTGGTTAGTGTAATGAAAAAAAATTACACTTATTTCTCATGCAGAGGTGATCAATGTAATAAAAGTATAAAAAATATGGGAGTTTGTGTAGGTGTAAAAAAGTGATGGATAATTTGTGTAATTTCAATAAAACTCAGGGGTATGGATGTCATATTTTGTCCTAACCAATACTTTTAAGTTAACAAATTATTTTTCAAAATGTTTGATTTTCTATCATGATCGAGTGCTCTTGCATGAAAGATGAACATGATGTAAAAAATTATTGGTAGTAGAGGGTACCACCTTAGACTTTTAACCTTTTATGATATCTAAATATCAAATAACACTATTAGATCAAGTGATGTATTACTAACGGGCGTTGGTTCAAGTGGTACATGCTTGATTCCCCTTAAACAAGAATCCGGGTTCGAGTCTTGTGGATGGAAAAAATGCTCGTTAGGAGAGTTAGCCCCACATACCTGTAGATGTTCCCATACTAGAATACATCATAAATGACCACATGGGCTTAAGTTACAAGAGTTCAACTTTTAAGAAAGCAGCCCAATTTTAAAAAATGTCTTACTTCTTATGATTATCATAATTCATCAGCATCTAGAAGTCTAAAACTAAAAGATAATTGATCAGAAAAAGCACATCACTTGGACATCTCATACATTTATTTTTTTGAGATCATAGAATAGACCAATTTGTTTATTATATTTTCCAAGAGACGGTGCTTTGTCATTGTCAAGTATCAAGACAAACCAAATAAACTAGAATGGTACTTTAATTTTCTTTGTTAAATATACATTAGAGTTATTATTACTGGCTTTCTTCAATAGAACTTCACTTTATCACCTCATAGTATCACATACACAGATTATGGGTAACTTATTCTTAGAAGGAAATTAATGAAGTTTTTTTAATTGATTTTATGATAATTATGTTAGTTAAAATGAAAACTATATCTATCTTGTAGTAGTATATAGCACATAAAATTAACCTAAGCAGTCTCCATTGTCTTTTTGTTGTATTTTTCTCTTCTATTAGTGGTTCATATATAGTACTTAGCTTTCCTCTAATCTTGTAATTTCCATTTTATTTTTATTCCATAAAAAAAATATTCTCGGATGGCTCAGACATTATAGACTTTATACCCATGACACATAGATAACTACATTAACAGATAATTATAATATAATAGTATTTAGGAAAAAAAAATATTTGCGTCATTATAAATATATAACAGTGTAAGAGTTTTATACACCATCAGTTCAATCATATTCATTTTTAATTATCATTGACTCTTGAAAAAATAATGCAAATAAACAATAAAAAATATATTGATTAATATATAATTTTTATACGTATAGTACATATATATTATTCTCCAACTATATATATATATATATATAGCCATAATTGCATATTTAAAAAAAATAATGGAGCGGTTGGTAATAAATCAATCTTTAACTTAGCATAACATGCCAACTTTTTTGGTTAGTTTGGTTATCCATCCATAAGATGGGCCCAAGCAAGAAGATTAATAGATTAATATACCAACATTGTTATTTATACAAACAACGTTGTTAAATAAGGTTGTTATATATAGCATTTTTTTAAAGAAAGAATGTCTCACATTTTCTTTTTCTTGTTTTACTTTCATTCTGTAGTAATTCAAAATATGCAATATTTGTTTCCCATTAAGCAACAAGGACAGAAATAATAACTTACAATTCCATTCATAGAATTTCTTATTCAAAGAGTGATGCTTCTAATTACAATCTACCTCTACCATATTATCAGCACACTGGTTTTTAAAAGTCACTATCAGCCCACTGGTTTTTAAAGGTCACAAATTTATACCCACGGATTAATGCTGTAATGTTCCAAATATAAAAATCATTGATATATATATATAATAAAAAATTGACATAGCTTTCACATTTTGATTCATGATGATAAAACAAGTCAATCTTATCTCAAGGGATGTATTCATAACCTGTAAAGTTTATAATGTTATGGTTCACCAAGAAAAAATGTTATGGTTATCTTGGGTCTATACATAAACTATAGTTCAGTTTCTCATGAAGTTGGCAAGCAAAACACATTTTCAATGGCATAGAGTATAACAGAATTTTGAACACATCATAATGAAGTAGCTAAAGATATGTCCACACATTAAATTATGAGTGGGATATTAATTAACTGTCAATTATCTATCATGAATTTAAAAGTTAATTATAATTAAATATTAAGGGTAAAAATAGGTTATTCAAAACTTTACCTTAAATTGACTGAACCTGTATAGTATATAAGGGTTTGAGCCCGACCTATTAGTTTGTTGAAAAAAAATCAAAGCATAGGTCTGATTTATTTAAAAGTTTAATATGATATGTTAGTCTATTTAAATGTTTGTTATACTATATGATATTGAAATAGATATCAATATATCTACATTATTTAAATAAACTTATAACTTATTTTTAATATGACACATTAAAACTTAAATATTTAAATTATATTTTTGTATACAATCTTATATATATATGATAATATTAATTATATTAAAATAGTGTAATTAGAACATTATTATATACTATAACTATATATGTCGACTTGTTAGATATATAATAGACTTTTTAGATGGCATAAAGTTTGACATATTATATTAAATAGACTTTTTAAAAATTCCAAGATTGATATATTCACGAAAAAAGTCTAATCTAATTTAGTATGTCATAGGTTAGATAATAAACTCTTGATAAGCGATCTGATATGTATTCACGTTTAGAGCCCCATTTTTATACACCATAAATAATTTGGATGTCTCAATCAGTCCACTAAAATTGTAATTTACATGGAAGCACTCTTGACTTTGGTTCATCTCTATGCTATAGAATTCATCAATAGTTTTATTAATCATTGAATTTAACAAATAGCACAAACATTTGGGTCCTCTTCAGAACTTTGAACATAATAGTATTGTGGAGTTATGTGAGGATTGTATCCTCCACTATAGAACTTAACAAACTCAGCAATTTGTTCTTCTTTCTTCTTTTCATCTTCTTTTTTCTTTTCATCATCTTTCTTCTTTTCTGGCTCCTTTATTGGCCCAACTGTTAAAATATCTGTGTGCCATGATTTTCTTAATTTCTTAACTAGTGAGAGCAGGTCCATCTCACCCACTATAGTTAGTTTCTTCTCCTTCATGTCCATAGCAATGGAATCAATGCCTACATAGAATAATACAATTTAATGAAAAATTTAATTTGTAAAACAAAATTTTACTCATCTAAAGTGAAGAATTAATTTAGTGTACTTGATACAATAATCAAGTAAATTTAAACAATCTAATGATTTTTGTTACATTGATGTATTTTATCGTGAGAATAATTAATATGTACCATCACATCTTATTTAAACATTAAAATTTAAAGAAGTGATTATGTGACTAATAATAAATTTTTAATCATAATCATCTATGTATGGTTATAAGACCTAAATTTATTGTTACTGTTTTTTTTTCCTGGTTCACGGTAACTATGATTGTCAATTTTTATAGTTCTATTAATTGAAAACCAATCTCATACATTAATTGGCAGAACAATTCCATACCCATTTTTTTTTTATCAAATTGAATGCTTCCTTTGATCGGAATACTTTATAGATGCTCAAATATATGTACTAAATAAATGACATATTTTATCATTGGTTGATATTAAAATATAAGTTCTTATCATTACTCAATTCATCAAAGGAATGATGCATCAGATTATTCTAATCCAACTATACCTGAGAGGCTAGAAACCATTTTCATGGCCTTTTGCTTTTCTTTGCCATCATTTAAGTCCAATTTCAGCACCACTTTCTGTAACAATAAATTCACAAGACATTATATTATTATTATATGTAAATGTAAATGATAGAATTTAATCAGAGATGGACCCAACAAAGCAGGGAAATTAGAGTACCATTTATTTTCTTTTTCTTTTCATTTAGAGGGTGAAATTATATTATGAAATAAGTCCATAGGCATGTAAGAAAGAAACATAATTTTGCACAGCTAATCATGGTTTAATTAATTAATATGAAACAAGCAAGAAAATGAAGGGAAGAGAGAGAGACATAAATTCATCAAAGACACTGAAGAAAAATATAGTGGAGTTGAGAGAATATAAATAAATAAATAAATAAATAAATAAAAAATACTAATCAAACTATGCCTTATTGTAATATTATTATGTTGGGATGAAAAAGAAACTGATGGGAAATTGAGAAGAGGAAAATGACTTAGAAATAGTGAAAAAAATGAACATAATCATTGAACTCTTGCATAACAAATAATTGACTAGTCATTAATATCAATGAAACTCACCTTCATTTTGACTTGGGTCACAAGTATTGTGACAAGTTAGACACTTTAAATATTATTTTAGGAGAAGGAGAGTGTTAACAGGAAGATGCAGAGGAAGAAGGAGCATAGAAAAGATGCAATGTGAGTTTGCCTTGTTGGACAAAGTGTGGAATATATAAACTTACTAATAAGGATGTTTAATATAACTCCAAAACAAGTCAAACAAATATGAAATATACCTTAATAATTAAGAAAAAAAAAATGTTTGAAGTGATATTGTTTGAGTTTTATATATTGTTACTCACTATCCATATTTAATTATGATAAAATCTTCAAAAAAGTAATATAAATGAATAATAAATAACGTACTGATTGTATATAAATCTGTATATTAATATTGTATAAATATTACATTTATTAATTAATTATTATTACTTTTCTAGAAGGACGAACTAAGAAACAAGGAACCAATCAACCTTATGATGTAAGTGCTGGCCTTCACCAATCAAGTACTTCTCCTTTTGTTGATAGAGTATAATAGAATAAAGATTTAAAATGTATATATTAAAATGTGCTGGCCTTCACCAATCAAGTACTTCACCAATCAAGTACTTCGTCCATCATTTATATGTTAATTATCATTAATTCTCAATCAAAAATAATATAAATTAATGATAAATAATATGTTGACAATGTAAAAAATTTACACTTATGGTACATAGATTTTAAACTCATTGAATAAATGAATAAGGGTGACATTTGAATATATTTCCCAAGCTAATTTTATTTTTAAGTTTGATCTTACCATCACACTTATTTCAAGGGTGATTATTAAAGTTAGATTGATATTTGATAATAGAAATCATATATTGTAGGTTAAAAGTATCAAATATGATTAAGTAAAATATAAAAAGTTATAAGTGTAATTTCTCAATTTATTTCCTATCCCTTCTTGGGCCATTTATTTATCAGTGGTGAAGCCCATATCAAGCTAAAAATCAAGTTGAAAAGGTTAATTAGTTAATTTTTTTTTATAAAATCTAAAGATGTCATATATAATTAATAATTATCACATAGTTGTTGTTCTCATGCTCCAACAAACAATACTGATGTAACGTGATGACTAGCAGTAGCTATTTTAATCTTTAAAATTGTGATTTCATATTCTCTTTCAGAGTGTATAATTGTCTTTTTCAATTATTAAACAATTTTTAAAATGAAATAAATAATATATACCGATGAAAATTTGTCAACCTTTTGTAATTGTTTTATGTGATTTTGTGCTAAATAAAAAAAATATTACTTTCAATTCAATTAAGAGTATTTTAAAGTTTGCACAATTTAATATCATAGATAATCCCTAAAATTATTTCCTAGAAATACTTTTTATCAAGTTAACGCCAGCTGGCCTGCCCATATAGATCACAATCTTTTAGTAACATGCCAAATAAATTTAGCTCCTTCGTCCATTAGAGTATGTTTGTTTGTCCGTTAAGTCTACATATATTCTTATTTGACATTTCAAATAAATTATGTTGTAATGTGATTTAATAGCTTAAATTTTTTATATGAAGTAATATGATTTGTTTACCTTCATATAAAATATCAAAGTTTGTTTAAAATTTTTCTCTTCAAATACATTATTTATTTTATTATGTTGTATGAATTTTTTTAATTATATGTGTTCATGGGTCATATGTTAGCTCGTTTTAAAATAGGTTGTATATGCAATTTTGCCAATTAAGATAATTCTATCATGCTTACGTTTGCTTAAATTTTGCGGGCACAAGAAAAACGGGACAAGTGACCGGTTTTACAATCTCTAGTCACAACTAGCAAATGACTAGGAGAACTTTATGAATGAGATAAAGCCAATAATCACATAAGTGATATTAACATGACATCTTGAACTAAAACTTTAAAACATTAATTTCATCATACTTTCGATTTTCATGTTTATCACTTTTCCAATCCATTCTTAACTATAGACTTATATATTCACATGGATTCCTAATAGTATTCCACTCAAATGAGAGCCTCCTTAGCATATTGTCTAGTATTTGACAGTGTCATTAAGCGCCCAATCCACCTGAAAATTGGGCCACATCATCTTCTTTATACTTGTAGCACTATTGTCAATATTCTATAATGAAACATATTATACTCTATATAAGGATCCACCAATTAATATCTTCTCCATTTGTTCTGCCATACCAAACCAATGCTATTATACCATTTATTAGGAGGTCACAAGGAGTAAAGGACTATATGAATTTTATCAATTGCTAAAGAAAAAAACCAATAAATGAGGTTGATATCACATCTTTACCCAAAATTTAAAGGTAGAATTTGGTACAAGGAATGTTTTTACATTCATAGGAATCTTACTTGGGAATATGAGTTGCCTATATCTGATAGAAGATTAGAACAAAAATATCCATAGTGATTCACAAGAATATGAAATTGTGTATTGGGGTAAAATTTGGGTTATTAGTATCTTTTCAGATGAGAATATCAAATTTTGGATGTGAAATAAGTTTCTTGTACTTTTTCTTTTATCTTTTATTTTTTGATGAAGGGTATATAATTTTGAAAAATAAATCATATTTGTTTGAATGTTTTATATCAATCAAACATAAGAATAAAATTTATCCATATATCACATTCTTAGAAATATGCTCAAAATTATGCTAGCTTTCAAAAAACATTTAAGTCATTAGATTCTTGATTATATTATCTCTAAGTGGAATTTATTATTAAAATAGTTGAGTTTTTGTTAGTTGGTTAGGTTAGGGTAGTTAGTTTTTCATTCCTTTTATATAAAAGATTCATTGTGACTTTGTGTAATCATTCATTCAATCATGTAATCCATTCACTAAATTCAATATTCTCTCAATAAATGAAATTCAAATCCTATTCCACTCTTGATTTTAACATGGTATCATAGTGTAATTATCGCTTTCGATATCCTTTCTTTTTTCCTTCCTTCACCATCCAAGTAGACCAATATGATGAACCAGTAAACTTTGTTGAAGTTTGTGGTGTGGCCCCTAGCAGTGGTCTTTTGTGTTATTTTCATGGCTGTTGAAGTAGTTGGTGGCATCAAAGCCAACAATCTCCCAATATTAGTTGATGCAACACATTTGTTTTCAGATGTTGCAGCCTTTGCCATCTCCTTATTTTCTTTATGGGCTATTGTTGTCCAAATCCTCCAAGAATGTTCATACTTGAAAAGCCTCAAAGAATTATTATTTTTTTGGAGGAGGGTTAACATAATTATCAAAGGGTAGCACAAGAATTCAACCAATATGGGGTTCCAAAGAATCCTTGACATTCATCTTTGTGGTTAATTCATCATTATTATTGTCTTATATTACATTTGAAGGTAGGAGATTTATCTTTACACGCACTTTCTGGATTTCATGGAGTTATATTGTTAAAATGTGGTAAAAGCCATGAAAAGAAAGGTTCTTGATGAATCAAGAAGTGTATAAAAGAAAGCTTAAAGAAGATTAAAGAAAGAAGAATGAGAAACAAAGATTGATAATATTCTCATTGAATGAATTGAGTTGATTGTATAAGAAGTGACCCAATATGACTTATTTATACAAGAGAAAAGAATGAAAAGAAAGCTTGTAAAGCAAGTAACCAACAAACCTAATTTGCTAATTCCTCACTTTCTAACCAACTATCATCTTCCAAAATAACCTATCATATATCTTTAATATATATCTTGTTTCTTGGTTGATACCAAGAAAATATACCACATCATGAGCTTTCTTTGATCAAGATAAAGACAAAGTGGTTGCCATCTATTGCCATATTGCTTTACATTGTTACTAAGCTTCTGGAGACAAAGTATCCAAGGCAGAACCTTCATCTTCAAACAAGAATTTCTTGTAGCAGTAATAGTTCATGCAATATGAGGACGACAAAATCTTAAGTTTTCACTCAGGGCACAAATGGGTTGCTAATAATCACTCTTTTGATAGCTCCACTTTTCAAACTTCTCAAAGATCCAATGATGTTAATGGTGTTGATTGGTGGTGGGTTACCGCCACTGTAGAATTGTTGAGTTGGGTACGGAAGATAAAGTGTGAAGTGGAACAACCTTCGGCTGGTTCCTATCATGCATTAAGTGATGGAAATTTCTTATGATTGGTGAAATACCAATCATAGGATCTTGATTTTCATGATTCTCACACACATATATGAATCAAAGGATGCAGTGTCATACCTGAATCCATGTTCCTAGATGTGCTCCTTTGATCTACGTTTATGAAAGAGGTTTTGTGGTATGATGGCCTTCCTCAACCAAATCCCTGATTCCTCTTGGGACTTGTGTTTTCACTCTGATGGGGAGAAGAGAAAAGTGAATTTTGATTTGGTGTATTGGGGACCATAATCTTCCTTATATGTTAACTTATAGGGTTCCCATTATCCCCGATGGGTTAACCTGATGGGTATTCACCCATTAAGCCCATATCTATTATAAGCTTTTAGAAATCTAAGGGGTGTCAGTAATTAGATCACTTATAATGTAACCCCAAAAATAAATAGCTGATATCATTGTATCAAATATATGATGCTCACCTTAATTAGAAATTTATAATTTCTAACAATCTCCCACTTGAGCTTCATATCTTCATGATACAATTATATCACACGTTCTTTAGGCGCGCATCCATATGCTATTTACGTTTAGACTTCTCTTTAATACAATCTGGTCCATCTCATATATTAACTATGGAACCACCACAACTTTCATCACATTTAAGTGTGACTCGACCACGATGATCACCATATTAATATACTCAATGACATAGATCAAATATGGATGAGTGATATGGAAATTTCATGCAATGTGATCTCAAACATGTCTATTTCTAATTGATCCTTCTTTATTCTTTAGTCAG